>NC_090266.1:285282532-285650032 GCF_040414725.1 Anabrus simplex | reverse complement strand
AATAAATCTTCTTCAGAGATGCACGACGTAATTTCTGTTTCGTAATGAAGTAATCTAGTTCATGCTTTACACAAACATGACCAATACAAATGTGACTGAATGAGAACAGAATGGGGCCTAAGAACAGACCTTCAAAGATTCACTTCGCCCAATGAAGCAGTGACACGGTTACCAAAGTTGGTTGAGCTATTGTACTTTCCAGTCTCTCATTAGAACACTGATAGCAAGCAAAGTTCTCTGACTTCGTATCCAGAGTTGTGGTCACGCTTAATTGACTCCCAGATGAAGTGAAATTAACTTACTGTTCCCTAAATCAGTGAACCAGTTCATCATTGCTTTGATCCCAAATTATCAGAGTTCCTTTTACTTTCTCCCCTTGGTCCAGAAAGTAAGTGACCGAAGTAAAGTAAATCTTTTAAAAACTTAGAAGAATCTTCAAACTATTTTAAAGTTACTATCGATACAGGTCCAATGATGGGAAGTTAACACATAGCACACCGAAACATCACGTGACTTCCTCCAATTCAATCATGAACATCTGCATCTTATTCTTTCATAAGTAAAAATATAATAACAAGACGATAGTGGAGTAGTTAACACATATTACCTACCTACAATCACCATGAATAACCTTGAAGTCTTCCAACTATGGAAATGTATTAGTTGTGTACATATTACAAAATTCCTTAGAGATTTGTTTAATAGTGAACTCTTTATTCGATATGTTCTCAAAGGTGACTTGCGACCACCATTAACCTAATTCCAAGCAAATAGAACAATCACAACATTGCTAAGAAATAGATCAGCTGACACTTAGTGCTCCATCGATGACTGTTTAATTTACATGCATTTCAAGGAAGCAATGACCTAAATTCAATAATTTTCAAAAGAAATTAACTCATTATTGTTGTCCGGCTCCATGGCTAAATGGTTAGCATGCTGGCCTTTGGCCACAGGGGTTCCGGGTTCGATTCCCGGCAGAGTTGTGTTCATCATCATTTCATCCTCATCACGATGAGTAGGTCGCCTACGGGAGTCAAATCAAATGACCTGCACCTGGCAAGCCGAACCCGTCCTGTGATCTCCCGGCACTAAAATCCATACGCCATTTCATTTCATTATTGTTTATGTAGGATACTGAAATATTTCCAATCCTGGCGACATCATTCTGAACGGGAGATTAGTCCTGAATTGAGGACCCATTTTCAAGTTCGAATACATGAAATTGTGAAGTTCCTTTTTTAACTTTAACCCCGTAACATGAAAGTAAGTATATACAAAAGTTCATCACCTTATGTGTGCGAGAATGTAATATTTAGTCATGTATATGCGTACGATGCCATTTTAAAATATCACAAACATGTTAATACCTTCAGTATTGAAAATTATTAAAATACAGAAAGAGGTCAAAGTTTACATCGAACTACCATAGAATCGATCTTGTGTTTGCTTGTTTATTTGTTAGCTTGTTTCCTCGCACGCGCGCGCGTGTGTGTGTTATCTTTCATAAAATCGATCCTAAGGATCAAATACTTATCACTGTAGAGTTTCTGTACCGCTTTCTGTGTTTCAAGAATAACGTTGACTAAATACGAATAATAGCTGTGGTAAATTCGTAGCTAAGGAGCGACATTTTTATCAGTAATACTTTCAGAACCGCATTTCTTTGGGTCAAAGGACATAGTGGAATTTTTGGCAATGAAAAATCTGACGTACTAGCCAAACGTGGTGCATCGGAAGGTTTACTTACAGCGCTGCAACTCCCATGAATGGACTTCATGCACACTATTCGACAACAAACTCGTCACAAATGGTCTACAGAATGGGAAACGTCTCAACTGCATAAAGGCAGCGCTTATGCTCTCGTACAACCCAACATCCCTCCTAAGCCATGGTATTATAAGTTTCATCGTTCACGAGGTCTAACGGTTTCAGTAATCCGAATGCGGCTCAATCATTGATCATTCCCTTCACATCTACATCGCATGGGGGTTTTAGATTCACAGCCCGTCCATGTCAGTGTGTGGAGGATGGAGATCTCAACCACATTTTGTTTAAGTGTGGCCTTTATGATGCTTCTCGAAGCCGCTTTTTATTTGAACTATGCTATCTACAAGTGCCGTTCCCGACCAGCGTTGCATTGGTGTTTCACGGTGAAAACATTTCAGTTCTCAATGCTGTGATGGACTTTTTGAGAACCGGGGATATAAGAATTTGACTTTGTGCTTATCGTATTGTTGCCAGTGTTTTGTTCCCCCCCCCCCCACTCTTCTCCCGGAAGAGTGACTCAGTATAGTGTTTTGTACATGAAGAATGTGGGCGATCTGATTTTCATTTGTTACCGGGCGAGTTGGCCGTGCGCGTAGAGGCGCGCGGCTGTTAGCTTGCATCCGGGAGATAGTAGGTTCGAATCCCACTATCGCCAGCCCTGAAAATGGTTTTCCGTGGTTTCCCATTTTCACACCAGGTAAATGCTGGGGCTGTACCTTAATTAAGGCCACGGCCGATTCCTTCCAACTCCTAGGCCTTTCCTATCCCATCGTCGCCATAAGACCTATCTGTGTCGGCGCGACGTAAAGCCCCTAGCAAAAAAAAAAGATTTTCATTTGTTATATGTACTTTGCACTGACAATTTATACAGTATTTTTGTATGTGTGCTGTGAGTGTTCCTTGTACATGGAGGACGACCAAATGTTGTTGCAACAAAGGTCAATAAAATAAAATAAAATAAAAAATAAAATAAAAATACTATCAGAACCAACCCTGGAGGGTAAACGGATTTAAAAAGAATTAGATATAGAGGCTACCTCAAGTAGCTTCTGTATGAATTCACATGTTATTCAGTGAAATACTTTCCTTAGTTTAGTATTGCTCCTTACTCTTCTGCAAAATGTTAACGTAAGTTCAAGGAAGTGGAATATGATACAAAATAATCTTAATTTATCTACTGGTAACGGCAGAATTATATTCTTAGCGAAACGAAGACACTCCGAACAGGAAGAGTGAAAACTAAAGGAAACATACGATATCTTATTGGTTTTACAACCCACTATATTTACGGTTTTTGGAACCACCGGCATTTAAAGGCTTCCATTTACCGTATCCTCAGTACAAAGATATGTTGATTGGTTAGCTCTAACACAGGCCAACTTAGGTTCCAGGAATTAACCTGTTACTCATTTGTGTTGTTGCGTGAGTGAACCTTGGGTCTGTGGCTTCAACATGTGGATATTCAGTTTCTAAATTTTCCGGCTCTTAATGAGGATTCAAACCCACGTCCTTCTGGACGAAATGAACTCACCGATATCACTGTATCCAGGCAGCCTCTCATTATTATTATTATTATTATTATTATTATTATTATTATTATTATTATTATTATTATTATTATTATTATTATTATTATTATAAATATCCTCCTCTGCGAACCATGTGACCTTGCCGCGGTGGGGAGGCTTGCGTGTCCCAATGATGCAGATAGCCGAGCCGCAGGTGCAACCATATCGGATGGGTATCTGTTGAGAGACCAGACTAACGAATGGTTCATCGAAAGGGGGGTAGCAGCCTTTCGGTTGTTGCAAGGGCGGCAGTCTAGATGATTGACTGATACGGCCTTGTAATAATACTCAACATGGCTTGGCTGTGTTGATACTGCTACACGGCTGAAAGCAACGGGAAACTACAGCCGTAACCACCTCCCGAGGACATGCAGCTCTCTCTGTATGAAAGATGTACTGATGATGGCTTCCTCTCGGGTAAAATATTCCGGAGGTAAACTAGTCCCCCATTCGGATCTCCGGGTGGGGACTACACGAGAGGGGGCGATCATCAGGAAGATGGATACTGACATTCTGCGAGTCGGAGCGTGGAATGTTAGGAGTTTGAATCGTTGTGGTAGGTTAGAGAATCTGAAAAGGGAGATGGATAGGCTAAAGTTAGATGTAGTTGGTATAAGTGAAGTACGTTGGCAGGAAGAACAGGATTTTTGGTCAGGCGACTACCGAATTATCAACACGAAATCAAACAGGGGTAATGCAGGAGTTGGTTTAATAATGAATAAGAAAATAGGGCAGCGGATAAGCTACTACGACCAGCATAGTGAAAGAATTATTGTCGCCAAGATAGACACCAAACCAATGCCCACCACAATAGTGCAGGTCTATATGCCTACTAGTTCAGCGGATGATGAAGAAATTGAAAGAATATATGAGGAGATAGAAGATTTAATACAATATGTCAAAGGTGACGAGAATCTAATTGTGATGGGAGACTGGAACGCAGTGGTAGGCCAAGGAAGAGAAGGTAGCACAGTAGGAGAATTTGGATTGGGACAAAGGAACGAAAGAGGAAGTCGGCTGGTTGAATTCTGCACTGACCATAATTTAGTCCTCGCCAATACTTGGTTCAAACACCACAAACGACGGCTGTATACGTGGACGAGACCTGGAGACACTGGAAGGTATCAAATAGACTTCATTATGATTAGGCAGAGATTCAGAAACCAGGTGTTGGATTGCAAAACTTTCCCAGGAGCAGACGTGGACTCTGACCACAACTTGTTGGTCATGAAATGCCATCTGAAGTTGAAGAAATTGAAGAAAGGAAAGAATGCAAAAAGATGGGATCTAGACAAGTTGAAAGAAAAGAGTGTGATGGATCGTTTCAAGGAACATGTTGCACAAGGACTAAATGAAAAGGCCGAAAGAAACACAGTAGAGGAAGAGTGGAGAGTCATGAAAAATGAAGTCAGTAGGGCTGCTGAAGAAATGTTAGGAAGGAAGAAAAGATCAACTAAGAATCAGTGGATAACTCAGGAGATACTAGACCTGATTGATGAACGACGAAAATACAAAAATGCTAGAAATGAAGAGGGCAGAAAAGAATACAGGCGATTAAAGAATCAAGTGGATAGAAAGTGCAAGGTAGCTAAGGAAGAATGGCTGAAGGAGAAGTGCAAGGATGTCGAAGGCTGTATGGTCCTGGGAAAGGTAGATGCTGCATACAGGAAAATCAAGGAAACCTTTGGAGAAAGGAAATCTAGGTGCATGAATATTAAGAGCTCAGATGGAAAGCCACTTCTAGGGAAAGAAGACAAAGCAGAAAGATGGCAGGAGCATATCCAACAGTTGTATCAAGGTAACGATGTAGATAATTTCGTTCTGGAACATGAAGAGGCTGTTGATGCTGATGAAATGGGAGACCCAATTTTGAGGTCAGAGTTTGACAGAGCTGTGAGTGACCTAAATAGGAACAAGGCACCTGGAATTGATGATATTCCCTCTGAATTACTGACTGCCTTAGGAGAAACCAGCATGGTAATGTTATTTCATTTAGTGTGCAAGATGTATGAGACAGGAGAAGTCCCATCCGATTTTCGGCAGAATGTTGTTATACCTATTCCCAAGAAAGCCGGTGCTGACAGGTGTGAAAACTACCGCACTATTAGTTTAGTATCTCATGCCTGCAAAATTTTAACACGTATTATTTACAGAAGAATTGAAAAACAAGTTGAAGCTGAGTTGGGGGAAGATCAATTTGGCTTCAGAAGAAATGTAGGAACACGTGAAGCAATCCTGACTTTACGTCTGATCTTAGAGGATCGAATCAAGAAGGACAAGCCCACGTACATGGCATTCGTAGATCTAGAAAAGGCATTCGATAATGTTGATTGGACCAGGCTATTTATGATTCTGAAGATGATAGGGATCAGATACCGAGAACGAAGAATCATCTACAACCTGTATAAAAATCAGTCTGCAGTGATAAGAATCGAGGGCTTTGAAAAAGAAGCAGCAATCCAGAAAGGAGTGAGGCAAGGCTGCAGTTTGTCCCCTCTCCTTTTCAATGTTTACATAGAACAGGCAGTAAAGGAAATCAAAGAGAAATTTGGAAAGGGAATCACAGTCCAAGGAGAGGAAATCAAAACCTTGAGATTTCCCGATGATATTGTTATTTTATCTGAGACTGCAGAAGATCTCGAGAAGTTGCTGAATGGTATGGATGAAGTCTTAGGTAAGGAGTACAAGATGAAAATAAATAAGTCCAAAACAAAAGTAATGGAGTGCAGTCGAACGAAGGCAGGTGATATAGGAAATATTAGATTAGGAAACGAAGTCTTAAAGGAAGTAGATGAATATTGTTATTTGGGTAGTAAAATAACCAACGATGGCAGAAGTAAGGAGGACATAAAATGCAGACTAGCACAAGCAAGGAAGAGCTTTCTTAAGAAAAGAAATTTGCTCACTTCAAACATTGATATCGGAATTAGAAAGATGTTTTTGAAGACTTTTGTGTGGAGCGTGGCATTGTATGGAAGTGAAACATGGACGATAACTAGCTCAGAAAGAAAGAGAATAGAAGCTTTTGAAATGTGGTGTTATAGAAGAATGCTGAAGGTGAGATGGATAGATCGAATCACGAATGAAGAGATACTGAATCGAATTGGTGAGAGGAGATCGATTTGGCTAAATTTGACGAGAAGAAGAGATAGAATGATAGGACACATCTTAAGACACCCAGGACTTGTTCAGTTGGTTTTTGAAGGAAGTGTAGGTGGCAAGAACGGTAGGGGTAGACCAAGGTATGAATATGACAAACAGATTAGAGCAGATGTAGGATGCAATAGTTACGTAGAAATGAAAAGATTAGCACAGGATAGGGTGGCATGGAGAGCTGCATCAAACCAGTCTATGGACTGATGACTCAAACAACAACATTATAAATATACTTAATAGGCCTATCCCTAATCGTATAGGGTAGAGGCAATACATTTCAGTGTTTACTTGTTAGCGATAAGAAAGTGAGAAACTGCTGTAATTATCTTATACCGTAATTTCCAACAAGGGTCCTCAGTGGTACAGTGGTTAATGTTTGTCCTTCTATTCCCCAGATGAACGACTCACTCTCAGTTGAGATCAGTGGCATTTGAAGATCTTAAAATGCGACAACTCCGTGCCACTGCTGTCCAGTGAGACAACATTTCGATACTCTGGTTTCTTTTAAAATCCAATGCAGATTGATTGATGTTAAACAAATTGCATTATTAGATATTATGTATTATTATACGTGCGGTGTATAGTCCAGCCGATACTATATACTCACTCGTACAAATCCGAGATCTTCTACTGTGATCTTTTGTAAAAGTGGGTGATGGCAGTATACACGATAATTCCAGTTTGTTTTCAACTGAATGCACAATTTGTGCGTTGTATCTTCAAATAAGAAATTATTTTTGCAAGCCCCGTTGTGTAGAGGTAGTGTGCCATCTTCTTATTTGGAGGCCTGTCCGACTCGTTGGCTGAATGGTCAGCGTGCTGGCCTTCGTTTCAGAGGGTCCCGGGTTCGATTCCCGGCCGGGCCGGGCATTTTAACCTTCATTGGTTAATTCCAATGGCCCGGGGGCTGGGTGTTTGTGCTGTCCCCAACATCCCTGCAACTCACACACCACACATAACACTTTCCCCCACCACAATAACACGCAGTTACCTACAGATGGCAGATGCCGCCCACTCTCATCGGAGGGTCTGCCTTACAAGGGCTGCACTCAGCTAGAAATAGCCACACGAAATTATTATTATTATTCGGAGGCCTCAAGATCGATTCCTAGCCAGCCTAAGAATTTTAGTTCTAGGCTGGGGACTAGAACGGGCCTCAGTCAGCCTCGTGAGACCAACTGAAGAGCTGTATGGTACGAGAGGCATCGAGCTCAATCAAGAAAGCCAAGCAATACGACAGACGATACAGTCACGCTGTCCACGTGGTACTCCAGTATCTAAAGCAGCTTAACAGTCGTCTTGGCAGGCCAAGGCCCTAATGACTTGTTTTGCCACTGGTTTTATTATTATTATTATTATTATTATTATTATTATTATTATTATTATTATTATTATTACGGTATTATTGAACTTCTAAAAATAAAAATATTACTACATTCTTAACGGTAGTCTTGAAGTTTTACGTAGTTGTATATCATGCGATCCTAAGCCTCAGGAACTATGAATATAAACTACGCAGACCTCGTTATCAACCGTAGAAATCTCGCTGACTTCGGCTGGGATTCGAGTCATGGTCGCCATAGTTAGAATGTAGGGAAGATGTCACTGAACGATCGCGTCTGCAGGCACTCTCCCTTACGTGATTAAACACGGAATATGGTCTCTCGTATTCACAAACTGGCTATTGATTGTTTGGTAACAAAGCCAAGCGCACCTCACCAAGCGAAACAAAACCCCTTCCCTCAAGCCGAGCTGGCAGGGAAAAGCCATGATACTCAATTCTCAACGTCAGACTTTGGCAGCAACGTGGAGTAATATGATCAAGTGCAGAAAAGATTGAAAATTAAATTGGAACGTCTAGCTGTGGGGTTGTGTGTTCGTAATGAAGTCCGGAAACTGGGAGTATTTTTTTGGAAACTATACGACCTAGTTTTCACAAAATATGCTTCAGATTTCGAAAGATACAGTCTCGTTTTCAGCATGAAGAAAACTGTACGAATTGTCAGGAAATGGAATGTCAAACGCAGACAATTTTGTACGTTAGGCATGTAGAGAATTACTTGGAACCAAGTCGTTTAGGCGTACAAGCGGAATTAATTCGTCCAACACGGACTCCGGTCGGAACGAGGCATATCTTGGGTACTGCACAAAGTGCGTGGTCCGCGCAACGGGCCTCCATTCAATTATCATGACTTCGTATCCCCACAAGGCTTGATCAACCTCAATCGAATTCACCTGTCAACATGTAATCTTTTGAACCAAGATCAACAGGATCGCTGTCTAAATCAATCTCTTGTGGCATACAATGTTAATGCACTACGTCTGCTGGTAACGGATGGAGATGGAAGTCTATTGCTTTCAATATCTTGCGTCAGTCTCATCCTTCGGTTTGACTACACAGAAGTGAATAAGGTATAGACAGTGCTAGTAACATCATTCTCAATACAGTCCGCATTCCGCTTAACGTTTAGCACACAATCAACTGCCGTCCTCGAAGGGCCGGGTTCGATTCCCGGTACTGTCAGAGATTTGAGAATAGCAGGACTGGTAGGGTGTTAAAATGGTATATACAGCTCACACCCATTGGGCTGCACCACCTCGGGTGAAGGACTCGAGTTAATTTTTTTAATTCCCAATACAGCCAGTCTGTGTTATGAATGGTGTGAACTTGTTGTTCACAGGGGTGGTTGGCGTATATACAGATAAGTGGGTTTGGCAGGCTGATATGTAACTGCACAGTTTGAGTCAGGGAAGGAAGTAATGGGACACTACATCCTTCCTCACTTCCTCCTCAGGAACACGTAACCCATGTGTGACAACTGAAGGTGGATGTAATGAAGATCCAACCATCCTTCCGGCCAAGAACTTAATATAAATCAGGATCAGCAGTACCAGTCAGGTTAAAGAGCCCTCTAGCTCGACGGCTAGGTGTTTATGATCGTCTTGATACACATGTTTCTTTACCTTCAAGACGTTAATTACTCTTTAGATAGATCATACTACGAAACACAACAGTGAATACATCCCTCCCCGTAGAGTTCGCTTCAGGAACGGCAACCGGCCGTAAAACTGGAATCATTCCACATTAGTGCCGACCAAAACAAAAACATTTAATAAAGGGGCCTGGAAAGGGAAAATTATTTTTTAATAATTATCATTCATTCTAACTACTACGTGTTCTTTAAAAATCTGTATACCGAGGTCGATAGCTGCAGTCGCTTAAGTGCGGCCAGTATCCAGTATTCGGGAAATAGTAGGTTCGAACCCCACTGTCGACAGCCCTGAAAATGGTCTTCCGTGGTTTCCCATTTTCACACCAGGCTGTACCTTAATTAAGGCCACGGCCGCTTCCTTCCCACTCCGAGCCCTTTCCTGTCCCATCGTTGCCGTAAGACCTATCTGTGTCGGTGCGACGTAAAACAACTAGCAAAAAAAATCCGTATGCCAACAACATGGAGACATCCCATTTGAGCATCAATAATGCCTATGATCTCGGCGAGGGTCAAACTCTCTACCATGGAATCAAGTATCAGAGATCGGCTGTTCAAATGACTTAAAAATGTGCATGCCTTTAGACTACAGACACCAGAGTATCACATATCTGGCGCAAACACACACACACACACACACACACACACACACACTGTGTTCACGAGTATATTGACGACGACGTCACAAATTCCTAAAATAAAGCAATAACAAAAAATGTTCCAAGGAAGAGGGTGATCTCAATTCCAGCCTGCAGAGTGTCACGCATATTCCCCAAGCAGAGTCAGCAGATCGTCCGTTCCAGCGAAGCAGATTGCTAAAAATAACATTCAAAGCAGATAGCCATGACAACACTTGCTCGCAAATTTTCTCCATACTTATGCTTTCCAATATATTTTCAAGTGGGATTCCTTATATAATACAGCCTCCAACCGGCAAACATAGAGATTCCTGCAACGACGCAATCTCAAGTTGACTTATGATAATACCTCTTCATCTTCTAAAGAAGAATCCGTACGACACTGCGGGAGCAATACCGCGTATCTGACAATGCACTTCCTAATCATTATTTTCCTTAAGACTTGTCACGCCTCACGCAGTCCATCAGAACAATTTTCGATGTGTTAATTTTCCTATGCTAATTTGTAAATGAAAATGAACGTTAAATACAGTGTCTTATAGAGTGCGAGTGCCTAAATACGGCATGCCATCATACATTCCTCCAGTACGGTACGGTAAGGTTCATTTTCCTTTACACATTAATATAGGAAAATGAACACAATGAAAATTGAGGAGTGTCTGTTCAAAACGTTCTATTTCCACTTTAATTCCTTTTTAGTATTTCGTCCACATCCAATGCAGTAGTTGAATGCTATCGAATAGCATGAGCAGACCAGAAAGATGTAAAAATAACATTTTCCTATATCTGATCACGGGTATGTTATATGTGCCTTTTATTATACGTTTGCTTGCGTCTTTTTAAACTTTCTTAGGGCAGAAATATCACCTTTTGAACAGACACTCTTCAGTTGTTCTGGTGGAGTGCATATACATTAGAGGCTAGGAGGCGTGATCAGCCTTAAGGAAATGGATAGAAAGTGCATTTTCAGATACGCGGTAGTGACGAATAGTTATATAAAGATATTGTTTGATGTCCATTCTAAATGGTAACGGTCCTGACAGATGTCCCGCTGGAGTTCTTTAACGTGCTGGAAGCCAACGACAAGAGATTAAAACACCCTAAAATTGAATCAGTCATTTAAGAAAGGACACTTGCCCAAAAATGCAATTTTTCAAGAGCAGCTTAAACCTGATTTTTTAAAGCGTGAATTTCTGTGTATTTTGACTGCAAGTGTTCAAATCATCAGCACTAGTGGTTGTGACTGGGTAACTTGTTAAAGTAAAGGTGATATGTCAAAGATCATAAAGTCATCTACAGAAAATATAATTGGACATGTTTCCACTTTTACAATGAAATACTAAGTGAATAATAGAAAATCAACTCTGCGACAAAAGTATTTGTCTCGCGCAATACACTCTACCATTATAGGCAAATTACAGTGGTAACAAGCACCAATGTCCGCCTCAGTGGTGTAGTGGTTAGCGTGATTAGCTGCCACCCCCGGAGGCCCGGGTTCGATTCCCGGCTCTGCCACGAAATTTGAAAAGTGGTATGAAGGCTGGAACGGGGTCCACTCAGCCTCGGGAGGTCAACTGAGTAGAGGTGGGTTCGATTCCCACCTCAGCCATCCTGGAAGTGGTTTTCCGTGGTTTCCCACTTCTCCTCCAGGCTAATGCCGGGGTGGTACCTAACATAAGGCCACGGCTCCTTCCTTCCCTCTTCCTTGCCTATCCCGTCCAATCTTCCCTTCCCTCCACAAGGCCCCTGTTCAGCATAGCAGGTGAGGCCGCCTGGGCGAGGTACTGGTCATTATCCCCAGTTGTATCCTCGACCAAGAGTCTGAAGCTCCAGGACACTGCCCTTGAGGCGGTAGAGGTGGGATCCCTCGCAGTGTCCGAGGGAAAAGCCGACCCTGGAGGGTAAACAGATGATGATGATGATGAACAAGCACCAATATTAGGCCAAGGATATGCATACAGGATCTTCATCAGCACGAAGCCCGACTCGTTGGCTGAACGCTCAGCGTACTGGCCTTCGGTTCAGAGGATCCCGGGTTCGATTCCCGGCCGGGTCGGGGATTTTAACCTTAATTGGTTAATTCCTACGGCACGGGGGCTGGGTGTATGTGTTGTTTTCATCATCATTTCATCCTCATCACGACCCGCAGGTCACATACAGGAGTCAAATAAACAGACCTGCACCTGGCGAGCCGAACCCGTCCTGGGATATCCCGGCACTAAAAGCCATACGACATTTCATTTCATCAGCACGAACATTTGGCTATGCGAGGAATTCATTGAAAAACTCTCAGGAATATCTACCACCAGACGACGTCTGTGGTCCATTATTTTATTACAATGTATAGGATTTGATTTTTATAAGATTTTCTGCAGGAAGTAAGACATTTATTTCCACTTTCAAACGGAAAATATTTTCAAGAAGGCCATTGTACATACAACTCCTGGATTTTCAGCAGCGTAAACTAACCGCATTAAGGATGCGAGACGGAGACGAACTTACATGCTGCGGGACAATCCTTTTACTCGAGATTCTCCTCACTGCCCAGATCTCCTCTAAAACTTTGGTACCGGGCGAGTTGGCTGTGCGGTCAAGGGCACGCGGCTGTGAGCTTGCATTCGGGTGATAGTGTGTTCGAATCCCACTGTCTTCAGCCCTGAAGATGGTTTTCCGTGGTTTCCCGTTTTCACACCATTCAAATGCTGGGGCTGTATCTTAATTAAGGCCACGGCCGTTTCCTTCATACTCCTAGGCCTTTCCTATACCATCGTCGCCATAAGACCTGCCTGTGTCGGTGCGACGTAAAGCAATTAGCATAAAACTTTGGTCTTCATGCTAAAAGTTGAAAATATCACTGCTCTCTCTCTACTGAAACGTTATTCTGAACGCAACATAAGTTTACAATTCGATCAATTTTCTACTAGGATAAGTGCCCTTTCTAAAATAAACTTCAAATCGTGAACTACTCACTCATTTTGGACATGCCAAATACTGAATAGATGCTTCTTTCTCTCGCGAGGATATCGATGCCTTACTTCTATAACCTCGTATGTCCCTATCCTATTCCCACCCATTTTAGTCCTTAAGACTAGTCACTCCTCCCAGCCACATATTTAAACGCAGTCCAACATAATAATTTTCGCTGTGTTCATTTTCCTGTGTGGATGTGCAAAGGAAAATAGACCATACCTACCGTATTGTATGGATGTTGCTTGCAAGCGAATTTACGCATTCCTACAGTATAATGTACTTAAGGTTCATTTTCCTTTACACATAACTATAGGAAAAACAACACAGCGAAACTTCTTCTGATGGGCTACATATCCACATGTGCCTGGGAGGCGTGACAAGCCTTAAGGAATGTAATGGATAGGAAGAGCATTGGGACATACCAGGTTTTAGAAGTAAGTCATCGATATTCACCAGGATAATTACAATATTAATTATTTTGAAAAGGACAAATGGACATCGGAGACGAACTTACATGCTGCGGGACACTCCTTTTCCTTGAGATTCTCCTGACTACCCACATCTCTTTGGTCATCGTGCAGAAAACTTCAGAATATCACTTGTCTGTTACCAGAGTGATGTTGAACTTGTCAAAACGTTATTCTGCACGTAACATAAGTTCACAATTCGATCAATTTCTCCTAGGAGAAGTGCCATCTCTAATATAAGCTTCAAATCGTGCACTAATCACTCATTTTGGACATGCCAAAGACTGGATACACAGAAATCGATCCCACATCAACCAGAAGGCGGGATACCATGCTAACTCCAAGACCACGGTGGTGAGAATCTCAAGAAACCGGTGCTTGAGGTTTCTCAAGGAGTTTGTAGCCTACTTAGTGAATTTCACACTTTTTGAAGTCTAATTTGACTAGGACTAAATGTTCTTTCTAATGAATGTTGTCTCGGAATAACGTTAGTTCATTAAGTAACCAATGCAAGTTGTCTACTATTGCCATCCTTACTAATATAATCATTTCAGTTATAGGACTGTGAAGCCATGTCGAGGACAAATAGTTTTTCATTTTGTAACTTTATGCTTTAAATCATTTGACATTAAATGTAAGAGTTCGGGGAGAAGAACTACCTAGCATTCCATCTCCACTATGTCTTCAAGATTTTATATGCAGTCTCCGAAATGCACCATGACAGATTGGCGTCTAACCATGCGACAACACATTTTTTCTATCTGATTAGTTAGAATTCAGTGTGAACTTTTAAACAATCAGGATGTAGAAAAGTGTTGCAGTCGGAAAAACACATCTTTCTACCTCTATACCAACAGAGTATATATTAACCAAACATGTTTAGAAAATTGTATTACAGGGGAATTGGAAACTTTTACATAACAACATCTTCACAGTAAGCCCTGTGGGAAGTGACACCCTTCGGGCAACATCCGTACCACCGCTGGGAACAGTCCTGTAGTCCATTTGTGGTCAATTCCCACAGAGTGCGTGTTGCGGCTGACCCTAATCGCCACCCTTTTGAGCAGGTATTTCACTTCCAGAAATAGGTATTAATCCTCTGGAGAATAAGGTGTATGAAAAAGATCAGGTAAGTTTTGCAGCGAGTGGAGTGCTGGGGAAATCTGCCTTTGCCACAAATCAGACCTATTTTGTCGCACTACTTCACGAAGACTTCGATGAATGGTGGCATACGTATTTTAGTGTGACGAATGAATTCGGAATGCTAGATATCGAAGAACACTTCGAACATAACATGTCTCTTTCAGCATTCTGCACGTTATCATTTTTGTCGTTTTGAAGGAGATGATTTCCGCGTTGGGGACTGAAAATTGGATTGTATGTCGTAAATAAAACATCATATCTCGTCACAGATTTGGGTTCTGGACCGCCCTGCCCATCATTTCTCCGGTAACCAGGTGCCACCCTTCCCATTATTGATCAGTTAGGCTCCTCGGAAGAACGTGCTGAAAAACACGTAGCATCTTCAAATCGTTATTAATTCTTTTTACGACTGTGTGAGGTTGTTGGCTATGGGTGTAGGTGTAATTCTTTGTTCTAGGACTGGGAGGGAAGTGGCTGTGACCTTGAGTAAGTCGCCTTCCCAACATTTGCATTGCAATGAAATGGGGAAATTTGGAAAACTATTTGGAGTATGGCAAACGTAGCAGATAAACCCACCTGTCTCTCGAGTAGAGAAATAGCAAACATAACCGGCCGTGTTGCAACGCACTCAGCTAATTTGTTTGCTATCGTTGTGGAGAATGGACTGGACAGAACCATGCTAAAGACCGAACACGTATGCCATTTCATCTATCGATTGTCTGTGGTGTCGTATCAACTGCTGAACAACTCTAGAAATGATTTCTTGCAATCGTGCCCATTTGGGTCTTCCTGCATGTGGATCATCGTCCGCTGAAATGAAAATATCTACGAAACGCTCGTACCACTCATGCACATGTGTCCGTGACATTGCGTGCTCGCCATACGCTTGGGGGTTCAAAGTCAATATCTCAGTAAATGACTTACCCAATTTCACTGGTCTACTGTACCCTTGAACCTGCACCTAAACGTTTTACCTGCTGCATTAGATGACTGCCTGCGATGTTAATATAACTTCTACTACTGTGCAGCTGCAGTGTGTCATAAACGCCTAGAACCATAAGCTATACTCCACACAAGGCAGAGTATTTGCCTACACAGCAAAGCGGAGCCAGCCAAAGTTCAGTTACTTTTTGACTCTATTGATGTACAGGTTGCTTCAGGAGGAATAATAAATATTTATGTTCGAAGTAGTAGCCTTCGTGGCTCAGGCGGCAGCGCGTTGACCTAACACCGCTGGGTTCCGTGGTTCAATTCCCGGTCACTCCATGTGAGATTTGTGCCAGACAAAGCGGAGGCGGGACAGGTTTTTCTCCGGGTACTCCGGTTTTCCCTGTCATCTTTCATTCAAGCAACACTCTCCATTATCATTTCATTTTATCTATCAGCAATTAATCATTGGCCCAGAGGAGTGCGACAGGCCTCGGCAGCCGGCACAATTCCTATCCTCGCTGCAAGATGGGGTATTCATTCATTCCATCCCTGACCTGGTCAATGACTGGAAAACAGGTTGTAGGTTCCCATATCGTCGTTGCCTGGACAAAACCTTCTATGTGATTTGTTTTTGCTAGTTGCTTTACGTCGCACCGACACGGTAGGTCTTATGGCGACGATGGGAGAGGAAAGGGCTAGGAGTGGGAAGGAAGCGGCCGTGGCCTTGATTGAGGTACAGCCCCAGCATTTGCCTGGTGTGAAAATTGGAAACCACGCAAAAACATTTTCAGGGCTGCCGACAGTGGGGTTCGAACCTACTATCTCCCGAATACCGGATACTGGCCGCACTTAAGCGACTGCAGCTATCGAGCTCGGTGTGAAATATTTTAACTTAGAACTTTGGCCGGAAAGGTTCTGTCATCTAAGGTGCAATATTGTGTGAATATAGTCAAGATATTCTCGCTCTTCATAATGTATGTGCTGCGGGTCATTATATCTCCAAAAATATTATCACATAGGAGGTTTTGTCCCGGCAACGACGATATGTAAGACGTGGTATGGGTTATTTCAAGTACCGGGCTAGTTGGCCGTGCACGTAGAGGCGTGTGGCTGTGAGCTTGCATCCAGGAGATACTGTTGGAGTTCGTAAATTCGCCATGTACACAACGTCCGTTCAATACGGTATGGTAAGGTCCATTTTCTTTTGCACGTCAGTATATGAAAATGAACACAACGAAAATTATTCTGCTGGACTGCATATAAACATGTGGCTTGGAGGCGTGACCAGTCTTAAGCAATAGAAAGGGTATGAAGAATATTGGGGCATACGTTTTAGAAGTAAGCCATCGACATTTATCATATAAACAAGAAATTAATACATGGGAGTTTAAATAAAAAGTAGCTTTTAATAAAGATAGGAACCGTGGGGTAGCGTGATGGTCAGTCAATCGTCTTGCAAATCCGAAAGTCTTACGTTTAAAAGTCGGGGATTCGAATGGGACATGCGAGAGGACCAACGCGTGTCTACAGGATGGCCGTCCGGCCTCAAACTCCGTGCCAAGTTCGAAACTGAGTGTGGGCAATGCACGTACAGAGGAGAAGATGCCTATGGAACAAAGCAATCCTTTTATATGCCACAGCTGTGAAATTCCATCCCGACAGAGAAACCTGCTACAGGAGATTTATTGGCACTCCAATAACTCTTTTTCGGAACGTGATCATAACACTCTGATAAGGCCAGTAGCAGAGAAAGGGACTTTAATCTTTGTTTACATTTTTTTCTTACTGCTTTCTCCCATTTTTGTCATGTCTCTCCCCACCGACGCAGTCTACGGTAGCTCAACACCAACAAGACACTGTCAATAAGATCAGCACGATTAAGAAATTGAATTTGTTCCTTTTGTGACTGAACGTCTGAAACCTCATAAATAATTAACGAATGTTCTGAAACATTCAAGTTTCCAGTTTTATATGACTGTTGATGTCGAGATCACAGCCACGGAACCTCCAGGTTAACACGGAATACCAACGACAGGGACGAGACTTTTCATTTCAAGAATCTCATGTGCATTGCCTGGGATTCGTACTGCGGCCACCATGTGAGAAAGCCCGAGGCTAGTATGCGTTACGAATGAAATTTATTTCCTTACGAGTGTTGTTATGAAGGTCCCAACCAACGTCATCAGAATTCGAAATCGCAGATTGCTCGGTTTGACACCAATGAAAATTCAGCTGCACTCAGGCAATAATAATAATAATAATAATAATAATAATAATAATAATAATAATAATAATAATAATAATAATAATAATAATAATACAAGCAGGAATAAAGGATAGAACAAGGAACAGATGGAAGAATGAGATAAAAATAGAAATGTACTGACAAAATTGTAATGTTATTTATACAGATGATCCCATAAGCATTCAAAGAAATATTATTCTCTGTACGTGACTAAAGCTCTCACATAGTCACGCTCACGGTCTTCCATTAGCATAAACCAGACGGTGAATGTTTGTTGTCTTACTAACCAGCTGTGTTGCTCTGTGGTAGCACGTGGATTTGTAGTAATCTTAGTCCCTGTTAGATGCTCCACTGAGTAACAATGCGCATTCATCCGCTTAATCCATTCCCTGTTCGCGTTCTGCTTGCCAGTTACTGCTTAACTGTGGCGTTACCTGTTACATTCAGCCTTCCGGATAGTTCTAGACTTTCCAAATTTCATTTAAGTCTGGTACTCTAGAGAGCAAAATATCCTCAGCAGAAGAACACTTAGATACGGCAATGCTGATGCTGTCACTAAAGTAGCTACAATAATATAACAAATTGATTCTACAAACAAATAGTGTGGCAGTTAAATGGTGTCATCATTGGGGCTGTGGTTCCAGTACCAGAGAGTATATGTGGAATATTTGAAATGAAATGTCATGCCCTAGTGGTTTGGGTTCCACTAAATCGGAGGTCCCGTGGCTATGATCGCGGTATCAACAATCATACATTGTTGCTTCATGTAAGTGGTTTGGGCATTGTGGCCATCAGCACCGAGGTGTGTGTGTGTGTGTGTGTGTGCGTGTGTGTGTGCGTGCGTGTGCGCGTGTGTGTATTTTAAGTATGTTTGATAACCTGTCCCTAAGAATTCCCTTGCTGTTTCTACTACAGCGTCCCTGTATGCCGCCCATTTTATTACTATATCCTGAAACTGTTTTCTGTCTGTTGTTTTGAACTTTTCATTAATCATCTCCACGTACTTCTGTCTAATTTCCTCGTCCTGGAGATTTTCTACACTTGTTCGTCTGCAGACAGATTTCTGTTTTCCTGTCCTAGGCCTAGAGATACTCAGTTCACTACAGATTCAATTCCCCTGAATACCTTCTTATTTATTTATTTATCATAAGTCTGTACAGAGTTCTCCTCCATTTTCACAGACACTATACATAGGTATACATAAATGCATGAATGAGGTTTTTTTTAATGATTCCATGACCGAATAATATTGTCATGCATGCATGAATAAATGAATGAACACTTCCCTCCCAGTCACGGATAGCCACCAACTGAGGAGAGAGCATTCGGTTGGCAGGATAAATGCATGGATGGGATTAAGCATGACTACTGCCCGGTCGTGTTATCCACCCCTGGTGAGAAAAAGGAGCCACCTTCCCAAGGATAACACGTCCGGCCCTTTCCCTTGAGGCCCAAACAGAAGACCCCACCTGATCTAATAGCTGTCAAACACTAATTTCTCACCATTCCCTAATTTCTGCGAGGCACACGTAAGCGGAAATCCCGCACCTCATGTGCCCCCTCCCTATTCTTCTTTCTCTGTTGCATTTAGATCACTCTATATATTCGATTGGGATAGGCCCGTCCTATTCCGTCCTACTTCGGTTATAGCCTTACATAAGTGTATGAATTAATTAATTAATTAATTAATTAATTGGCTATGATTCCCTATCTAAAATAGTGCCCTTTGCACAGGCGGATCGCCATTCCACATGCAAGGGCCACGCCTACGATTATCTACATGAGTGTACGAATAAATGAATTAATTAATTAATTAATTACCAATTCCCTAACTGTATTGAGAAAACTCGTATGGATGGATTTATGAATGAATACCTTCTTATCCCTAACACATTTTCCTGAATTCAAAGTTGGTTATGTTGTATGGATCTGGTGACCCTACCTTCGCGTGTGGAGCGGTTAGTAGCAATATGATTGAAGAATGTGTTCGTAACTATTAATCCCGTACTAACACACAAGTCCCGTAAACTCTTCCATTCCTATTAGCTTGCATATCTTCACCAACTTTACCCATCATCTTTTCGTATCCTTCAGTTCTATTTCCAACTCTCACATTGAAATCGCCCCCCTTAGCACCATCCTGTCCTTATTGTGTACGCTGACTACAATGTCACTCAGTGCTTCATAAAAATTATCAGCTTCATCCTCATCTGCACCATCACATGGTGAATACACCGAGATAATTCTCGCCCTAATTCATCCAACAGCTTAATCTACTTATATCAATCGCTCATTTACGTACCTAATGGAAACAATGTTGCTTGCGATAGTATTCCTGATGAACAGCCCTACCCCACACTCTGCCCTTCCCTTTTTAACACCTGTTAAGAATATTTTAAATTTCTCCTATCTCTTCCCCGTTTCCTGCACTTACCCGAACATCATTAACTCCTGACACATTCAGATAAATTCTCTTTGCCAAATAATAATTGTAATAATAATAACAATCATGATAATAATAATAGTAATAGGTACATGCCATTGTATGCAGGGTTCTGAAATGGAAGGTTGCAAGTATTTTTATTACTATTATGGAATTATTAGATAATATAGTTCCCGTGACGCATACAGCCCATTTTGGGTCTTGGGTTGTCAAGATGACGGCCTCGCTAAACATTCTGCAAATGTTGGAATACCATGTGGACAGAGTAATGACATTCTCAGCTGTATTCCTTACTGCCTCTCTTATCAGAAGCGCCGGACGGATTAGAGCAGACTGGCCCTTTCGTAAGTTGACGGTTTCGATCCACGTTAAGTCTGTAGGTTTGAAGGTGCTCAGAGACGACAGCCTAGTATCGACAGACTTACAGTACGAGCGAGTTGTCCGTGCCTTTGTGGTCGTGTAGCATTCGGGAGAAGGTGGGTTCGAAACCCACCCTCGGCAGCCTTGCACGTGGTTTTCCGATTTCACACGAGAGAAATGCTGGGGCTGTACCACGGCTACTACCTTCTCAATCCTAGCCCTTTCCCAACCTTGCTTCACTGAACCGTCGATGTGTTAGTGCGACTTTATACCACTAGCAAAGAAATGTAAAAGAACTCATGCGGGGAAAAATTCCGGCGTTTCTGAAAACCGTGCAAGAAGTTAGTGGGATGTAAAACTATTAATAATTTCGTATTATTATACAGGTGTTCCCAAAACATGTGGGAATTCATCGGGGATGGGAGGTAGATAGTATACTTCAAAACAAACGACCTAAGCCTGTTTTAGATATTGGCTGGAAAAAAGGGGAAGAGTTCCTATTTAGGTTTAAGTAGGGAGAATTCGTCGCCATAAGACCTATCTATGTCGGTACGACGTAAAGCACATTGTAAAAAAAATGATAACATGTTTGGAGTCGGGTATGCCGTAGCGAAAATTGCAGTAGGCCTACTTCGCCAGCATGATGAACAAGGGTGCCATCGAATACGTACAACGCGTGGAATGTTCGAACGTGTCCAACAACTAATGACGGAGCATTTTCAGGCGTACATTCTGGCGCACGGTACTTTAGAATGCAGTATCCCTGCTTGTACACCTATAAGGTGACAGCAACTCGACGTGCCAGGTAAGACTACTACCAATATTTCCCGTACAAAGTTGGAAAGTCTATAACTCGTAAACGAGCGACCGTAGGGCAAATGTTCATCGCGAATATTTGTGTTATTTTGGAATATAGCATCCAGCCACGATTACTTTCCACATGTTTGGGAACATCTATATATATATATACATACATATAATAACTTGTCCTGACTGACTGACTGACTGACTGACTGACTGACTGACTGACTGACTGACTGACTGACTGACTGGGCATAAAGAACTTAAATTTTGAGGATACATTCATATTACATTTTAGGTGCTCACTAAGAAAGGATTTTTGGATATACCGTCGCTAAGGGGGAGGAAAAGGGGGAGGTGAATTTTTAAAATGAGTGTTTCTATATCTCGAAAACAGAACAGTTTAATGACATGAACATTGGTATTGGGAATCCCCTTTAAAAATAAAGAACCGAGCTCGATAGCTGCAGTCGCTTAAGTGCGGCCAGTATCCAGTATTCGGGAGATAGTAGGTTCGAACCCCACTGTCGGCAGCCCTGAAAATGGTTTTCCGTGGTTTCCCATTTTCACACCACGCAAATGCTGGGGCTGTACCTTAATTAAGGCCACGGACGCTTCCTTCCCACTCCCAGCCCTTCCCTGTCCCATCGTCGCCATAAGACCTATCTGTGTCGGCGCGACGTAAAGCAACAAGCAAAAAATAAAAATAAAGAAACACGTATCTTTATTTTGTTTTCGGAAAATCCTTTTAACGGCCGGGGGGGGGGGGTAAAATAGGTGAAAAAAAGGGGTTGAATACCTTTTATGTGGATACTTGTATCTCAAAAATGAAGATGCTACAGTCATGAACATTGGTATTTGGAATCTCCTTTAAAAAATAAAGAAACACGTATTTTTTCGTAAAATCTACTTAAGAGGTGGTGAACAGGAGTGACAAAAGAGGTGAATTCTTAAAGTGAGTATATCTCAAAAACGTAACAAGTTACAGAAGTGAAAATTGGTATTCGGAATCTCGTATGAAAATAAGGGAACCCGCATAATTTGTTTTCTGAAAACCCATTTCAGGGGAAGAGTTGAAGGGAGTAAATTTTTTAAAATGAGCAATATATATAGTACATATCAAAAACTTAACATGTTACAGACGTGAAAATTGGTATTTTGAATCTCCTTTAAAAATAAGGAAAAATGCATTTGTTGATTTCGGAAAAATCCCCCTAAGGGGGGTGAAAAAGGGTGAGAAAAGGGTTGAATACCTTTCTGAGGATAATTTTGTAATTTTACGAGAAGGTTCTTCTTTTATGCCTTAAGTATAACATACCGTATACTTCAAAACATTTCTCCCCTATGAGGTTTAGATGGTAGTTGACTCTCAAGAACAC
Organism: Anabrus simplex; assembly: GCF_040414725.1. NCBI lineage: Eukaryota > Metazoa > Arthropoda > Insecta > Orthoptera > Tettigoniidae > Anabrus > Anabrus simplex. The sequence goes on along the minus strand of NC_090266.1, from coordinate 285,627,172 downwards.
AACATCCATTCTTCCGAAACCGTTTCAGGCACGAACATAACTTTTTTATGACGGATTGTCTTATTACTCTTCGACGTACAAAATCAAAATTTCACAGGTTGGTCGCTTTTACGTCCTAGATGTTAAATCAGATATGGTTTAAAACATTCAAATTCTTCAGTACGAGGTTCAAGTGAGTGGTAGATCGTAAGATAAGTAATTATTCCCCCAAAACCGTTTGACGTACGAACTGAGGACATGTTTTACAGGCTCAGCTGACAGTGGACTCTCCATAATGTAAAACTTTGAATAATAACTTTCATATCGATGGCTTACTTCCAAACCCTCATTTGTCCCAATGCTCTTCCTACACGTTATATCCCTTCAGACTGGTCACGCCTCCCAGTCATTTATTTATATGCAGTCCATCAGAGTAAGTTTCGTTGTGTTCATTTTCCTGTACCATTGTACAAAGGAAAATGGACCTTACCATATCGTATTGTAGGGAAGCTGTGTGCATGCCGAATTTACGGACCCCAACAGTATAATGTATTTAAGGTTCATTTTCCTTTACACGAGAGCATAGGAAAATGAACACAACGAGCATTGTTCTGATGGACTGCATATCCATATCTGCCTGGGAGGCGTGACCATCCTGAAGGAAAATAATGGATAGGAAGAGCATTGAAACATACGAAGTTTTAGAAGTAAGCCCTCGATATTAAAGCCGTAGCGAAGCACGGGTGTATTGCTAGTTCCGCGTATACAGACAGCTCCTCGGTAGGTGCCTGACTGAACAACGCCTAGGATTAAAGAGAGGATAGTTACCCAATTGTACTTCCTCATAAAACAATAATCACAACCACCACCACTCTAGGTTTAATGTCAAGCCTCTGGGAAAAATAGCAGACATTACTGCATGAAGTCATAACACAATAATATTGCATTCTTCTGTACATATCGATATTCAGAGTTTGACTTCGAAATGTGAAAGGGAATCAGATCTTGAGGGATAAGTTGAGAATCGCATTTACGTATGAGTTAAAAGTTCATGTTTTCTAGCATCGACCTCTTAATATTGTATAAATATCCTCCTGTCGGACGAACACAATTTATAATATGTTCGATTCACCCGAGAGTGCGAGTCTCGTCAGGAAGCTGAGAAACTGAGAAACGGGGTTTCCAATTCTACATAGGAACATGGCCCTGGGATTCACTCAGCCTACAGCATAAATGAGTACCAGATTAATTCCTGGCGACAAAGGTGACCGGGCGTATAACACCCACAATATTCCAGTTAGTGCCGAGATTATGGATTGTCCTTCCAATCATCCAACGACCATTAAGCCCTCCACGAAGATGACTTTACTTTCCTTTGCTTGACTAGCTGGGACGCGACAAGATCACATGTACCAGGAGCTATGGAGTAAGTAAGAATTAGAATAACACACTAGAACGTTTATAGTTCGCAACGTTCCTTTGCTAGTAGTTTAACGTCGCATTATCACTTCGAGTCTTCGGTAACGACGCGGAAAGAGCAGGAACCAGGAATGGCCTTCATTAAGCTACAGCCTCATCATTTTCCTGACGTGGAAAGGGAAAAACACAGAAAACCCTTTTAATTGCTGCCGATTTTGCGTCGTCTCCCAAATGCAAGCTCACAGCTCGCAGGCAACTTGCTTGATAGTTTACAACTATTCAAACCATTCCCCTTTTCTAGCATAGTAATAAATTTATAATTCATACACTCGTATCGTCGCTAAAGAACAATTACCGCATACCTGACAGTGCCCTTCTTCCCATTATTTCCTTTAAGACTGGTCACGCCTCCCAGCCACATATGGATATGCAGTTCATCAGAACAACTTCCATTGTATTCATCTTCCTATGTCTGTAAGGTAAGGGTTATTCTGCCCGAAGGCAGGTCCGAACCTCCGCAGAGGTGTTTCTGAGCCGGAGTTTACGTGCGGTAGGGTGGCCAGTTCCTTTCCGCTCCTCCATTCCCTTACCCCCCCCCCCCCCCACCAACAGCGCGTGGCAACCCATCCAACTCCTGACCACGCCCAATGTTGCATAACTTCGGAGATCTCACGGGATCCGGTGTTTAAACACGGCTACGGCCGTTGGCTCCTATGTCTGTGTATAAAGGAAAATGCACCTCACATACAGCAATCTGTAAAAATGCGTAGTAAATACGTCATCAAGTATACATACCTACAGTACTGTACGACAAGTTTCATTTTCGTCTGCACACAACAATAGGAAAATGAACACAATGGAAGTTGATCTGATGAACTGCATATCCATATGTGGCTGGGAGGCGTGACCAGTATTAAGGAAAATAATGGATAGGAAGAGCATTGTCAGATACGCGGTTTTGTTCTTAAGCCACTACAGTATATGTAAAGAATACTTGTCTATATTTCAAACTGTGTTTTTTACATTTTTAATGGTATGTGAGAAATCTTAAAATGTCCACTTAATTTGAGGAAACGTGCAATTCACGCGTTTAATAAGATTGCCTCCGCTCTTTTCGTTTATATCATAACTTGTGTTCGACAGAGTGGAATACATTTCTTGTGTTTTTACTAAGCGGAGTTCATGCACGTTCTTAGAATTTGATGGGGTTCATTCCTGGAGAATGTTACTGTAGCAAGCTGATGAAGCCCGACGTCTGAATGCACCTTATTGTCATAGTTCAAAGTTACACGCAGCTGCCAGGCTACACAATGTAGGATTAATTCAACCTCAGTAATCACGGCGTATTGTACAGTAGACTAGAAATCTAAATTATGACATGAGTAAGGTCTCATTTTAAAGTGTTTCTCACTGCCATGCGATTGATTACCCTGATATATTCCAGGACCTTCCATTCGAAAACTGGACCCGCAGTGTAGAATAATCATCATTATTTCCTACCGATGGCAAACACGATGATGCAGTTCTCCTGTAATTTGACTTAATGTACTTTTCCCTGTTCTTCTCTATCGTCTTTCATATCGAACAGACCGTATTTCCTTCTCCTTTCATCGTATAGCTGAAAATTGCAACTACGATATCAATACTGTTCATAATGCATGCGTTAATATTGTCTAAGTTAACCATATCATCGCTGCGGAAACAATACCGCATATCTGGCAATGCTCTCCCTATCCATGATTTCCCTTGAGTGGTCACGCCTCCCAGGCACATACCGTCGCTGCGCGAGCAATACCGCGTATTTGGCAATGCTCTGCCTATCCATTATTTTCCTTAACACTGGTCACGCCTGCCAGCTACGTACGGATATGCAGTCCATCAAAACAATTTTCCTATGCTCACGTATAAAGGGAATGAACGTTATCTTGCCGCACTGCAGGAGTTTATGCTTGCATGATGTATTTACGCACACCTACAGTATAATATATTTGAGGTTTATTGTACTCTACACATACGCATAGGAAAATCAATAAAACGGACGTTGTTCTGATGAACCGCATATCAATATGTGGCTGGGAAGCGCGACCAGTCTTAAGGAAAATAACGAATAAGAATTGTATTGTTAGATACGCTGTATTGCTCGCGCAGCGACGATTTGGATATGCAGTCCATCAGAACAATTTTCGTAGTGCTCAATTTCATTGCCTACGTGTAATGGAGAATGAACCTTAACGTACTGTACTGTAGGAATATATGTTTGCTTGACGTTTTTACGTACTCTTACTGTATAATGAATTTAATATTAATGTTCCTTTACACAATGGCATAGGAAATTTGAAGTCGTGATTTCCATAACAGCACAAGTGCACTTTTTGGCACTATATGGGTTATAGAATGAGTCTGTAATTCTACAATGCAGAATGAACCGCCACACGGCTATGTAGGGAACATCGAACAAGAACGGAACACTTCGGAAGACCTCGGGAAATAAATAATAATTGTTTTCTAATAACCCCTATTGGGAGAGATTTCGGCAATTTCATTAGCGAGGAAGTAATTAATTATTTTGGAATAATTTGATGAAGCTCACTTCACAGGGAGAAATACAGGGTGTTTCAAAAATCGGGACCATAATTTCAGGTATGTATTTGTTACATGAAGACAATCAAAATAGTGCATTACAACATGTGTCTGGAAATGCTGCGAACACGACCCCAAACTCCAGGTGTTATGCGTATGTCCTCACACGAAGCCACAATTCGATTCCGATGAGTTTCCACATCAGGCACCGAAGACGAATACACCGATGATTTTAAATGGCCCCACAAGTAGAAAACGAGAGGATTCAGATCAGGTGAGCGTGGATACCAAGCAATCGGGCCACCTCTACCTATCCATAGATCAGGAAACATTCGAGCCAAGTCAATGAGACATCGATGTGAGGTCTGTATTCAAGCATTTTGAACATTTTGAACATCTGTAATGACAATGACCTGCGAATGAAAAACGTTCCGGTGAAGTTCAGTGTTGTGAACGCCATAACTCGGAAATGAAGCATTTCCGGACACATGTTGTAATGAACTATTTTGTTTGCCTACATATAACAAATACATACCTGAAATTATGCCCCATTTTTGAAACACCCTGTATATTTAATTATGCCCAGCGAGAAGGGCAGAAAGGGAATGGAACGAGGCGAGTACATCGAGTCAGAATACGCGGGAGAGTCACCCAAGGAATTAATTAATCAGGCCCGTGAAAGAAGCAGAGGAAATCAACGAACAACGCCATTGTGATCGGGAAAATTGGTGGAATCTCTGGTGTAAGTTTGAGAAAAATCAATCTAGCGGTATAGAAGATGGGGTAATAATGAATTGAAATGGCGTATGGCTTTTAGTGCCGGGAGTGTCAGAAATCTCAAAACACAGTTGGCTTGAGAGATAGAAAATGTATAAAGTATTGAGGAGGAATAGAGACAACTATGATATTAACACACTTTATTTAAGACATTCATGCTGGTAGGTGGGAATATCATAGTAGCTATTTGTAAGATTCATGAACTTCTACGAGGGAGACAGTGAAGTCTCAGCGAGCTCTTTTAATTTGTTGTTAACACGGTTCCATTGACAATCTGTAAGGGAGAACCCTTGGTTTCCTGAGAGACAGTATCATCGTCCAGCGGCTACGTTTGGCAAACACCTGGCAAGGGGTAAGAGCTTTCTTCGATTTCCATCAGTTGACTGGTCGAGAACGGAGTGGTGTGGTCCATTTTGTGGTATGTACATAATAAATTATGTTATTATGTTAGGTGAGGCTCAAGAAAATTATATTGTGTTGCATCGAGACAAGTGCTGAGTCAGTGTAATTCATAAGTTAGTATTTAAGTGAAGAATGCCACCGATTATTATGAGGCAATAAGTCGGAGGTTGCTGACTTGCAAAAAGCGGCCAAAATGAACATCAGTCAGCACAATTACACGTCTGTCTGATTCCAATATTATGTCTTTGTACTTAGAAATGTAAGTGCTTGTCCTCTTAAATTAGTTTGTAAATCATGACACCCCATTATATATGTGGCGTGTGTAGAATTAAGTGCGTTGCGATTATGATTTTGCGCATGTCCGCAGGACGTGTGCCAAGGAAACACTGCAGGTGCGAATTTCGGTCATGTGCCGCCGCAAGGCGTAAAACTGTGATAAATTTCTTAAAATGTAAAATTAAATATTGAAATAAAAGTCATTTATACATGTTCAAGCCGGTAAAAGTGGTAATAATTATAAAGTAAACATAACAATTATATGACGTGCCTAGTATCAAACATGAGCAAAAGCCATTTTGTCAATTTTTCAGTAGAGCCACATTTTAGTTTCTCTATGTTAAACCCCCGTTATATGTGTGAACATTTTTTGTGTCAAATTTCCAGCCCTATGAACAAGAAAATCATGGTCGACACTTAGGAATTTCAGTCTAAGTCAATGTAAAACACGTTCAAATATGACGATGTCCATTTCTGAAACCGAGATTGGCTTTTGTCCATTTTTGGTACAAACATTCATGTAATTGTCCACTTTTGAAACGAACTATCCCAATATTTGGAAAAAGTTGCAGTATGACACGGAAGTAAACTTCCATTTTAAAAGAAATATAATTAAAATATGAAAGAAATAAGGCTATTCTTATACTTTGTTGGCATTTTTAACATTCATTTCAGTTTTTGCTTCACTGTATTTCTGGGCAAATAACCTCCGGTTCATCACAAGGGTCTTCAAAACAATCACATTCATAAATCATCATTAACAGCTTGTTCACTTTCACTACAAATGTTCTTATTGATGACTTCGATATACCACTTAAGAGAGGCATTAATTTCCAATCACCGGGCGAGTTGGCCGTGCGGTTAGGGGCGCGCAGCTGTGAGCTCGCATCCGGGAGATAGTGGGTTCGAATCCCACTGTCGGCAGCCCTGAAGATGGTTTTCCGTGGTTTCCTTTTTTCACACCAGGCAAATGCTGGGGCTGTACCTTAATTAAGGCCACGGCAGCTTTCTTCCCATTCCTAGGCATTTCCTGTCCCATCGTCGCTATAAGACCTATTTGTGTCGGTGCGACGTAAAGCAAATAGCAAAAAAAAATGTCCAATCTTTACCGAAGTGCTTTCCTAGTAATATGTCAACATCTTTAAATTTCTGTGGGTTTACATTCATGCCAATATCAGAAGTAAAGGATTCATTAACATTAGACTTACCTGTCACGCTTTCGTGATCTTACGCTTAATACCTGTTTCTAAATAGTAGCCTACCTCACCTTTAACTACAACATTGCCTCTTTTCGTGCTCCGTATAATTCTTTTACACTGTGAAACCTTGAAATGAAGGTGACTAGCAGATTTCAGATAAATCTGTGCTTGTTCTTTCCAATTCAGTGGTTCCAAGGTTTGTCCAATCACTTTCACTGTGCCGTACATTTTGAACACCTCAAGATATTCATCAGGACTTACTATGATCGTCATCTTATTAAGGTCTTTCTCAATGAGTCCAAAAATCCTATCTGGAGGCAAATATGAATGTCCAGTAACTGGAAATACCAGTTTTAATTTGTCAACAGAGGATGGTGCATACGTTGTAAGCCACTTCGCACACATCGCCATCATATTACTGTTCTTATTTTGGCTGGCGCAGCCATCAGCAATCAACCTGACTGAAGTGACGCTTTGTAAATCATTAGATCGTAACTCATTGACAACCGCTGATGCTATTTCTTTTGATGATTTATTTCCCTCATCCTCCAGCCACGTATAAACAGATACATTATCAGGGCGCAGTTTGTTTTGAGATGTGCCTATTACAACAGACAGATTGTAACAGTAGAGTTACCTGGAATAATAAGCCGACTGATCACTTAATTTTGGCAAAACGAGGTTCTTTTGGCAATCATAGGACATTAAAAAACAGTCCTCCTCTTTTTTCCTTAAGATCTCGATAAACATTATCTGGTCGTCATGACAGTTTGATGTCACTTGTAGCAATATGATTGGCTGAAACGTTCATGTCCGATTTTGATACAAACTACGTCTGGAGGTGTCCGATTATGAAATAAACTGCATATTTCTATGTTAAAAAATACGTACAAATATTCGTTTATGAAAGACACGGACCACTAATTCAGAAAGAGCATTAAAATGCTATAAGGATCAATCCTTAACTCAATTTGGATATAGGTGGCGTATGTCCATGTTTGATATTGGGCTCATCATGTGTGTGACAAAGTCAAATAATAATATTCACGCTGGGAGTAAACTGAGATAATAATAATAATAATAATGCATTCAGCAGTTGTGTGAGTGAGGTTTACAGTTTAATATCGAAATCCAGTGAAGTGAGATAATTTTTTGTCATTTGGAAATTTATTTTTGTGACACCGTGTATTTGAGAGATAGAATCACGGCATGCTATTTTGCTCCTGAGGCCTGGGAAGATTTAAAGAAACTACTTTAAGATTATTATGAAGTTGTTTGATTATGGGATGACTTGTACTTAAAAATGTGATTAAACTCCGGAAGAAAATAAATTTAGGAAAAATGAGGAATGAAATATTTATGAGATTAATTAGGAAGAAAGTTTGAGGCAGTATAAGCCCTGTATTTTACGAGTGGGAAGTTCTCGGTGGGATGTAGAAGATAAAAGGCCCTGTAGTTTGACGGAGAGGAATTTTTGTGATAAGGTGTATATGTTGATATGTAATATTTCCGAGACATGCTGTATAAGAGGAGCGACATCCTGTAGTGATTCTGAGTTATGTTAAACAGAGCGATTGAAAATGTAAAGGTTGTCAAATCCAAGTGAGAGCATTGTAACGCATATTATAAGTACAAGTGATATTCTCCCATGATTATTATTTTATGTAAGACTGTAGATAACGTCAGTAGGGTCAAGTTGACGATTCCATTTGATACCAGCGAAGTGCATTTTGTTATAACCGACCTCACGAACAAAATACATTCTTACACACCACCGAGCTAATAATTGGCTATTGGAAACTTAATTTTATTCTGTATCTTTACGAGGCGAAAAAACATTGCGAATTGAAAACATTGCGTGTGAAGGGTGAGTTTACCAAATGAAGAGTTTATCCTGCGTATGTTGATGAGAGTATATTTCACTGGAGAGTTTACAATGACACACGTTTAGAGTGTTGACTTTGCAGATTATTTGGAGCCTCACACTCGAGTTGGTTGTGATTATTGTTTACAGTAATGGCATGTAATATCAGACGAGATTTCAGTTTACTTTTACTTAACGAACGTCACTGCATGTGTTTAAATTTCAATGAGTGATAGATTGAACTATTCAAAACCGTTATTTAACTTCTATTTCACACTTTATCGTAGGAAATGGACATTAGTTAATTAGTCCAGATTCGAGTTCATTTCTGTAGCGGATTTTACATCATGTGTTTGAATTTCAATGAGAATTAGCTTTAAATATCTGGACTTTGTTTTAAATTTTCGATTTCGCCCGACAGAATCAGTGATGTGTAGATTCCATATTGTTGGCTGAAGGATAGGTTCGGGATGCCGCGTGTACATGATTACCCTTAGAGGTATACAGATACCATAGTGTTGGCTGAACGATAGGTTCGGGATGCCGCATGTACACGATTACTGTTAGAGGTGTGTAAACACTTTAGTGTTGGCTCAGCGATAGGTTCGGTATGCCGCGTGTACATCATTATTGTCAAAGGTGAGTAGGCACTGTAGCGTTGGCTCAACGATAGGGTCAGTACGCCGTTTGTACATAGCCAACTCATAGGTTAGGCATTTTCATGGATCGACTTGAACGATGATAGTATCTGCAGTAGTGGATGCAGGCGTGGAAGATATTAGCAGGTACCTACTCTTTAAGCCACGTTTCGGCATAACCTTTACTAGCTGCAAAGTGCTTCCATAATATAGTTGAATCAGTAGCGGCTTAAGTGGAAGGGTTGACCTACGTTGAAACATGGCTAATGGAGACTGGTCCCTGCTATTTACCCTCGTGCGTTCAAGCTCGATGACCTTTCATTTTCTATTTTACATTATTTATCTTTTATTGAGGAATATACACTATGAATGCGGCTTCGATTCGTCAGCTGTTATAATATTTTCTTTATTTTTCGTTATTTACATTACTTAGATGAGGTGTTGGTCTACCGATCACTTGTAGTTTAGCTTAAGGAGACAAGTGTAGGTAGAAAGATTTGTAGTTGTAGTTATGTAGGACTGGAAATATTTCATGTTCGTTCTTTTTTATATTGTGGACTTGTACTTTAACTAATTTAACGACGTAACTATTTCATACACTGAAAGTTGGTTTAGAATGAAAACTTTTCAAGTGATTTACCACTTTTATTTAACTTCAGTCTTTGGCGTTTCTTCTAAACGCATAGTGAGTTAATGTTTCCCTGCATTTCGCAGTTTTGTTCCTTCAGAACGAGGGCCGATGACCTTCGATGTTAGGCCCCTTTAAACAACAAGCATCATCATCACAAGCAACCTTCAGAACGATGTAACGTACGAGTAATATCCTCTCGGATCAAGTATTGCTGGTTCAGTCTGACCATCTGTTTGGTGTTATGCATATTTCGGCATGGGGATTTATCTATAACTCAAGGATGTCACGAGATAACAACACATGGTGTAATTTTATTTCAGATTTTGATAATTGCTCTTAACTTGTAGCAAACAACATCCTTTCAAATAATATTTCGTAACCTGCCCAGAGCAACAGATAGTTAATTTGGTTCGATTAAGGATCGATTCGCGAGGTGTTCCGGTAACCGAGAGTAATTTCGACTGGTGGATAACCTTAATTAAATTTAAATCTAGAATTTTGTTTGTTGAAGGTCAGATTTTCCGCGGATCATGTGGGTTAACTCTCAGTTATCATTTGGGTCAATGTTGCCCGATTTTCAGGTTTTCTGTTCCCTTTCTGGTTTGATGATGATGATGCTTATTGTTTAAAGGGGCCTAATATCGAAGGTCATCGGCCCCCCTTCTTGTTTTTGCTGTACACAGGTCTTATATTGCGTTTCCAAATTTGGGAAGACACTAATGTAAATAATCAAGATACTTTCGCCGTTCACGTTATGCAATGTTACTGATTTGTGAAGTGAAATGAAAAAATGAAATGGCGTATGGCTTTTAGCGCCGGGGGTGTCCGAGAACATGTTCGGCTCGCCAGGTGCAGGTTTTTTAAATTTTACTCCCGTAGGCGACCTGCGCGTTGTGATGAGGATGCAATGATGATGAAGACGGCACACACACCCAGCCTCCGTGCCAGCGAAATTAACCAATGATGGTTAAAATTCCCGACCCTGCCGGGAATCGAACTCGGGAGCCCTGTAACCATAGGCCAGCACGCTAACCATTTGCCATGGAGCTGGACTTCTTATTTGTAACATTTTGTGATAAATATATACATATATATATATATATATTATTCAGAAAATATGATTGTCATGATTTCGTTCAATAAATTCTAGTAAGCACATTTTTGATCCTCATTTGAAGTAGTTATGCTCTCCTCTGAACCCTGTAGATCGGTCAATGAAGTGACTAAAAAGAATCCCACACGACCCGAAGACCTAAGAATCAATATTGTTCTACCGAAGCAGCCGAGGCAGACTGCCGACGATGGAACGGTAGGTTCGAGGGTTCGCTAAATTATTGTAATCGTCAAAATAAGCTTTATCAATGGCAATCAAAAGAGCACATTTTTCCACTGCTTATATCAATGGGCCTGTGTCCTGTAAACCATGCCGGCGGCACGTGCCTAGCGTGGTAGAAACTTTTAACAGCAGAGAAGCTTAATAGGCGTCATTTGAAAAGTTAATACAGTCAGTGTAGGACAGACTATGATCAGGGACTTTCAGTCAGTTTTCTCAAATCAAAGTTACCTCTACCAGTGGCTAAAATTCAAGAAGAATTTAATGACACATCGTACAAAATTACTGAATCAAATGTCATAGTAGCGAGTAAATCATCAAAATATTTAGTTACTGAGACATGCATAATGAAAGTGAGATATAAGTTTGACGAATCTCATCTCAACAGAATTTAAGCAAATGAAATTGCCCTAAAAGGAGGTCGAGTCAGGGTTACTCATTTAGTTTCATCTGCAATGCTACGTCATTTTCAAAGATTGGGAGACCAGTATGCCAAGAAACCGATTTGTCGGAAATCACCCAGAACAAATCGAGCAGCTTTTCTTTGGGTTTTTTTCCAGTTCTCGAATCGAGTAATTCTGGTGATGGTTCCGTACACTTGGACCATACTCTAGTGGGGGTCTTACCAGAGACTTATATGTCCTCTCCTTTACATACTTACTGCAACTCCTAAATACCCTCATAACTATGTGCACAGATCGGTACCCTTTATTTACAATTCCGTTTATGTGTTTACTCCAAGGATGATCTTTCCTAGGTACTAAGAGTGATCCCTATGGGGAACTTTCACCCCATCAATGCAGTAATTAAAACTAAGAGGACTATTACTAATAGTAAAACTCACAAACTGATTCTTAACCATATTTAGCATCATCTCTCACACCTGTGAGGTCCTGGGAGTGATCTGGGTAGACATATATGGGCTTGCCCCAAACTGATGTTCGGATTCCCCTTCTGACACCAACCCTATGTGGAGGATTGTATTCAGCTACTCCCTTTCATTTTTACCACCTGTTGCTACTTCTTGATGGAAGTAGGAATTTTTCTTCTGATGTCTCTAGGCATAGACCAGAACAAAACGTAGCTTCCACCGTAGTCTCAGTTTTATATATGTTTGTGAGATTATAGAAGCTGCGGAGGTATTGGTGGTGCTGAATAATAACATCGCTAGGATGAATAGTGCGCCTGAGTGTTATGAAAAATGTTACTCATAGGGTAAGTCGTGTTACAATAGCAGTTTCTGGCCCTGTGAGGAAAGTAATGGCAAACTCCTCGCTCCTCATTTCGTCTAGTACGCCTCATTATGGCGCTGCTTTTTTTCTTTTCGGTTTCCTTGTATTCCATAAACTTTGGTGGTGTTGTTTGACGATCCGACCAACTTCCGTACTGTCGACCTACAGACAGATTGCGTGTTTCTGTGGTGGCTGCGAGTCTGATGTGTTACGGATAAATGAAGAAGTGTATATCAAGACATTTCATTGCTGCTTCATGTCAAGGGTGTGAGATATCCTGATCATCTAATCGTGTACTTAATATGTATGTGGTTTTGGATATGATGTGCATGATAGCTAGGTAGCGTAGTTACTGGCTCCTCATCCAAGCCACCACGGGTTGAACCCCGATGAATTAAAAGTCACTTTCTTGTGGTTCCAATTATCGTGTCTGTGATCCCGATATCAACAGTCACACCAAACTACAAGCTTGCCTTAAAATTTCTAAACGAATTTCTGATTCTTTCTCTAATATTTTACTGTAAAAGCAGTGACAATATTATTTTTGTTGTTGGTGATGATGATGTTGAAATTAAATGGCGTATGGATTTTAGTGCCGGGAGTGTTCGAGGAGAAGTTCGGCTCCCCAGATGCAGATCGTTTTGATTTGATGCCCGTAGCCGACCTGCGCTTCGTGATGAGTATGAAATGATAATGAAGACGACACATACACCCAGCCCCCGTACCAGCGAAATTAACCAATTATGGTAAATTTCCCGACCCTGCCGGGAATCGAGCCCGTGACCCTTGTGACCAAAGGCCAGCACGCTAAACATTTAGCCATGGAACCGGACATTATTATGATGACGATTGTTGTTTTAAAGGGGGGGGGGGGGGCGGGGTGCTAACTTCGAAGCCAACGTCTGTTTATAAGTACGGTATGTAAGTTGTTGACCACGTGATGCATGACAGAAGGCAGGATGTATTGTTCCACAGACATAACCGTAACCGATCGAGTTGGCTGGGTGTTTCGGGCCGTGTACTTATTAGCTTACATTTGTGAGGTGGTTGGTTCGAACCCCACTGTCGACAGAACTGAAATGATTTTTCCCCTGATCTTCTATTTTTGCATGAGACAAACGCTGAGAATGTCCTTTAATTAAGATCGTGGTCGCTTTCTTCCCAGTCCTAGCACTGTCCAAATCCTTTGTCACCGTTAAGACCTCTCTGAGCCAGTGCGACGTGCGTCATTCACTGTACTGGATACGGTCCATCCCCGCACCATGGCTTTCTTGTTCTGCGAAACGTGCCTCTGTGTCACGTTGGTATGAAGGAGAGAACGATCCTCTCTCACGAGTCCACTCCCGCATACATCATCACATACTCTATACTGACTATTGGCGAGAAATATTCATTTCAGGCAAGGAAATCGGTACAGCCCTAAGAACCACCCAGTACCGGCTTACAATATTTCTCAATGGTCAGAGCAGACACATGCACACATGCACATATACAGTACCTGGCCACTTTATTAGACTCAACATAAATATCTTCATTTTTCTAACAAAATGTTATATTAACAGAATTTTAATGGAATATTACACATTCACTAATGGATAGCATTACAGTATGTTTAATTTGCGATGTCATACCCAGTTTTAAGACTGAAATTTTAATATTTAGTCAGTCCCCCCTTAGCTTTTATGACTACTTGCACCCTGCGAGGCATACTTGCAATGCAAGATGAAGCTGCTGCTGACAACTTTACATTATGGTTCCAATGAAATATGATCTTTTCAAGTAGTTGAAGCTTGGTAGTGATACACTCTTTACCAATTCACGTTTCAGACATTGCCACACATTCTCAATCGGGTTCAAATCGGGTGAATTACCAGGCCAATCCAAAAGAGGAATTTCTTTCTCTTTCAGAAAAGCTTTAATAGATTTTGCTGGGTGGCATGGAGCCCCATCTTGCATGAAAATCTTGTTTTCACCTTCACTAAACCAGTCCTTCAATTGCGGAATCAGTCTCTTTTCAAGTATTTGTCTGTACTCATCCTGACGCATTATACCCTCCACAATCTGAAGACGTCCCATTCCCTTTCCACTTATCACTGACCAAATCATGACCTTGGTAGGATGTTTTACTCTTTGCTGGACGCAATTCTTCTCATACTTTTCACTAGACAATCTTCTTACAAACCGGGATTTCTCACTTGACACCTCAAAAGTTGATTCATCACTGAACCAAACCTAGAAATTGAGATGATGTGTATGAAATTTAAAGTTGTAAATACTCGTTGGAATTTGCCTAGCTAAAACATCATTTGTTAAGGAATATAAGGATCTTACCCTTTTTCAGTCTTCTGCTGTGAAATGTTGGTGTTTTCTTGCCCGCTGTAGCCTCAGTTTCATCATTCGCTCAGTAAGTTTGACTTTCTTAGCTGGTCGACGACATCGGTACCCCAAGCTGCAAGTACGTCGGCGCACTGTTCTCTCAGAAACATTGATACCACTGTTGTTCAGTTCTTGGGTTATAGTAGCATAAGAAGCCCTTCTGTTTCCTTTCACAATTTTGACGAGCAAACGTTCTGCTCTTGGAGTCAGAATTTTCTTCCTACCACATTTCCCTCTTCTGTTCTTCGGGTAATCTATCCCAGTTTTATTTGTATTGCTTATACGACGCACAGAAGCCTGCGATATTCCTGAATGGGAAGCAATTTCTCGTTGTGTCAGATTTCCATGCTGCAAAAGTCCCTTCACTAACTCAATTTTGCAAGGAGAAAGGTCCTGAGACTTCCCCATAACTCTGTTATCAAGAAATTGTTTGATTTCCCAAGTAACAAATTTAAAACCACTGCTACCTCATAAAGTTCCTGTTATCAACACAGATTTAGCGTAAATATCTAAAATACAGCAAGACAAACTGTTAAAGTTAATTATCATTAAACAAAACACACATCTGACACAAAACAACCGCGGGAATTATAACCTCCTATGTTTATGGCAAGGTAGGTACTAAGTTAATAAAGTAAAAAAGGCGGGAATTTGTAAAGATAATAAGTTCCAAAACTCGCATTATTATCAACTATACCATGTCTTACAATGCAAGTATCAACAATGGATTTGCTGTCACATAAATCCAAGAATTAGGGTGTCAAATGAAAATAATTGCTAAAAAGGTCCTGGAGTCTAATAATGTGGCCAGGTACTGTATGAAGAGTGAGGAGAGACAGACCGAGAGAACGAAGATAAACATGTTAACCCACTGAGTGTCAAATACCCCGATTTCTTTGTCATTCTTGTGTGCTGAAATGTTAGCGGTCTCGAACATGACTATATTGTCAAAAGCCATCTCTCTCAACCACCTTAACAAAGAATGACCCTTACTTTCTTAAATATAGGTCGTATTAAATTACGGTAATACATTCGCGATCTCTGTCAAAATAAGAATTAATATATTTTGCATTCAAATATGCACTGACATCAAATTTGGACGCGGGAAGTTAAGATGAGACAAGGTAAACTTCGCTCAAAACTTAGTAAGGCTCTCCCTGTTTAATTTGAAAACATACTCTTTTACTGAAATATCATGCCATGCTTTTATAAATAAAATTATGTGAAATGGGAGAGAAATTAAATGACATATAATGGCGTATAAAAATAAAGGACGTAGACAATGCTCATTTTTACAAATATTTATAAGTAAAGAATATCTTCAAAATAAAAAAAGGTAATGTTAGGTGAGTTGTAATAAATAATATCATAATAAATCGTCTTAAAGAAACAAATCTGTGCATTGTTAAAGAAAAATTAAATAAATAAAATGAACGATTCCTACACACTAAAATATAAATGGTCTCTTCAATGAAAAAAATAAAAGTGAAAGATATACCAATTGTGTATTCCTGTTTGACATCTTCGTGCGTAAATACGTCAGTTACCCCTTTTTATGTATTTATTTATTTATTTATTGTGAACATAACATAATTACAATGTTCACGAAAATTGTTACTTAGATGTTTTAACAAATTATTATCTAGACTATTTTTAAAATTACTTCCAGTGACACATGTCACATAAAAATCATGAAGAATAACATAACTAAAATTATATTACTGCACTAATTAACCCTCCTAATTAATTTTTGATATAATACTAAAAGCGATTGTTAGAATAGAATTATTCACTTGGGATCTAATAAATTTAATAATATGGTTTACAACGTTTATGCAATTTTTTCCTTTTTTAATTTCTCAGTATATCTATTAACTTATGTTGCAAAGTACAGTGTTGCGTAATGAAGTGAATATGGCTTCTGTCATACTAAAAATATTAACGTAGGGAGGAATATTATTGTAAAATATCATTGCTATGTTAACTGGAGAGTTCTTATGAATGTCAGTCTTAGCCTTTGAAAACATGTATTTCTAGGACTACTTAGTTCCTGTGACGCATAGAAAGAGACTGACTGCAACACATCTGAGTCATCAATTTTATACTTAATAATTTTATACAGGAAAGTCACATCTTTACAATTTCGTCTGTGGCCCAAGATTTTCACACCATGTTCCTTCAGAATACTTCAAATAATTTATTAATGTTGGGTAATTTCCTGTGTTTTTATGTCATGAAATTTAGGAACTTGTTTGGAGCACTCTCGATAAAATTGATGTTCCTTATGGTCACTGGGTTCCAAATGATTGAGCCATACTCAGGTCTGGACCTTAAAAAATGAGTTAGGCCTAAATAAAGTTAAGAGTGTCATGCAAACATAAATTATTCCTATAGCGCGATTCCTATAGGTTCATTTTCCTTTACACTTTATCATAGAAAAATGCACACAACGAATTTTTTTCTCATGGGCTGCATATCTATTCGTTGATATATCGTCACAGCGCGAGCAATACCGCGTATCTGACAATGCTCTTTCTGTCCGTTATTTCTTTGAGACTGGTCAAGCCCCGCTTGTCTCTTCTCCATCCTCAGGGTTGTCCAAAATGTAGGCCCAGATGTTACCTGTTTCCCTTTCCACCAGGAATTCTTCTGATCGTGAGTTTGCATGTTACAAAACCAAGGATTCCATCGTATGTTATGAACGACAAAAGCATCCGGAAGTGCACTGGGAAACCATATTAACGTCTGTAACCTACAAATCAGAATTTCTCCTGGAGGTACCCTTGCCCTTAATGAAAGAGGCAACAATATTCTAGGTATGTTACGATCTTGGTAGGTCAGGTAAAAGTCGTTGAAACTGTAACGAAATCTTGGTACTTTTACCCGTTATGTTCCCAAGAAAGCACTTTCGATTCCAGATGGTGTTATGTGTGTTAATTCCACGACGTTGGCGTTGGACACGTTGATGAACTCAAGAAGGAAATCCATCACTGTGCAGGCTATGAAGGCCCTTGGAGCGTCGGAAGCTAAAGGCTCCCAAAATCCGTAAGATCGGCCCTAACGATAAGTACGATAGAGTGGTTAGCTCTAATCCCCACCCCATCCCCTTTGCCTCCAGGAATTAACCTGATAAATACTCCACCTACGGTATGCAGCCCCTATTAACGAACTAAAACATTTCAACAGCTCGGCGTCTCTTGACATCGTCAGCATTTACAAGGAACGTTAAAATACATATCGCTGCGCGAGCAATACCACGTTACCTTCCTATCCATTATCATTCCTCAGTCTGGTCACGCCTCCCAGCGACAGGCCATCAGAACTATTTTCGTTGTGTTCATTTTCCTATGCAGGTGGGTAAAGGAAAATGAACCTTCCCGTACGGTACTATAGGAATGTATGTTTGCATATAGTATTTACGTACTCCTACAGATAATGCATTTAGGGATCATTTTCCTTTTCACACCAGCATAGGATGATGGACACAACGAACATTGTTTCGATCGACTGCATTTCCACATGTGGCTAACGGGCGTGACCAGTATTAAGGAAAATGTTGGATGGGAAAAGCATTGTCAGATACGCGATACTGTTTTTTAAGCGACGATATCTGAGTTGAGCTAAGTGATGCACAACGAAGAGACATTTCTATAAAATTATATTTGTTCGTGGCGTCGACCTCTGAAGATCTTTTGCCACTACTTTCACCATATGATAGGCAACTGCGTATAAGTGTAGAGTGTTGAATGTGAGGAAAAGAACGTTAAGGACGACACAAACACCCAGTCCCCAGGCCAGGGATATTAATCATTACAATTAAAAAACCCCGACGCGCCAGGAATCGAACCCGGGGCCGCCGGGTGACAAGCGTACGCCTTGCTCACCACACCGCGGGGCCGGAGACGAAATTACATACCACAGAAATTGTAAAATGAATTAACCTACATTTTAGTACTTGATTTATATTTATTTTATTTAATGGTTGCATGACAATTCACTTTCATTTTCTGGTACTGAGTAAGTTCGATTCCCGGGCAGTCCATGGAATTTCAATTCCGGACTGAAGGCTTGAAGTGGATTCTCTCCGCCTCGCGTGTTCAACTGAGGTATTTCTCTTATCAGAAGGTCAAATAAGCCTAGAAGTACAGCCGACGATGTCGTCACGGCGGCAATCATACTGGTATGTCAAGGCTGTAATGGGCTGTTTTGCTCGCATACAACGAAAAAAGTTACTTTCAATTTTCTTTTTAAAATATCTAACGTACTTGTATTCTTATCCTTGACAATACAATGCAGTTTAAGTCCCAACAAGCATTGTCATTCTTATGAAACACTGCAAAATTGGAATTTAGCCAAGTAAACGGTCTCTTTTTTCTGTTGGTGAACCTAATGGGACAGATCCCACGTTTACAAGTACTCCATCTTCAACATCCAACGCGATAGGTTAGCGCTCGCCTACCGACGCTACGTAGTCAATTTTATTGTTAGCGGTACGGGTCGAGCAACTGTATTACCTACCTTCAGGAAATGATGGGTTTGAATCCCACAGTCTGCGGTACAGGGGATGGTGCTTCATATTTCCCGCATTCACACAAAGCAAACGCCGGGGCAGTATCTTAATTAGGGCTAAGGCCACGGCCATCTCGGAGCTAAACCTTTCTCATCTTACTGTCGCCATCACCCTGTATTTTATGTTAATCCGACGTTAAACCACTTGCAATAAAAGAAATAATTCACATTCTTCACATAGTGGGCATCAATTTAAGTCTCATAGACAAGCAGCATTCGCAGATTCAAGCCACTACATAGAAATACTTTCCTTGCCTTGATGAAGTCTGTAAACTTCATCTTCTCCCTTCTAGCATCTCTTTGTTTATTGGGGTCGGAACTTAATGTGGACTTGGTCCAATTTTACGGCTAGATGCCCTTCCTGACATCAAGCCTATGTGGAGGGATGTATTCAGTATTACGTGCTTCTGTCGGGGTTGTCTGTAGGCCCTAAATAAAAAGAAGTTTATTAATACGAATGCTAACGCCCAGTCCCCGAGCCAGAGAATTTAGTCATATGCAGTAAAAATCCCCACCCTGCTGGGATTCAAACAGGGTCCTCTAAACCGATGTTTGCTACGCTGACCTCTGCGCCAAGGAGCCTGTGAACTATTTGATATTGTTGAAATAGACATGATTTAAAATGACTTAACTATGTACGCACAAGACAAACTTACCCCTGTATTGGAATGAAAATGAAATGGCGTATGGCTGTTAGTGCTGTGATGTGTTCAAGGACTTCAGCTCACCAGGTGCAGCTTTTTGATTTGCCTCCCGTGGGCGACCTGCGCGTCATGATGAAGATGAAATGATTATGAAGAAGATACATACACCCAGTCCCCGTGCCAGGAGAATTAAACAATTATGGTTAAAATTCCCTGCTGGGAATCGAACTCAGGACCCCTGTGATCAAAGGCCAGCACACTAACCATTTAGCCATGAGGCCGGATACTCCTATATTAAAAGTATGACATGGAATTTTGAGACCACGAAACTTTGCCTTTCTCATGTCCTCTTATAAATATTCTTCTGAAACTTTTCTCCTCGCCAAAATGTCTGAAGGAAGCGCTATACCGATGTTTTCTTCTAAAACCTTGTATGTCCTAATGCTCTTCCTACCCATGATATTCCTTAAGACTGGTCACGCCGGGCTGAGTGGCTCAGACGGTTGAGGCGCTGGCTTTCCGACCCCAACTTGGCAGGTTCGATCCTGGCTCAGTCCGGTGGTATTTGAAGGTGCTCAAATACGTCAGCCTCGTGTCGGTAGATTTACTGGCACGTAAAAGAACTCCTGCGGGACTAAATTCCGGCACCTCGGCGTCTCTGAAGACCGTGAAAGTAGTTAGTGGGACGTAAAGCAAATAACATTATTATTATTATTATTATTATTATTATTATTATTATTATTATTATTAAGACTGGTCACGCCTCCTAACCACATACAATGCATGGAATTTGCAGTCCATCAGAATAATTTTCGTTGTGTTCATTTTCCTACACAATAGTGTAAAGGAAAATGGACCTTACCAAACCGTATTGTAGGGACCTTGTGTGCATGACGAATTTACGCACTCCAGCAGTATAATGTATTTAGGGCTCATTATCCTTTTCACGTTAGCATAAGAAAATGAATACAACGAACATTGTTCTGATGGACTGCATATTAATACGTGGCTGGGAGGCGTGATAGGAAGAGCATTGAAAGATACGAGGTTTTAGAAGTGAGCCATAGATATCCTAATTAGCGATCTATCACATATCTTATAATTCGTTTGACTGAAGCCTTAATATTTCATCAGCTATCATAGCACAGGAATTGCCGGGAAAGCTCCGAATCACGTGCTCACTTTACTTGCATTCCACAAGATTACAGTTTGTTGCGCTCGTACTTTGACTCTTCCACGCCAGCTATTAATATCTGCCGGTCTGCTCACCACACACCGCTGATAAATGCTTCTGGCCACCTCTATTATTATCGCCTGGAGCTTCATGCGACAACTTCTCTGCGAGCAATAAGCAAAAAATATGTTTCTTCTCTCTATACCTTACCTTCACAAATTAAATGACAAGGGATGTTGATTCGTTATTAAACTTGGGAATATCATCATCATCATCATCATCATCATCATCATCTGTTTACCCTCCAGGTTCGGTTTTTCCCTCGGACTCAGCGAGGGATCCAACCTCTAACGCCTCAAGGGCAGTGTCCTGGAGCTTCAGACTCTTGGTCGGGGGATACAACTGGGGAGAATGACCAGTACCTCGCCCAGGCGGCCTCACCTGCTATGCTGAACAGGGGCCTTGTGGGGGGATGGGGAAGATCGGATGGGATAGGCAAGGAAGAGGGAAGGAAGCGACCGTGGCCTTAAGTTAGGTACCATCCCGGCATTCGCCTGGAGGAGAAGTGGGAAACCACGGAAAACCACTTCGAGGATGGCGGAGGTGGGAATCGAACCCACCTCTACTCAGTTGACCTCCCGAGGCTGAGTGGACCCCGTTCCAGCCCTCGTACCACTTTTCAAATTTCGTGGCAGAGCCGGGAATCGAGCCCGGACCTACCGGGGTGGCAGCTAATCACGCTAACCACTACACCACAGAGGCGGACCTTGGGAATATATTTAGTTATTATCCTCGTCTCGTTGTGTGTGTGATAATATGTATTCTTATAGTGTATCGTAACTATTTAGCCTAGGACTGGTATTGGTACCGTGTGATTTGATATCATCCCAGGAACTGGTACTGGATGAAAATTTTTGCCTTTGACGGTTAGTCTTGCGTACTTTCTTGGTCGGTATGAAAACTCCGATTAAGAAGTTACAGATTGGTTTACAGATTCCATTATGTCTTAGATCGACAAATTCATATACTCTTTGATAAATGGTATCTCGCCGTCTATAAAAATGGAAGGTTTCGGTTTCGAGACACACCTGCGTCCCTCATTTCCACTTAACCTCGTCTATAAAAAATACCAAATTCTTTAGAGCTATTCCTAATCTTGACCATCAAGAAACACACCTCATTCATGAGTCGTTGAGTTACCGTTGGCGATGAATAGCAGTATCAGGTTACTTACTACATCCTTCGCGTAACTTCTAGTTGACAACCAATCTTCACGACAAGAAGTTCTTTGCATATTATATCATCACAAAAAGGAAGTCGTAAAACCAGTCGTCTACACTCTCTAGAAACCACGTTTCAAGTATTACATTAAAAGAAACAGTTTCTTACCAATACCTCCTAAGAATTTAACAGATTTGGGCGAACAATGTAGCTTAAATGTAGCCAAGTCGAAGTCTACATTAAGTCATCATCATCATCATCATCTGTTTACCCTCCAGGGTCGGCTTTTCCCTCGGACACAGCGAGGGATCCTACCTCTACCGCCTCAAGGGCGGTGTCCCGGAGCTTCAGACTCTTGGTCGGGGATACAACTGGGGAGAATGACCAGTACCTCGCCCAGGCGGCCTCACCTGCTATGCTGAACAGGGGCCTTGCTACATTAAGTTCCGACACCAATAAACAAAGAGATGCTAGAAGGGAGAAGATGAAGTTTACAGTCTCAACGAAAATGTAGGCTACTTATTAATAAATAAAAATCACTCAATGAATATTGAATTTTCACGACCGCATTGTAATCGAAACAGACTTTCAACGTATTAGGTCGTGTTACGTACATGTAGTACGTGTTGAAGAGATGTTAAGTACAGAACAAAAAAGGCCAGCCGGACACCAGTGGGATCCGAACCCACAACCTGCCGATTTCACGTCGGTTGCTTTAACAGTTGAGCTATGGTGGCCCAGGCCATCTTTGTTCTGTTTGAAAGGATCTGAGCTACAGGTCTGGCACTGCTGCTAGCACACTGTAGAGTGCGTTTAAGTCGCCCGTTGTGGGGCATGTCAATGAATATTGAATTTTTACGACCGCATTGTAATCGAAACAGACTTTCAACGTATTAGGTCGTGTTACGTACATGTAGTACGTGTTGAAGAGATGTTAAGTACAGAACAAAAATGGCCAGTCGGACACCAGTGGGATCCGAACCCACAACCTCCCGATTTCGCGTCGGTTGCTCTACCAGTTGAGCTATGGTGGCCCAGGCCATCTTTGTTCTGTTTGAAAGGATCTGAGCTACAGGTCTGGCACTCAACACGTACTACATGTACGTAACACGACCTAATACGTTGAAAGTCTGTTTCGATTACATTGCGGTCGTGAAAATTCAATATTCATTGACATGCCCCACAACGGGCGACTTAAACGCACTCTACAGTGTGCTAGCAGCAGTGCCAGACCTGTAGCTCAGATCCTTTCAAACAGGACAAAGATGGCCTAGGCCACCATAGCTCAATTGGTAGAGCAACCGACGCGAAATCGGGAGGTTGTGGGTTCGGATCCCACTGGTGTCCGGCTGGCCGTTTTTGTTCTGTACTTATCATCTCTTCAACACGTACTACATGTACGTAACACGACCTAATACGTTGAAAGTAGTGATGTGTGCGAGTGATGCCTGGAATCGCGGTACTCGACTCTTTCGAGTCCAGGCTCGGGCTCGTTTCGCTAGCGAAGACTCGATGACAGCATGACGTCACACGTTCGCTCTCTCGCCCGCTGTTGGATGGATGGATGGATGGATGGAGCATATGTACAAGTGGTAGCCGAGGTTTTATGGGATTGCGATAGACCGGTACGATATAAATATTCTTAATGAGTGAGCAAAATAAATAATCTGAATTTGATGATGACTTGCGAAAGATAATACCACAACTACATACGCATAATAAAGTATGAAAATATCCGTTCACGGCGTCTCTCACCCACTCCACTGAATATGCCCTATATTCTAATAATGATAGCATAGTTATCTGGACTTCTGAGCCCAACTTGGCAGGTTCGATACTGGTTTAGTCCGATGGTATTTGAAGGTGCTCATATACGTCAGCCTCGTGTCGGTAGAATTTCTGGCACATGAAAGAACTCCTGGGTGACTAAATTCCGGCACCTCGGCATCTCCGAAAACCATAAAAATTTACGTAGTTGGACGTAAAACTCATAACATTATTATTATTATTTAAAATCACTACACGGTGTCCTGCTACATGGCTAAATGGTTAGAGTGTTGGCCTTTGGTCCCGGGTTCGATTCCCGGCAGGGTCGGAAATTTTAACCATCATTGGTTAATTTCCCTGGCACGGGGGTGGGTGTATGTGTTGCTTCATCATCATTTCATCCTCATCACGACGCGCAGGTCGCCTACGGGAGTCATATCAAAAGACTTGCACCTGGCGAGCCTAACTCGTCCTGGGATCTCCCGGCACTAAAAGCCATACGCCATTTCATTTTTTTCACTGTCACGGTATGCCTACAATCGTCCGAGGGGACAGGTGAATAATTTATACTCACATCATACTTTCGGGAGATAACGTAGGGTATTAAGATTAGGCGTCCGGAATGTGATGTATGTACACGAAGCAAATCATCCGACAGAACGTCATTCTGTTCTAGCTAAACAATGAACGCAATGAACAAAATACACCCTCCGTTTTGGCGTTTATCATTGCAACACATGACTGTGCAAAGGAACAAAACCGAGTGTAGTCTTTAGAAGTTGAGCGAAGGTTGATGAATAGCGGCGGGATGTAAGCAATACTTTTTTTGTTTTTTGCTATTTGCTTTACGTCGCACCGACACAGATAGGTCTTACGGCGACGATGGGATAGGAAAGGCCTCGGAAGTGGAAGGAAGCGGCTGTGGCCTTAATTAAGGTACAGCCCCGGCATTTGCCTGGTGTGAAAATGGGAACTCATGGAAAGCCATCTTCAGGGCTGCCAACAGTGGGATTCGAATCCACTATCTCCTGGATGCAAGCTCACAGCCGCGCGCCCCTAACCGAACTTTGTATTTCTGTGGTGATTTGTAGTGTAGTGTGTTGTGTGAATATGAAGAGGAGAGTGTTGGGACGGACAAAACCACCCAGTCCCCGAGCCAGGAGAATTAATCAGAAGCGAATAAAATCACCGAACCGGCGGGAATCGAACCCGGGACCCTCTGATCCGAAGGCTAGTACTCTGACCATTCAGCTCATGTATGTTTCTGAACGCCCTACACATGTATCTTTGCAATAAATTCTCTGGCAGTAATAATGTCATTATTTCGCACAATATTATTACACGTTTTCCTACAAGGACGTCGCGGGAATAATATTTCATAGCTATCAACAAATCCCTGGTGGTTACTTCCAGGCTGCACAGTAGCCTAATAAAAGTAATAATAATAATAACAATAATAATCGAACGCTGCCGTTATCGACATTAGAAAAGGTCCCCACCAAAGTGTGGAAATTAAAAAAGTAAACTCGTGTCCTCATCCTGAGGTGGTGCAGCTCCTCGTTAGGAACACCCCCATTGGAGGTGAGCTGCATGTCCCATTTCAACCACATACCAGCACTCCTGCCATTCTTAAATTTCTGCCAGTACCGGTAATCGAACCCGGGCCCCCTAGGACGGCAGCTAATAGCACTAACCGTTACGATACGGAGGCGGACAGTGTGGACATTGTCCCCATCCTACGCTCATCTTCGGTCCTACGTGTCTAATTTTGCCTATGATGAATAATTATCGTAGCAATAAAATTATTGACGACCGATGACTCAATAAAACCAATCATCAGCAGCAAACATATTGCAATCTCATCATCATCATCATCTGTTTACCCTCCAGGTTCGGTTTTTCCCTCGGACTTAGCGAGGGATCCCACCTCTACCGCCTCAAGGGCAGTGTCCTGGAGCTTCAGACTCTTGGTCGGGGGATACAACTGGGGAGTATGACCAGTACCTCGCCCAGGCGGCCTCACCTGCTATGCTGAACAGGGGCCTTGTGGAGGGATGGGAAGATTGGAAGGGATAGGCAAGGAAGAGGGAAGGAAGCGGCCGTGGCCTTAAGTTAGGTACCATCCCGGCATTCGCCTGGAGGAGAAGTGGGAAACCACGGAAAACCACTTCCAGGATGGCTGAGGTGGGAATCGAACCCACCTCTACTCAGTTGACCTCCCGAGGCTGAGTGGACCCCGTTCCAGCCCTCGTACCACTTTTCAAATTTCGTGGCAGAGCCGGGAATCGAACCCGGGCCTCCGGGGGTGGCAGCTAATCACACTAACCACTACACCACAGAGGCGGACACATATTGCAATCTACATCACAAAAAATATTCTGTGGGTGACCCTGAATGCCGTGCAATCCAGTACAATAGATTATAGTTCTAAGACATGTCCAAAGATAGCGACACTAGTCTGCTTGGACTCGAGTCTGGAGTCGAGTATACCGATTCTAAGAGCACATTACTCGATTCTAGTCCATTCCGTCGCTAGCCCATCACTAGTTGAAAGTCTGTTTCGATTACAATGCGGTCGTGAAAATTCAATATTCATTGACATGCCCCACAACGGGCGACTTAAACGCACTCTACAGTGTGCTAGCAGCAGTGCCAGACCTGTAGCTCAGATCCTTTCAAACAGAACAAAGATGGCCTGGGCCATCATAGCTCAACTGGTAGAGCAACCGACGCGAAATCGGCAGGTTGTGGGTTCGGATCCCACTGGTGTCCGGCTGGCCATTTTTGTTCTGTACTTAACATCTCTTCAACACGTACTACATTTACGTAACACGACCTAATACGTTGAAAGTCTGTTTCGATTACAATGCGGTCGTGAAAATTCAATATTCATTGACATGCCCCACAACGGGCGACTTAAACGCACTCTACAGTGTGCTAGCAGCAGTGCCAGACCTGTAGCTCAGATCCTTTCAAACAGAACAAAGATGGCCTGGGCCACCATAGCTCAACTGGTAGAGCAACCGACGCGAAATCGGGAGGTTGTGGGTTCGGATCACACTGGTGTCCGGCTGGCCATTTTTGTTCTGTACTTAACATCTCTTCAACACGTACTACACGTACGTAACACGACCTAATACGTTGAAAGTCTGTTTCAAAAATCACTCAGATGAATGTTATTCGAAGTCTCTATGACGTTTGATCAGAAGGAAGATAAAATGTTAGGGGGAGGGGAATGAAACACGTAGTTCGAAGTTCATGGAATTGCCAGTGAACAGTGCTTGCTATTTGTTTATACGTTAAGGGTAGAAGAGTGTTCGGGACAAAACTTAAAATCTGTTGCTAACGGTTCAACCTTCGGTCAGTTGTGTAACCACTTTAGAAGTGTGTACATTGAACCAGCACGCTATACAAATGTGACCGCTTTGAATGGCTTACCACAAAGAAAGAATTCATTTTAGATTAATATGAGTTCTCCAAAGTTGGTTGTGAAGAACGCCCTTTTCTGACAGGAGGTTAGTGTTAAGTTCTCGACTGCTTTACATCTTTCTACAGAGATTTCCACGTGTGATCAGTCAGCTGCGTACTGCTGTAGCATTCTGAATTCTCTTTATTTCATTAACAAATAACCGTAATATCTTCATTTCATGAGTGTTTTGTAATTTATATACCGTAAAATTATACGTAAGCCTGTTTTTGACGGCCAAAATTACTATGTGGAAACTAATTTGAAATTTGAAATCAAAGAGTTACTGTATCTTATAAATAAAACTTATATACTGTCGACAGTTGTAATTACTGCAGTAGATTGTGTTACTGTTGCTATTAGCACCAAAATAATAATCTCACCTCGATGATTGAGAGACATTTAATTAAGAAAGACCAAGCATGTAGAATTCAACCTTGTCAGAATCATATCATTTTGCAAAACTACCTACAACGCAGCACCCAAGATTAAGATTTCCTACATGTCACTCCACAAACTCATTACAAGAGTTCTCTCTCGTGGTTATAAATGGAGGTAATGTCGTTATGTACAGCAAAGTGGTGAAGATTCATTCACCGCACTTAAATAAGGTATTTTTCACTAAGATGTTCAAATACGATGGTCGCAACGGTATTGTTTCTGAAACAAATATATCGTCACTGCGCGAGCATTATCGCATATCTGACTATTCTCTTCCTATCTATCACTTCCCTTAAGATTGGACACGTCTCCCAGCCACATATGCATATCATCCTTTAAGAAACAATACCGCGTATCTGACAATTCTCTTCCTATCAATTATGTTCCTTAAGACTGGTCACGCCTCCCAGCCACATATGGATATGCAATCCATGAGAACAGTTTTCATTATGTTCATTTTCCTGTACCGTTGTTTAAAGGAAAATGAACCTTACCGTACCATGCCATACCGTATGTTGGCATGTAGTATTAGCGTACTCCTACAGTAAAATGTATGTAAGGTACATTTTGCTTTATACATCAGCATAGAAAGTGATCACAACGAAAATGCTCTGATGGACTGCATATCCGTATGTGGCTGAGAGGCGCGACCAGTCCTAAGGAATATGATGGATACGAAGATCGGTATTGTTTCTTAAGGGACGATATGCAGTCCATCAGAACAATTTTCGTTGTGTTCACGTTCTTATGCCGATGTCTAAAGAGAAATGAAACTTAACATACCGCACTGTAGGAATGTCTGTTTGCAGAACTTATTTACGCACTCCTACAGTATAATTAAACTGTGCCAAATTCCTTCTATTTCACCTGGGATCAAAATCGCGATCCTAGAAGTAATAACCTTATGGATGTAACCACACCACCACTAAAATGATATTGTTCAATTCCCATTGGTATGAATGACACGTTCCTAGACAGCATCAACGTTGGAATTCAGGATAAAGTGGATGTAAATGTCACACTGGACATTTCGTATTGTACTTAATATCCACAAACTAGCATATAAATATAGCATTATTCGCGATTCAGAAAAGAGATAGCAAGAACTCAGCACAAGCTTTGCTCCATAGGACCTTTCTCTGCCACGGTGGAGTCATCCTCGGTTATCGGGAAATACATATACGTTTAATCCCGATTTGTTTTATTTCCTGAATATTTTTAATATTTTTGGTGACAAACAACGAGGCTAAAAGCTTGGAAGAGCATATTTACCCATCACAAAGGGAGCAGATAGGACACATCGACATTTACTAAGTACTCGTACATACTCTGTTAGTGTTTGAAACTGGTCACGCCTCCCAGACACATATGGATACGTAGTCCAACAGAACAATGTTCGTTGTGTTCATATCCCTATGCGCATATGTAAAGGAAAATTAACCTTACTGTGCCGTACTCTAGGAATTTTTTGCTACGGGCTTTACGTCGCACCGACACAGATAGGTCTTATGGCGACGATGGGATATGAAAGGCCTAGGAGTTGGAAGGAAGCGGCCGTGGCCTTAATTAAGGTACAGCCCCAGCATTTGCCTGGTGTGAAAATGGGAAACCACGGAAAACCATTTTCAGGGCTGCCGATAGTGGGATTCGAACCTACTATCTCCCGGATGCAAGCTCACAGCCGCGCGCCTCAACGCGCACGGCCAACTCGCCCGGTACTCTAGGAATTCATGTTTGCATGACTTAATTACCCACTTCTAGAGTATGATGTATTTAAGCTTCAGTTTCATTTACAGAGGTGCATAGGAAAATGAACTCAACGAAAATTGTTGCTGTTCGGGAAAAAGGTTATATCTCACAATGTTCTTCCAATCCATTATTTTTCTTAAGACTTGACACGCCTTCAGCTACACATGGATGCGAATTCCATCAGAACAAGGTTCGTTGTGTTCATTTTCGTATGCTGACGTGTAAAGGAAAATGAACCTTAAGTACATTATACTGTAGGTGTTCGTAAATAAGTCATTCAAACATACATTCCTAGAGTGCGGTACGGTAAGGTTCATTTTCCTTTATACAATATGTCAGCTAAGGAAAATGAACAGAGCGAATATTGTTCTGCCGGACTAAATATCCATACGTGGCTGTGAGATATAACTTTCGCTCGAACAGCGGCGAATTTTTCTGATGGATTGCATTTCAATACATGACTGGGAGGCGTGATCAGTCTTACTGAAAATGTATAGGAAGAGCATTGTAACATTCATGGTTTTGACACAGCAGCGACGATATAACTCTACCTTCAAATGAAGAGAAATAAAGTCCAGTGATATTTCAACTGCTTTATCAATGGAATAATCTGAGTTACACGAATGTCGATCTTAACATTTGGCCCATATCAGGTGGACACGAATGGCTGGAAGGGAAAGGAGAGATGACAGGAATAAATAAAATATTGTCGCAAAGTACGTGTTACTGCGTTTAACGAGTATGGACGATCATGCTGGATATAGCTCTCTCCCCTCTGAGTGGACGTAACTTATACTTGAGGAGAGGTGATCGGTTCATCTCCACTTCTCTACGCCCCCTTCTAGCCAAGAGTACGTTGTCACTGAGTCGAACACCCAGATGACTACAGGCCATTCCTAAAATTTCTTAACTTTGGACATTACAATCAATAACTTAATTCAACGCAGTTAGTCCAATGATATATTTTATCACTTAAACATTTCGACTGGTTTCCACAGGCGATAAACTCCGTTTTCCTTGCACCACAACATGTATTCTTATTTTTATACTCCTAACGTATATTTCAAGACATTTCTGTATTAGTATTGTCCCTATGTACACTGACTGACAGAGCAAATGCAACACCAAGGAGGAGTGGTTCGAAAGGGATGAAAGTTGGGGAAAAAACAGAGACGGTACGGACGAATAATTGATGTTTATTTCAAACCGATATGCAGGTTACACAATGCGCACGGCATCGACTCAGTAGGATGTAGGACCACCGCGAGCGGCGATGCACGCAGAAACACGTCGAGGTACAGAGTCAGTAAGAGTGCGGATGGTGTCCTGAGGGATGGTTCTCCATTCTCTGTCAACCATTTGCCACAGTTGGTCGTCCGTACGAGGCTGGGGCAGAGTTTGCAAACGGCGTCCAATGAGATCCCACACGTGTTCGATTGGTGAGAGATCCGGAGAGTACGCTGGCCACGGAAGCATCTGTACACCTCGTAGAGCCTGTTGGGAGATGCGAGCAGTGTGTGGGCGGGCATTATCCTGCTGAAACAGAGCATTGGGCAGCCCCTGAAGGTACGGGAGTGCCACCGGCCGAAGCACATGCTTCACGTAGCGGTGGGCATTCAACGTGCCTTGAATACGCACTAGAGGTGACGTGGAATCATACGCAATAGCGCCCCAAACCATGATGCCGCGTTGTCTAGCGGTAGGGCGCTCCACAGTTACTGCCGGATTTGACCTTTCTCCACGCCGACGCCACACTCGTCTGCGGTGACTACCACTGACAGAACAGAAGCGTGACTCATCGGAGAACACGACGTTCCGCCATTCCCTCATCCAAGTCGCTCTAGCCCAGCACCATGCCAGGCGTACACGTCTATGCTGTGGAGTCAATGGTAGTCTTCTGAGCGGACGCCGGGAGTGCAGGCCTCCTTCAACCAATCGACGGGAAATTGTTCTGGTCGATATTGGAACAGCCAGGGTGTCTTGCACATGCTGAAGAATGGCGGTTGACGTGGCGTGCGGGGCTGCCACCGCTTGGCGGCGGATGCGCCGATCCTCGCGTGCTGACGTCACTCGGGCTGCGCCTGGACCCCTCGCACGTGCCACATGTCCCTGCGCCAACCATCTTCGCCACAGGCGCTGCACCGTGGACACATCCCTATGGGTATCGGCTGCGATTTGACGAAGCGACCAACCTGCCCTTCTCAGCCCGATCACCATACCCCTCGTAAAGTCGTCTGTCTGCTGGAAATGCCTCCGTTGACGGCGGCCTGGCATTCTTAGCTATACACGTGTCCTGTGGCACACGACAACACGTTCTACAATGACTGTCGGCTGAGAAATCACGGTACGAAGTGGGCCATTCGCCAACGCCGTGTCCCATTTATCGTTCGCTACGTGCGCAGCACAGCGGCGCATTTCACATCATGAGCATACCTCAGTGACGTCAGTCTACCCTGCAATTGGCATAAAGTTCTGACCACTCCTTCTTGGTGTTGCATTTGCTCTGTCAGTCAGTGTATAACGTAGAGGTGAATTGTACATCTTTTCATTTTGTAGGTGTTTAATGAACAGTGAGTAACTCTTTGAAACACTACTGTGAAATGTCCTGTCTAAAACAGAATTTCTACTAAATAATGAAGCCAAGAAATTGTTTCGTACAGTTCCATATAATTCATGTTATTTCGGTGGCGAAAGTCGACTTTTCATCTCGGGATCACTGTAATATTGGTAACAGTAGCAAACTGACTGAAGAGAATGACCTTTCCAGTCATTGTATTAATATTTTAGAAGGCAGTAGAGATATCGGTGGTCTATAAAACATTATGAGAATCACGACCAAGTTGTCCCTGCACCCTAAAACAAGTTTCGATATGATTTATTCAGCAACTTCCTTTGTGCATCTGTACGATAAGCTGAGATCCATCAAGATATAGTGGCTACAGTGCATCATGTCTTCAGCTAAGGTCTACAACAAGAAACTTCCATCCATTATTTTCAAGCTCATCTTGGCTATTGCAGAATGTAAGTGGGAGGGGTACTAGCGATACTAGTAAAGATGTAGTCCTATAAATTTCACTGGACTTGGCAGATTTAAATGTAACATTACCTTCTGCGCCGATGGTGAAACCAATGGAAAACTACCCTGCTCCAAATTTCCTCCTCTTGCTGTGGTAGCCGATAATGGAACTGTTGGAGACCCGACAATTGTACAAGCTACAGACTCATTAAATCAATAAAATATAACACCCAGTAAACTGTACAATAAATTTAGTGAAAGACTCATAAACACTCACTCCATATTTATTTTGAGATTGATCTGTTACAATTGTAAAATTTTGTCAAGTAAGACAATAATTATCATAATTTTGGAAGAATGAAATCATCTACGAACATTCCTCCTTCAGGAAGTTATTACCTAATAATGGGAACTATGAGTGAGAGGTTTTCATGGTTAACACAGTAGGAAACATCGTATTAAAAGACGATCACTTTATTTTTCAGAGTCACTTTGGCCCACAGATCTAAAAGTCTGCTTCTTTATAGCACATTAGTCCTCCTAGTAGAGGCTATTGCATTTAGTTATGAATCAACTGTTTGTGAAGATCTTAATGATCTTGGTGCTGTGGCGCTCAGGCAGCTACAGCTGTGGTAGACAGAGGAGTGGAAAGAAATTGCCGTTCTGCCTCAAGAACCCTGTCCATTGAGCTGAAAGTGGAAAGCATGCTACGAACAAGTCCCTGAGCCCTATCATAAAACCATTTCGTGATTATTTCTTAATATTAGCTGCTCATTGTGTGAACAACCTTCCTCTAAGAGGGCGTTCTCGTAATGGTGTATGCGCTAGTTGGTGGACGAAGAGCGGGCATGGCGTCTTCAAGCTCTTCATTCCGTTTGACGTTAGTCGCAGACGACAGTAACGATCCAACTCAGCACGGGAGGAGGGGCAGCTGAGACCTGCGCGGCCGCGCAGATCAATAGCGCACACAAAACGAATTAACTCTCTTCGCTTCAATATTATGCTACATTTTGTAGCATTAAGGAGCTTCCTTATATAAAACGTGAGTTTATATCACTGTGAGAAATTCCCTGATCCAATTAAATGTTTGATGTTCCTTTTACGGTGATGTAAATGTACAGAATAGTGTTTACTTAACAAGAAAACCTTAGAAGATAGATCACTATGCCAGGCATTAAGTGCGGTAAACCTTTCCCTCACTTCGTTACTTGATCATCATCATCTCAACCATACATCATTTTTAAGGGAGGAAGTGAATTTGAAGACCGATTAATGGCACATTTCTAATATCGATCCTGTCTCAGTCCGGTGGTATTTGAAAGTGCTCAAATACGTCAGCTCCATGTCGGTAGATTTACTGGCACGTAAAAGAACTCCTACGGGACTAAATTCCGGCATCTCGGCGTCTCCAAAAACCGAAAAGTAGTTAGTGGGGCGTAAAGCAAAATAGCATTATTATTATTATTATTATTATTATTATTATTATTATTATTATTATTATTATTATTATTATTATTATTATTATTATTATTATTATAAAATCAAAGCAAAGCAAAGTCATCTCCTGCAGGCCCTGGGAGTGGTGGAAGGTGAAGGCTAGCACTATCCGTAACCTCGGCACTTGAGGTGTAAAGTGGTTAGCTCCACGCCCAGCCGCCTTTGCCCAGAGGAATTAACCTGGTACTCATTTGTTGGTGTATGCTGAGTGAACTTCAGAACTATATGAACCTCCGGAAGTGGAAATCTTGTGCCTTAAATTTTACGACTTCCTGGCGGGGAATCAAACCCACGTCCTTCCGGGTGAACCGAGCACGCCATTACCGTCTCGGCCAGGCAGCCCCATTTCTAAAATCAGGGCATTATTGTAGATCTAGAGACGAGAGGTAATATCATTTAACGTGTCCCCCACTCTAATATTTCTCCCCGCCCATTGATCCCTGATAGTTCTTGCCTCAAAATGTCATATGCCGGGTTGTACAGTTGCCCCTATTTTCCTCCGAACATATGCAACCAGCTAGGAATTAAATGTACCTTAGTCCTATCTTGCGCAACATCTTACAGCAAATTTATGTGCAGTTAGCTCGATATAGACTTCTCCGCACAATGCACAAACGGTACAAGAGACAGTAAGTGAGGCCCATCTCCAAAACATTGTACCATTTTATGTAGAGCGGAGGCCAATACTCCAGTCATTTTTACGAAATGTACAAACCAGAGTCACTTCTATAACTCTCGATAGAGAATTGCGCACCCGATTGGTTCAAGAGGCCATTTTTGTTTGATAGAATATGGTGGTCACGGTATCATAGAAAACGTGATAGGTTAGGACCAATTACACACATGTCAATTTGCCGCCATTTTGTATAGTCTCATCACATCGACATTGGCAGAGACGTGTTTTTCACAGTATTTTATAATCCATGGCACGGAAATGCTGTACAGCAGATGTGATCGCTTATGCAATGTAATTACTACCGTTGCAGCGTTCAATAAAGTCATAAAACTGGACCATAAGGCTGTAACACATCAGTAACTTTCGCTCTCCTCGTGAATACAGAGTTGTAAAAGCTGGACGTTCACACAGGAAGTAGTTGAGCGGAATTAGGCATGTTAGACGTACCTGGATAAACTACATGGCACAGTGAGTGTTCGAAACGTTAATGAGTCGTGCCATTTTTTATTTAATTTTCTTTTCTTACTCTTCTAGGCATCCTTTACGAAGACTTGACTTTTCTGAAGTCTCAGATATTCTCCTAAGGAAGTTATAATAAACAGGGATAATAATTATCGCCATCCGCCTCTGTGGTGCAGTGGTTAGTGTGATTAGTTGCCATCCCCGGAGGCCCGAGTTCAATTCCGGTCTCTGCTACGAAATTTTTAAAAAAGTAGTACGAGGGCTGGAATGGGGTCTACCCAGCCTCGGGAGGTCAACTGAGTAGAGCAGGGTTCGATTTCCACCTCAGCCATCCTCGAAGTGGTTATCTGTGTTTCCCACTTTTCCTCCAGGCAAATGAAGGTATGATACGTAACTTAAGGCCACGGCCGCTTCCTTCCCTCTTCCTTGTCTATCCCTTCCAATCTTTCCATCCCCACCAAGGCCCCTATTTAGCATAGCAAGTGAGGCCGCCTGAACGAGGTACTGGTCACCTTCCCCAGTTGTATCCGCCGACCCAATGTCTCACGCTCCAGAACACTGCCCTCGAGACGGTAGAGGTGGGATCCCTCGCTGAATCCGACGGAAAAACCAACCCTGGAGGGTAAGCAGATTAAGAGGAAGAAAAAGGTTTAACTTCCTTAAGTCTCAAAAGTCACTTTTTACCTTTAAAAAGAAAGCATGCATCAAAAATGAATAATAACATGCGACTTTAATATGGCAAGTGGCTACAACGAATAAAGCGCATTGCACTTATTTTCAGCATTATGACACACCCATTCGAGCAAGCAACAGCGCGCGTTCGACTCGAAGAACGACTGGACTTCATACGTAGTGTATATGAAACAGCACTTAATAATCTTTACAGCAAAGTGCAGGCAGATTCAACCACATACTACGTTGCAGCAAGCAAGAATGACTCATCTCTACCTTGTTCAGATCTGCATTAATAAAGGAGGTGGTCATTTTGAACATTTCCTTCATTAATCGAATGGCCATGCACAAACCCTTTGCACCTCTGTCGGTAACAGTTTATTTTACTGCAAATAGCTCTTTTAAGAGCTACTTAGGAACGAACATAACAGAGTACCTGCAACAAGAGAACTATTCATGATTTAGATTTGTCTTCAACATTGCGACTCACACGAACATTATTTAACAACGAAAGTAAAAAAAATATCGTCGTATATCGGACTCAAAACTCCGACTAACGAGCACCCGTTTCCTCCTGTAATTTCAAGCAGCCTCGGCTATCACGAGCTGTCGTGTGCCGGCGTTATATCAACACTACTTCTAGTTATTCAGCTATCATTATCTGTACATGAAGTTTCTGTGATACAGAATTTTCGAGATTTTTTACCATCATTCGGTATTTTATTTTTAATGCTGATTTCGTTGACAAGAATAAACGAATTATAGAAAGCGTAGTAGACCAGTCTTCACTATGAGTAACCAAGGTCAATCAATTTTTTTAGGTTAAGCTATAATATGAGGGTTGGATAAAACTGAGTAAATAGGGGTAGCTGTACCAATCGGTAAATGAAGGGATCAGGAGGTTACTGAGACACGAATTACAATGATCGTCGTGTTAACGCACTCGATGCGCCGCAAATCACGAATCATGATTTTTGGTAATTATATGACATTCTCTTTATTCGTAACCACTGTAGGTTATTAATATACAAACTTATTGCAGTAACTTAGATCCTTGCAGTCACCTGCGATTTAAGCAGATTAATAAATAAAACACATCTATCTAATAAATGCCTGTTGCATCTGCCACATAATACTGAAGGATGTTTCATCCTTTCAAAAATTTCTCTACTTTTCAGATTAGGTACCACTCACAAAACTACATCTACTTGCTGATAATCTTACATTAAATTCCAAGCCATGTGAAAACTTCCTAACTTTTTCTTGCGGACTTCCTACTTTGAGGAGCATACACTGAATTTTTATGTCCTAAGGTTTACTGTTTTTCATTCTGAACGATAAAATTAAATGTATTCTATTAGTTTATTTTTATTACACATTCACTCACAAATCCACGAAGAAATCGTCGTTGTGCCAGCAGAAACCGCTATGTGATAATATTTTTGGAGAAATAGTGGCTCCTAGCACAAACATTAGTAAGAGCAAGAATTCCTGGACAATACTCGCACAATATTGCACCTTAGATGACAGAGCCTCACCGGCCAGAGTTCTAAGGTGAAAATTTTCACATTGGGGTTTTTCACAGGTGCAAGGACGATATAAAGGTAAACTGTAATGCAAGCGCTTGGTGATTTGGTTTATTAACATATTTTCTCTGAGCCGATTACGAAAATCATGTCATCCTCCTTTTCCACGCTAAGTCAATGTGTATAATGCTTTACTGAAATTATGTGAACTATTTGATCATTCATACAGTTCCTTATATTCACATCCATATAACAAAAAAAGTAATCTTCCATATGCATCTCTTTACAGTACATGTTTGATTTCAGTATAAAATTACATATACCGGGTGGCCTTGCCGCTCTTTACATTGTTGGAGATACGCAGTTCAACGAACTCGTATATCATAGGCAACTTACAAACATTGGTACCTGATCCTTTGTAGCCTCAGTGCAACTATACTGTTGAGTTCATGCTCGAGAATATAGATGAAATCATTATCACCAATGTTATTTCAATGAGTTAAGCTATAATGAATGTTATAAACGAAAAACGCTACCTTGCGTTATGACAGGGAGTGTCTATTAGGACTGTGAAGAGATTCCGTAAGTGCCAGTCAAACACCATTGCTTTTCGTAGCTCAAGTGGCTAAATCACGTATAGCTGCTATTGTGAAGCCCCAGGCTGACATCTTTTTTTCCGTCTTATGACGTTTACAGTCGATTCGATTCGGCTATACACCTACTTCTTCCAGTTAGTGAATGTTTAGCTGGTCCTGCCAAGGATGTTACGTAGCAAGGTTGGACTACGACATGATGATCTAGATAGGAAACTGGGTACTCTGCATGTTCAGTGCAACAAGGGCTCAAAACTTTGACCACCTTGGTTTATTCAGTTTTTAGCACGACGTAGTAAAAATATTCTTGCTCATTGTAACAAGTGAACTGTAACAGCTTGGAATGCTTCGATGATTAGTTGCGGAAGGTGATACGGAGTTTCAGGCTCCTTTGCATACAATACCTGCTTCAAGTGAACCCACAGGAAGAAGTCAAGTGGCGTAAGATCAGGTAATCTAGCGGGAGGGGTAACGGGTCTTCCCTTTCCCCTCCATTTATTAGGATATCGTCGCTGCTGTGCTAAAACCGCGAATGTGACAATGCTCTTCCCATCCACTTTTTCCCTAAGACTGGTCACACCCTCCTGCCACATATTGTACCTGACAGGGACATGAACCAAGGACTAGTGATCAAGTGGTAGCGCATTTCTTTGTCTGGGAGCGAGCTCGCGGGATCTCCAAGCTTGGAACGTCACGGGTGAGTCTAGAACTTATTTCCCCCAAGCAGAGCTAGGGAATGCCTGGATGAAAATTAGGGAGAAGTTATCCCCACGACATGTTGGTGAGTGGGAGAGGTACACATTTTAGCATCGTAATCTGGGAACCATCTTTAAAACAGCATGACCAACTTCGCTTTCTCCATTAAAGGAATTAGCGATTTTAATAATACGCCACTGTACGATTCAAAAGAGCTGTTCGTGATTTGTGAATTTATTTAGAGTGTGTGACGTACTTCATGGTGATAATCTTCTGTTAAAAGAAGGAATATGTGATTTCAAAACAGTGGAAGGTTACAGATGTCATGTGTTAAATATCTTAACGCCCACTCGACAGGGGGAACCACATGAGCGAGCCGAAATTTGAAGACAGTTATTTATTCATTACAGGAGATTCTGCGATCAAATTTCGTCCGGATGAGTCTTAACACTATTATAAGGACACTGGTCACCTGATTATCGCACTATTGCACCTCTAATACACCGAGAATAGGCTGTATAGAAAATTTGAGAGGGGGAAACGTCTCAGCTAATACAAGGTTTGGGGAGTGTCATACCTGGGCAGTCTGTGTTTTTGTCTCGTGAGAACAGACGTGTGGCCATCTCGAGTAACAAAGTCCTTTGCATTCCAAGTTTTATTTTAAAGAATAATAGTTAATATCTTAAAGAATGGGTATATGAGGAGAAGTGATATCGGTGATTTATGTGAGTACGCGTGCGGTTATCGGTCATAATTCAGAGCACGAACTCGAACTATTATTATTATTATTATTATTATTATTATTATCGTTACCGTCATCACCCGAAACAAAGAAGGGACGATCGGAATGCTTATAATAACAGTTATAGTGAGCAGAGACACAGGGCTTGACACTAAGACGCCACTACAAAAATAAATGTGGGCGTTTAATTAATAACCCTGTATGTGTATTTTGATACCACGACCTTTGATCGAAAATCGGCCATAAAGTGCGCGTTTAAATCAGACGTACGTAACGGCCATAACAGTGTGTGTTCTGTGCCGTAGACCAAGGAGATCCCAGTGCCAGGGATTACGGAGTTTCATCCTAGGAGTTCCAATTCGCACCTGGTCATCAAAACAGACAGCATGGAAGCTATGAAGCAGTAAATCATTACGATGGACGTCCCATAGCTATACGAGGTGTCAGAAGGATGAGGCTAAGTACCGGTACCCTTATTTTATTAGCAAGACTCGTAGTACAACGGAATATCCATTTAAAGTTAATTAATTTGTAGTTTTTCTTTCTTTTAATATATAAATGTGCTAACTAAGGGCACAGTGTTCAATTAGAAACAAGTCTGAGTGAATTAGATTTTGTAAATAAGGTAGATTTTATTTTATTTATTTTATCCTTCATTTTTCATTTTTGAAATTTTCTCGGTTTTTTTCATAGTTTGACTTATAATAGAATGGTTAGTGACAGTAGTGTACACTGGAATGTTTTTCTCATGTTGATTGGCACTCAACCAATGGTATCATCATGCATACGAGTAGTATTTTGATGTAGTTTAGTCGTCGGTTAGAAGGAGCGCCGAAGCGAGCCGTCGTAAGGTTCGAACCATGTCCTCCCATGTAGCTAGGCGAGAGACGGAGATTTTAAATTCGTTCATAAATGAAATGAATGGCTGTGACTTGAGAAGGTAGTAATGTCCTTCTGTGAACTTAATTGAATCCTTAATGGAAATATTTTAATAGCTAATTATTTGGTAGTGAGTTTTTGTGTTACTGTACAGGGAGAAATGAAACATAGGGAGACAGCAGAGATTGGAACCAGGGACTCTGATGTAGAAAGATTGAACATTCGCTGTGAATTGGAATATGAGATGAAATGCCTCTGTAAACTAGCATATTAAAGGACTAAGTATGAATTTATAAGCAACGACAATATGAAAACTATGAAGGCAGGTAAAGTTGTATGTGAGAGTGAAGTTCTGCGCCCGAATGACGATGTGTGTCGGCTGACCGACGGGATCAGATATACTGTACATTTATGTGACATGGAAACGCCCACAAAGGGGACTCCTGTAGAAGGAAGAGAGAGGGCGATGATTATTTTTTGTGAGGCGAAACATAGCTAGGGTTTTAGACAGCTGGGTCCCGTTTCCAAGACATGTGATTTATGTGTTATGTGACTCATACAGAAGATTATCCCTTTATTTGAAGTATTTTGGTCAGAGGTAGACTCAATTAGCTAGTGTAATGAAGCCATTTTTGTTTTGAATGAATATGATAATTAAGGTTTCCAGTGCCCATCTGGGGAGTCCAGTGACTTGATCGAACCTCACACCGTGGAGATCCGTGTTCATTTGTGTCCATTGTATTATCATTTGTTTTTATTGTGGTGAGTGCATTTGAGTTTGATTTTTCAACACAAGTTCCTATCCTGGGGTTGAGTGTGTGTATGCTGGGTCCGATTCCGAACCCGAGCATTTCGTGTTGAAATATTCCTGTGTATTCTTTAAATGGGTTTATTTATTTGTTTATAAAGTTGGATCTAGAATGGGCTTCACTCAGACTTTTGTGTAAGTTATGTAAATAAACCTCATTGTTAATGGGGATAGTTTGAGATGGCTTTATGGTACTAGTCTCGTCCTCAAAACAAATTGAAGCAATCCTCAACATGTTACCTGGGAAACTTGTTATTATTAATTGAAAATTCCATGTCGTATATTTTTGTAATTTTTCACAATCATCAGGAAATGATTATAATAAATTTTAAATTAGTGTTCTCATTCGATTTTAGTGATATGACACCCATGTTCTTCTACCCTTTATGCCGCTAAGTTATTTTATATATTTATGACGCCCACTTGATTCATACCCAGTTAACGACCCTATATATTTATTGCCGGAGTCTACATGGGTAGGGGTGGGTGAAATATTGACATACAGTCCATCAGAACAATTTTCGTTGAGTTCATTTTCCTATGCGCGTGTGGAAAGGAAAATGAACCTTAAATACATCATAGTATAGGAGTGGGTAAATATGTCATGTAAACATGCATTCCCACAGTACGGTACAGTAAGGTTCATTTTCCTTTACATACGCGCATAGGAAAGTGAACCCAACGAAAATTGTTCTGCTGGACTGCATATCAATATGTGAAAGGGAAGCGCGACCATTCTAAGGGGAAATAATGGATGGGAAGAGCATTCTCACATTCGCGATTTTTGCACAGCAGCGACGATACGATTGTGAGATTTTCACACGCCTGTAGTATTCATCACGGGAGGTAGATTCTTCATATTGGATGCTATCAGTTACCAAATACACATCTTTTTTTATTATGTTGAAAAGTATCTGCAAATAATCCAAGATTATTCAGCTTTATAGCCAAGTGCGTTGCGGTTCAGTATTTGACGTCGCTGAACTGGTGACAGGAGCTCACACACTATTTATTATAACAGACATAACAAGTAACAGGAAATAAACCAATACAACTTGAATGATTAACAAATAAAACACACAGTACTGTGAGGAACACCGTGTTGTTCCAAAAAGGTTTGGGGAGATAATGCACAAGGAACAACTTTCGATGAAAAGTAAACTGAAAATAAAAACAATTAACGACAACAATTCAATGATATTATTTATTAGTATGGAGAACTGTTCAACCTAGCCATGAGAAGCAAGTTATCTGCTTGTGATCGACGGGAGAATCGAATAAGAACCATCAAATCGAATAGAGATGTAAAAGTATGCCTATACTATGAAATGCTAGCTGCTGACCGCTAGAATTACAGCCATAACAGCTATGAGAAACTAGAGAACCGGGACCACTACAGAGATTTAGTTGAGATGGTGGAGGAGAGGTAGGCATGAATATTGTATTTACAAAATTAGATAATATTTAATAGCAAAATGCATCATACAAAAGTATACATAATTTATGAAACAAGATTAAGTGGAAGTTTTTGAACAAATCGTGATGAAGATTTGTATTTGAAAAATCTGGGATTAATTCGCAGATCCTACTGATAGTCTGCGGACGTCTCGGGAAAAGAAAACAATAATCCACAGGAGATTTCAATAGTCGTGGATGAAGTTCTAAATATCCAAAAAACGAAAAAAGCATGTGTGATAACGCAACATTCTGCCTACGCTCATGACTATTCTACTTCCATTAAGCAACTAACATTATATACATGGACACATTTTACATCTTATCATACGATGAGTCTTATTTGGCAAGTTCATTCTCGTGTGATCCAACATATCACATGTCGTTACTCCAATGCCAAAACCGCGAATGTGACAATACCCTTTCTATCCATTACTTCCCTTAAGATTGGTCATGCTAGCTAACCACGTACTGATATGCAGTCCATCGGAACAAACTTTGTTGAGTTCACTTTCCTATGCTGTCATTACTGTACCGTACTGTAGGAATGTATGTTTGCATGACGTTTTTACGCACCCTCTACCGTAAAATGAACTTAAGGTTAATTTTCCTATAGAGGAGAGTCGTATAATACGGAATACCATTTACTTTTGGCAGTATAACTTCTTAACGAAGTCAGTTATGAAATATAAATAAATATGGTTTGAAAATTCAAATAATTAGCCAAGATTCTCTATACTTTTAAATTGTAAATTGTTAATGTCTTCACGTCAAAATTATTTCTTTCAAAAAGTTGCACTTGGTGGGTAATACGGAATAGTCGGCTAATATGGAATAGTAGGGTAAATAATATGTAAATTAAAATACAGCTTCACCGGGCGAGTTGGCCGTGCGCGTAGAGGCGCGCGGCTGTGAGCTTGCATCCGGGAGATAGTAGGTTCGAATCCCACTATCGGCAGCCCTGAAAATGGTTTTCCGTGGTTTCCCATTTTCACACCAGGCAAATGCTGGGGCTGTACCTTAATTAAAGCCACGGCCGCTTCCTTCCAACTCCTAGACCTTTCCTATCCCATCGTCGCTATAAGACCTATCTGTGTCGGTGCGACGTAAAGCCCCTAGAAAAAAAAAATACAGCTTCAATAAATTCTTTCAGTTATATTTAAGGAACGTTCTTACAGGTGGACGTACAGAAATTTTAAAAATCGAAGGAATGAAATTGGTAATTAACTTAAATAATAATCTGTATACACTAATTATTCAGAGTTTTCTTTTTACAGGCACTTGTTCATTCAGTGACAAAAGTCACAGATGCAGAAACTGAGATCTATAGGAAATTAAATGTTATAATATACCAGGATTAATGCAATTAACTTTAATTAATTTTAAACGTCATTTTACTTTGAAATTAAAACAGTATTCCATATATCCCGACACACCATGTTTGAATTAAAGGATTCGTCATGCCATAAACTTTGCACAACAAGGAAGTTACACTGGTGTAGCAATATAAG
This sequence comes from Anabrus simplex, assembly GCF_040414725.1. Taxonomy (NCBI): domain Eukaryota; kingdom Metazoa; phylum Arthropoda; class Insecta; order Orthoptera; family Tettigoniidae; genus Anabrus; species Anabrus simplex. The sequence continues at coordinate 285,582,902 of NC_090266.1, read as the reverse complement.
CAACTCTTGTACAATATGTAACATTGGATTTCCCAGGACTAAACTCAGTTTTGGTAATTAATACAAGCTTTAAAAGATTTACCTGCAAAAGCTTTTGAAATATGAAAAACAAATATTCTTGCTCCTCGCACTAACCTCACTCACGAGCATGTCGAAACTGAATACAAAGCATCATGATAACATTTACCGTAATTCGACTAGTTTCCACCTGAGAGGAGTACCTTACAGGCAAGATATTGTGGTATTCCATATTGGCCGACTATTCCATTTTACCCGATTCCCCTCTACACGTTAGCATACGAAATTAGACACAACAAACATTGTTCCAATGGACTGCTTATCCATATCTGGCCCGGAGGCTTGTCAAGCCTTAAGGAAAATAATGAACAGTAAGAGCATTCTGAGATATAACGTTTTGCCCGAACAGCGATGAATTTCCGTTATGTTCATCTTCCTATGGTTATGTGTAAAGTAAAATGAACCTTATCATATCATACTCTAGGAATGTTTTGCACCCATATCGCCGTGCAAGGGTGCAATATGTTGGCATGCTGTACTGTATTTACCTACTCATATAGTGTAAAATAAACAACCGTAATAAGGCGGACTCTCCGACGAAGGATGTTGTTTCATGAAGTGTTTCAATCAGAAACAAGGTGACATATACGCGATAACTGTTGGTTTACTCATTGGACGGTCTTTAGTCGTGGCATCAAATAGTACGGTGAAGACAATGTGAAAGACCGCGCATTGTACCATTCCATTTATTTAACTGGAACACGTTGTCAGGAAATGTGCGCGTTCCTTCCTGATTCCTACGTATTCGGAAAAGAGTGGAGTCAACGCTGAACGCTGAACGGTCAGCGGATTTTCCTTCGGTTCAGAGGGTCGCGGGTTCAATTTTCGGCCGGGTTGGAGATTTTAACCTTAGATGGTTTATTTTCTTGGCTCGAGGACTGGGTATTTGTGATGTCCCTAACATCCCTGCCACTCACACACGGCGTACAACACTGTCCTCCACTACAAAATACGCAGATTCCTACACACGGCAGATGCCGCCCATCCTCATCGGTGGGTCTGCTTTACAAGGACACGCAGCTAGAAATAGCCACATGAAATTTAAAAATATTATTATTATTATTATTATTATTATTATTATTATTATTATTATTATTATTATTATTATTATTATTATTATTGTTATTCGGTTATCATCTGCTGCAAGTAATGTTTACAAGATTTCTATACTGGTCCATACCACCATTATTACCGGTACCTCTGTTTATTAGTTCTTATGGTATTACAGGGAAAATAAACATAAACAGAAATTTCAGGGAGTTACGAAAGAAGACACGATGAAATAACAGAGGGATTCCTTTTGTTCATTGTTCATCTTGTTGTCACTATAGAATCCTTCCATTACTGAGTACAATAGTGTACGGTATTATATTTCCCAAACGTAGAAGCCTGCGCGGCTACGACGGCAGCGCGCCGGCCTCTCACCACTGGGTTCCGTCGTTCAAATCTCGGTCACTCTATGTGAGATTTGTGTTGGATAAAGCGGAGGTGGGACAGGATTCTCTCCGAGTAGTCCGGTTTTCTCTGCTATCTTTCATTCACGCAACAATCCCCAGTATCATTTCATTTCATCTGTCAGATATCAATCACAGCCCCGGAGGAGTGCGAAAGGCTTCGGCAGCCGGCACAATTGCTATCCTCGCAACTAGATTGAGGCTTCATTCATTCCATTCCTGACCCGACCGAATGACTAGAAACAGGCAGAGGATTTTTCATTTCTCAAACGCATCGTCGTTGCGCGAGCAAAATCCCGTATCCCGCGAAGCTCTTCCTATCCATTATTTCCCTTAAGATTGGTCGCCCCTTCTATTCACATACGGATATGCAGTCCATCAGAACAATTTTCGTTGTGTTTATTTTCCTATGTTTCTCAATAGAGGAAATAAAATTGATCGTATCGCAATGTAGGAACGTACGTGTGCAAGACGTATTTACGTACTCCTACAGTATAAAGTGTTTAAGGTTAATTTTCCTTTACACATGCGCATAGGAAAATGAACTCAACGAAAATTGTTCTGATGGATTGTGACAGGTCTGCTGCTTTTGTCGAACTGCTTACTTGGAATATTCTCCCACAGCGTGATTTCAATATTATGGATGTTTGGAAGCCCAACACGCCGTATGCAGAAACACCCCGTGTTTACGTGTACGTAAATAAAGTTTCTTACGTCAACGAAATAATGCATGGGATAGGATTTCCAAGTGAGTAGTATCGGAACTGAATTGTCAAAGCACATCGAACGTTATGCTTCATACCAATAAGGGACACGTTATAAAAATAAATTAATTAAACGTACCTTCCTTTCGTGCTTCCAAACGAAAAGAACATGTTTAATGGTAAATTGAAGCATTCTGCTTTTGCGGTGCCTATTAAACGTATCAAAATAAACGTTGCCAAGCTGAGTGGCTCAGACGGTTCAAGCACTGGTTTCATGAACTTAGCAGGGTCGATCCTGGCTCAGTCCTCTGGTATTTGAAGGTGCTCAAATACGTCCGCTTCTGATCGGTAGATTTACAGGCACGTTAAAGAATACCTGTGGGAAAAATTACGACACCGCGCATCTCCATTGGCACGTAAAGATTTATTATTATTATTATTATTATTATTATTATTGGGCGAGCTGGCCGTGGGATTAGGAGCACGCGGCTGTCAGCATGCATCCGTCGAAAAACCACTAGCAATATTATTATAATAACTGTGCTAGTTTATTATTACTAACTATTATGAAAATAAAAGTTAATCGCCCCACTCAAACTTCGTAGCTCATAATCTGACAGAAAACACTAAAGAAAACCGTGAACTTTTAACAAGTCCGAATTATTGTTAATATTATAATTGCAGACATGTCTCCGGAATTACCGAAACGTATACTTACAAATTGTTTTACGTCGCACCGATACAAATAGGTCTTACGGCGACGATGGGAGAGAAAAGGGATACAAGTGGGAAGTAAGCATTTGAAGCCTTAATAAAGGTACATTCCCAGCATTTCCCTGATGTGAAAATGGGAAACTACGGAAAACCATCTTCCCGGCTGCCGACAGTGGATTTCGAACCCACTATCACCAGAATGCAAGCTCACAGCTGCGCGCCCCTAACCGCACGACCAACTTACTCTAACCTCTAATGCCGATCCGAGTAGCTCGGACGATAGAGCGCTGGTCTTCTGATCCCACCTTGGCAGGTTCGATGGCGGATCAGTTCGGTGGTATTTGAAGGTGCTCAAATACGCCAGTCTCATGTCTGCAGATTTACTTGCATTTAAAAAAATACTGCGGTACAAAATTCTGGCACTTCAGCGTCTCCGAAAACCGTGAAAATTAGTTAGTGGAACGTAAAGATATTGTTATTATTATTATTATTATTATTATTATTATTATTATTATTATTATTATTATTATTATTATTATTATTAATATGTCCCGCTCCAAGGCTAAATGGTTAGCGTGCTGGCCTTTGGTCACAGGGGTCCTGGGTTCGATTCCCGGCAGGGTCGGGAATTTTAACCATAATTGGTTAATTTCGCCGGCTCGAGGGCTGGGTGTAGCCTGTGTCGTTTTCATCTTCATTTCATCCTCATACGACGCACAGGTCGCCTACGGGAGTCAACTCAAAAGACCTGCATCTGGCGAGTCGAACTCTTCCTCGGACACTCCCGGCACTAAAAGCCATACGTCATTTCATTTCATTTCATTATTATTATTATTATTATTATTATTATTATTATTATTATTATTATTATTATTATTATGTCCGACTCGTTGGCTGAACGGTCAGCGTACTGACCTTTGGTTCAGAGGTTTCCGGATTCGATTCCCGGCCGGGTCGTGGATTTTAAACTTAATTGGTTACTTCCAATGGCACGGGGGCTGGGTATATGTGTTGTCTTCATCATCGTTTCATCCTCATCACGACGCGCAGGTCGCCTACGGGACTCAAATAGAAAGACCTGCACCTGGCGAGGCGAACCCGTCCTGGGATATTCCGACACTAAAAGCCACATTTCATTTCATTATTTTTATTATTATTATTATTATTATTAGCAGTAGTAGTAGGAGTAGTAGTAACATTATTACATAAGTTTTAATTAAACGGGTCCATTACAGTCATCATTTTACCTATCGGCACTTACTGTCCAGTAATAAGCCTTCTGTCCGCCTCTGTGGTGTAGTGGATAGTGTGATTAGCTGCCACTCCCGGAAGCCCGGGTTCGATTCCCAGCTCCGCCACAAAATTTGAAGCGTGGTACGAGGCCTGGAACGGGGTCCACTAAGCCTCGGGAGGTCAAATGAGTAGAGGTGGTTCGATTCCCACCTCAGCCATCCTGAAAGTGGTTTCCCGTAGTTTCCCACTTCTCCAGGCAAATGCCGGGATGGTACTTAACTTAAGGACACGGCCGCTTCTTTCGCTCTTCCTTGTCTATCCCTTCCAATCTCCCCCATTCCCCCTCAACGCCCCTGTTCAGCATAGCAGGTGAGGACGCCTGGCGAGGTACTGGTCATTCTCCCCAGTTGTATCCCCCGGCCCAATATCTCACGCTCCAGCACACTGCCCTTGAGGCGATAGAGGTGGGATCCCTCGCTGAGTCCGAGGGAAAACCAACCATGGAGTGTAACCAGATTAGGAAAAAGAAGAATAAAACTTCTATTAGGAATACCAGGTGTCAATTCCACTGTAGCTCTTTTTCCTTCGAGCAATGTTCACGCATGGATGCAACTACGGTTTTTGAAATTTGTCCCATTAATAACAATTTCACTGAATACTTATAGCCTTTTCTTTCAGTGCCCACCGTCCTTTCATTGACCTGAAAAGTTTGTGAATAAGCATAGACAATTCGCATTGTCTATTGTCAGAAATTCATCGTAGACTGTCGCAATAACAGCACAGAAATGTTGGGCCCTTTTTTCATTTGCTTATTGACTATTTCCTTTCATTTTGTCAGCATGGATCACTGAATAATGCTATTGACGTCTTATAAATCACACAGAACTACACAACACTTGATTCGCATGTATGTGCTGGTACGGATCTTCGACGTCACTGTAAGGATTCTGTGTACTTTTCACACAGAGTACCCTAGACCAGTTTTCGAGCACAGCAAGTGGCCTGGCACGTGAGTCAACCTCTCCTACTTGCCAAGCCTTTAGGAGAAGTGCACAACAACATGTGTTGGCCTGGGATAAGAAACAGGTTCAACAAGCCCTATACTCTGCTACTGTACTTGCACTACGCGTGGACAGAATGACATAACCGGCGTATCCTGCTACGGCCGTTCAAAACACATTAGGTCCTGGCTCAGTTATGGGCAAACTAATAGGACAAGGTAAAAAGTACATAGCATATATTGTGAGCTGTATTTTTCTTTGCCGACTAGCTTAATATCTGCACGTATACCCCTAATATCCTGTATATATTCTACTATGTAGCAACGATTTTCTTCCGTTGTGTTTGGAAATGTTCGGTTGTTGAACGAAAACTTATCAACCACCCATCCTCGTTGTCCTTGCCATGGCATGTAAACAGCGCTTTTTATTTGCATTGAGTCTCTATAAGTACGTAGGCGTATGAAATTGTTTTTGTCAGTTTCATTACTACTAATTGCTTTCCGTCCAACGCAATTAAGCAACAGAGTTTTCACATGTTGACCGTCTAAAAACATCCCTTTATTAAGGATCTGACTCAGCAAAACTGGCTCCTAAACACTCCATTACACGTGACTGGATATTAGCTCATCACTGGTTGCCTTACCAACAGATAAACCCAGTTCTAGAGGCGAAGAGCAACACCTACATGATCCGTGCTGAACTTCACATTCAATAATTCCTGAGTAAGAAGTATGGATGTTTTAGCTTTTCCTACTTCTTCTGATTCTTCTTTCTCTTTTTCTTATTCTTGGTATTATTATTATTACTATTATTATTATTTTTATTATTATTACTAAAAGTCCATGGAATTGTTTGATATCTGAAGAGAAGCCAGTATGTCGGAAATTTATTCCGCAGTAATTCTTTAACGTGCTGAAAATCAACGACCACGGTATTGACGCATTCGAACATCGTAAAAATGACCGACGTCACCTGAGATCAGATCCCCATCTTGTGACCAGGACGACAACGACTACACAGCTGCATCACTGATACTGGCTGCATTAACTTAAATTAATCTCACGTACATGTGAGCATTTTACTTCCACAATGGTTAACGTCCGACTCAGAGACTACAGATTAAGAGGTGTACAGGATTGCTAGCTATTCAGTTTGATTTCGTCACCAAAGATACTACAGTATTTCGTATGCCAAGCAGCTTTGCTATTTTCTCACGAGTCGTAAACGCCTTGCTTCAATGTTCCTGTTAATCGTAAATCTTCACTACGACTAACAATAGACCTCAGTGTTACCCGAATGTTCGGACAGAAAGATGCTATAGAACAGTCTGGTTCACCTTCATAACTTTGCAGTCTATGTTTTCCAGTCATTTGACCGCGTCGGGGATGAAATGAATCTTGTGGCGAGGATAGGAACTGTGGCGGCTGCCGAGGCCTGTCGCACGCCACTCGGGCAATCATTAATGACTGACAGATGAAGTGAAATGAAAATGGGGAGTGTTGCTCGAATGAAAGATGACAGGAAAAAACGGAGTTCCCGGAGAAAAACCTGTCCTGCCTCCGCTTTGTCCGGCTCAAATCTTACATGGAGTGACGGGATTTGAACCACGGAACCCAGCAATGACGTTGCCGCCTGAGCCACGGAGACTCACATGCTGAATATTTTATCCTGTACTGAAATGTATACAGCGTGTATCTAAATCCCCCTACAACATACCTTGAGGACTTGTAGGGGGTACCGATAAAATAACATTTCGATGGCTTACTTCTAAAACCTCGTATCTCCCAATGCACTTCCTATCCATTATCTTCCTTAAGACCGGACACGCCTCCCAGCCACATTTGGATGTATAGTCCATCAGAACAATTTTCGTTGTGTTCATTTCCCTATGCGGGTGTGTAAAGGAAATTGAACCTTAAATACATCAAACTGTAGAAGTGCATACATTCGCCATGTAAACAACATCCCTACAATACGGCATGTTAAGGTCCATTTTCCTTTAGAAAATGGCATAGGAAAATGAACACAACGAAAATTATTCTGATGGACTGCATATAAATATGTGGTTGGAAGGCGTGACCAGTCTTAAGGAATATAATGTGTAGGAAGAGCATTGTGACATACGAGGTTTTCGAAGTAAGCCAGCGATTCAGAGCAGGAACAGATGCCCGTCAACGTACCGTTTCACCGCTAAAAACAAAACACCATCACGGGTTTAAATATCCCGCGTCTGCAGAAACATTGAACCCAGCGGAGTACGTACGTTGTTTTTGTTGTTGTTGTTGTTGTTGTTGTTGTTGTGCATCCACTTAGAAAAAGAGTCGGATATACGGGAACCAGGTAGAGTTCAAGGAAGATCTGCTTCTACGGGTTATGGCAGCGCCGATGTTCGACTACTAGGTGTTTGCTTTCTTTTTTTTTTTTGCTATTTTGTTTTACGTCGCACCGACACAGATATGTCTTATGGCTACGATGGGAGAGGAAAGGCCTAGGAAGTGGAAGGAAGCGGCCGTGGCCTTAATTAAGGGGCAGCCCCGGCATTTGCCTGGTGTGAAAATGGGAAACCACGGAAAACCATCTTCAGGGCTGCCGACAGTGGGGCTCGAACCTACTATCTCCCGATTACTGGATACTGGCCGCATTTAAGCGACTGCAGCTATCGAGTTCGGTGCTAGGTGTTTGTGAGCGAGTGTACCGGAATATGATACGCAGGTACAATGTTTGTATTGAAGTGGATATTCGCCACTTTGAGTCGCTATTTTAAGTGGACACCAAAACCCCGTAACAACAACGTACGTACTCCGCTCACTTCATTTAAATTTGAACTTATACTATTGACTTGAAGTCCGCTGACCCACACATATCTAGAACATTACAAGGAATTTAAGTTCGCTACATCCTGCATTTCACAACGTCACTCATTCGTACATTCTTACAATGCGGTATATCAAGGTTCGTTTCCTTTACAAATTAGCATAGGAAAATTAACACAACAAAAATTGTTCTGATGGGCTCAGATCAATAAAGGCTGGGAGGCGTGACCAGTCATAAGGAAGGAAAATAACGAATGGGAAGAGCATTGTTATATATGCGGTATTGCTTGCGCAGTGACGATTTGGTGTTTACCCGACAAAATTATTTAAATATGAGGTATAAGTCGACCTGCAGAATTCCGGCTTCTCCACCATCCGGTAGAGTAAAACAAAACTCGAGATATTTACACGCAAGCAGCCAAATACTGTCAAATTAAAGTTATTATTATTATTATTATTATTATTATTATTATTATTATTATTATTATTATTATTATTATGCAAAGGGATTTACGTTGCGCCGACACAGATACGTCTTATGGAGTCAATAGGATAGGGCTAGGAGAGAGAAGGAATCAGTCGTGGTTTTAATTAAGGTATAAGCCCAGCATTTGCCTGGTGTGAAAACGGGAAACCACGAAAAACATATTTTCAGGGCTGCCTACGGTTGGGTTCGATCTCACTATCTCTCGAAATCAAGCTCATATCCATCATCGTAACGTAACGGTTAGCGCTATTACCTTCCGTCCTCGGAGGCTTGGGTCGATTCCCGCTACTGCCAGAAATTTTTGGCTGGAGTTCTGGTATGTGATTAAATGGTACACGCAGTTCACCGCCGTTGGTGGTGTGTATGAAAAGAGCTCCACCACGTCCGGACAAGGACAAGAAATTTGTCCGCCTTCGTAGCGTAACGGTTAGCACTATTAGCTGGCGCCATCGAAGGCCCGGTTTCGATTCCCGGTACTGCGACAGATTGAAGAATGGTAGGAGCGTCCATATTTTATTAAAATGGTACAAGCAACTCATCTCCATTGGGAATGTTCCTAGAAAGAGTTGCACCTTTTTCGAACTAGGAAACGAGTTTATCTTGTCTATTATTATTACTGATATAACCTACTGGCCCTGAGGTTTAGGTCGACTTGACGTTTTCGTGAATATTTCTTGTTTTGGTCTACTCGTTAATCTAGATATTCTTCGTTAAACTGAAGGGTGGAAAATAACAGCCACCTTACTTCGAATAAAAGACAGCTAAATACTACAGTACTCAGTCTAGCTTAAGCAAGCATTGGAAGCGGATGTGCTGAGCGGTGAGTGTCGAGCAATGATTTCAGTGGAGCAATATCGAGCCGCAATTATAATATGGCAGAGCGGCTTGAAGAGGAAAGCAACAAGGAGAATGGTGTGCAAGGGTGATTTGGGAAATATGAGAGAGGTGGTATTGGCAGCTGTGATGGCAGATTTACTTGTTATTGGGGGCATGGAATTAAATCCCGGCCCGAATACAAGTGGAAATATCAGTTGGGATGACATCGATGCCATTAAGGAGGTGGTTAAGGAGGTGATTAAGGAGTATATCAAATGGACCAAATAAAGGAAAAGATACAGGATCAATCAAAAGAGTTTGTTGACATGAAGAGTTGGATCGAAGAAAAAATGGGTGAGTACAAGAAAGGGGGATGGGAGGACCAAATCAAGTCAGCGAAATGGAAAGGGATGGTCGCCTTCTCAGTTGTTAAGATTTTGGAGACAAAGTACCCGGGTATAAATTATAGTACCCAAAGGATGGTGTTGAAGTCATTAGTGTTGAGCACAGTACTTTATGGAGCAGAACTATGGGGTCTAGAGGAAGGAAGAGAAATGCTAAACCAGATCACTTGAAAATTCAGTAAGACGTTGATGCCGCTTCCGAAGTGTACAGCAAATGCGGGGTCGATAGTAATTTGTGGTGAGTATATAGAAGTTGAATACGTGATGAGAGTACTTAATTCTTGGATGAGATTAAAGAGAGGGGAGGGGTATAGTGTTACAATAGGCTTATCAGCAACAGCAGAAAAGTATGTATGATGGGAGCTGGCTGGCGAAGATCAAAATGTATGTGGAAAGGTTGGGTTTGGGGTACATATGGCATGCGGTTTGGAATAAAAGGGGTAGTAGGAGATCGATTTTAATGAGTGTTTAGGATATTAAACTGCAACGACAGATAGAGGAATGCAGAAAGAGAGCAACCCTAAGTATTTTTAATAAGTCAAGTATCAAGGACAAGTATTGGTAATGTCGACAGAGCTGTAAGAGGAGATTTATTGTGGTGGATTTTGGGCTTATATAAAAATAACAGGTGGATTTGAAATAAAGAAAATTCATTATGTTTATTATTTGGAGAAGTTAATGAAGACTTGCACTTACTATGAAGATGTAAGGAAACAGAAAAAATGAAAGTGAAAAGATTGACTGTAAGTCAACAAGAACTATTCAAACAGAGTAATGATAAGAAAATTATAGGGTGGGTGATGAAAGAATGGAATAGGACAGGGAATCTGAATTGGTATTTAAGTGCTGTAAAAATTATGCGTTAAGAAATTAAAAGAAATGGTCGTGTGAGATTGCTAATGAGACAATTGGACATGAAATTAAATAAGTAGGACAGTATATGTAAGAATCTGGAATAGGGCTTTGTATGATTAAATATCTTGCGTTGTCGATATTAGAGTTCTAGTTAGTAAGTAAAAGAAAAGAGGAATGAAGGCAAGAGGCTCAGCAGATCATAGGAAGGAAAAGGGTGAATCAGCAAGATCCTAGTACGGTGAGGTAGGTCCCGACAAGGAGCAGGCAGCCTTATCGGGAATCAATTCAATATGATTCAAGGACGAGGTGTTGCTGTGCTCTACCTCATAACGGGAGAGTGTAGAATGGAAGTAGATTAAGACTTGCTGATTCAAACAGGAATGGAGGGGCAAGTTTTTATTCTTTATTTTTGTTTCGTTCTGTGTTTGCCGTATGTCGAAGAGGCTCGTTTAATAGGGTTTATTTATAACTACACAAGGTTGAACATTATGCCGTTATGCCGAGGAGGCTTGTTTATTACGGTTTATTTGAAGCTTATAATGATTTATATTTTGTCTTCATTTGATTTTTTATGTTATTTCTATTTTCTCCGTAGAGATTTGGTTGGAAAACAGTCAATTTGGGGAAAATAAAGGTACAGATACAGATACTACAGTACTCAAAGACGATAAACATGTAATTCAAAATCTTAAATCAGCTGGTAATAATTAAATCATCTTAACCATTAAGACACCTTGCTCTCAAAATTAACATTCAACGTACAACTTGAGATGAACTCTACTGAATGGCTCAGTTCTCGCACGCCATCGGTTCCGGTTAAGGTGAACAGCTTTAGCTCTTGGTATTTGGAGTTCATTCCTCGTTCTTCAACTTCCGCACTCCTCTCATCTACATACCTAAAATAACTTCAAATTGCAGCATGCTACTTGTGGTTCCCACCGTCCGATATACCTGGAAGAGATCGAGAACACGACATGCACTCAGCAGGGCTCATCTGCTACCCTGAGCACTTCATGTCACAGCATTACACGACAATGCTCCCAACGTGTTCTTATTCTATTCAAAGCAAACCCCAATAAAATTTAATTGGACCTAATAATAATAATAATAATAATAATACCGAGCTCGATAGCTGCAGTCGCTTAAGTGCGGCCAGTATCCAGTATTCGGGAGATAGTAGGTTCGAACCCCACTGTCGGCAGCCCTGAAAATGGTTTTCCGTGCTTTCCTATTTTCACACCAGGCAAATGCCGGGGCTGTACCTTAATTAAGGCCACGGCCGCTTCCTTCCCACTCCTAGCCCTTTCCTGTTCCATCGTCGCCATAAGACCTATCTGTGTCAGTGCGACGTAAAGCAACTAGCGAAATAATAATAATAATAATAATAATAATAATAATGGCGTGTGGCATCCGAAGAGGCCTGGTGCAGGTCTTTCGAGATGACGCTGTATAGCCGACCTGCACGTCTGGGACCCTACCTACGAGGAATTCTAATGATGAAGACGGCACACACACCCCGTCCCCGAGTCATCGGAATTAACCAATGAAGGTTAAAATCCCCGACCCGGCCGGGAATCTAACCTGGTACCCTCCGGACCAAAGGCCAGCACGCTAAACATTTAGCAACAGAGCCGGATATAGGACCTAATGAAAGAAACAAGATTCTCACAACGGCCGCCCGAGAATTACGACCCTTCATCTACTGTGAATGTTACCTCCCTGCGTTTATGTTTCAAGTATGCCGCTAATCCCGTATCGAAAAATAAACAATCACCAAAAACTACGAGCAAACTTTTGCTTTTCTAGCATAATCGGCTTTTAGAGGGCTAGATTCTAAAATTCAACCCTGAAAATTGCTTCGTTAATGTTTCAGTAACTCTACTGATAACAACATCCCTCAAGCACTCGTTGGACTAATAGTCTGTCTGCCGTAGGCGCTGGCCTTCTGACCCCAACTTGGCAGGTACACAAGCGCCTAAAGACAGGCTCGTACTATGAACCGCTTCCAATGTGCGCATGCGGAACACAGCAGGCGAGCAGCGAGAGCCGGCATGCTACAGGCGCGCATTACGACAGCAGAAAGGAAACAGAAATGAAAAGCAATACAGTCTAAGGAATAACTCACGTCCGTAATATTCCGTATAATACAGTACAGGTATTTAGTGTTTTCAAGCTGGTGAATGAGCACAAGTTTAGCACACAAGTTATAGTCGACGGGGAGTTTATTCAGAAGATAGCATGCAACACAAGCAATTGTGAATTTTAAAAATGAACACTCACGATTTCTTAAAGTGAACATGATATTTTACGCGCACATTTCTCTGCAAAATGGTATTTTATACATTCTTTAAAAATACAAAGCTAATTAAGGACACACACACATACACCTTAGGCATTAACATAAAATTACACATAGAATAGGGGACAGCAAGCGAGTAGCGAGAAACAGCATGCCACAGGCACGCATTATGACAGCAGAAGCGAAACAGCAATAAAAAGCAGTACAGATACTTACAGTGTTTTCAAGCTGTTGAATGGCCACAAGTTTTGCATGAAGTTATATTCGACTGGGAGTTTACTCAGAAGACAGCAACATAAGCACTTGCGAACTTCGAAAACGAACACACGATTTCTTAGAGAAAGCGAACATGATATATTTTACGCGCACATTTATCTACAAAAAGATATGGTATAAATTCTTTAAAAATACGAAGTTAATTATGGACACTTACACAATCATTCACAAAGTAGGGGAGTTTATTTACAAGACAGCATCACGAGAATTTATGAAGTTTGAAGTCGACACACACACAATGTCTTAAAGAAAGTGAACATTATAGTTTACGAGCACATTTATCTACGTACGTGTATGTTATATATTCTTACAAATACAACGTTAACTAAGGACATACACATGAATCTTGGGCACCACCATAACTTGCATGCGTCTTCCAGCATTCATCACGGTTCTACTTAGGCCTATTCTGAATAATAATGCTCGCTGCAATTTTCTGGGTCTCAGCTGGTGTTGGTTTTGTTAAAGTGGTCTTGGAAATTTTCTTCTGTTTTCTAGTAGAAAACAGTCGCTGCCGTGGTATGTTTCTGTTTACTGGAGAGACATTGTCGGACGGCACTAATTTCATGCTTGGGTCGTTGGTTTGTCGAAGTGCATTTAGAACAGCAGGCAAAGGAGCAATGTGTTTTGCTAGTGCATTCAGTTCTTCTTCCGTCTCAATGGAATCAATAATTTCTGTCACTTTCGATATCAAGGACGATTTCTTTGTTGCCAAATCTGCATTTATGACCTCTTTTCGTTTGCTTAGCTCAGCTGTAATTACTTCCGTTTCTGCTGTGTTCTTATTGCAGTCAATAACTAGAGAAGGGGACGGGCCACTCACTGAAGTTGAAAGTCGTGTACAAGGCTTAAAAGTACGACACAGCAAATGAATATGTTTGCACATGTTCCATTTAATAGCAGAATCATGACAACTGCATGCAAATATGTGAATGCAAGCGTTGCACTCTACACACATAATTTTGCAATTACACTGAGAGAGTACCTGCCTGATCTCGTACAGTTCCTTCACTTGCGAGCAGGAAATGATTTGCCAATACCCATCTTGCTGAGTGATGGTGTCAGCCTCCAACTGTAAACTTGTCCTGTGACGCTTTCTCAAGTCAGCAATTTTCGAAGTTATTTTGCCTTTGTGTATGACAGTTAATCTGTCAATGAGTTTATCTCGCACAAAACTCATAATTGCGTGAATTGACTTGTCTAAGCGTTTTACATTCTTTCCTTTTAGATAAATGTATTTAATCGTCCTATGCATTCTCTCAATATGCATATTGGTGTTTAAGCCGCAATGCAGTCTATAACAGTACGCCCACATTTCTTTACACGGCACATAATGCTGAAGAAAATACTTTCCGTAGTCAGAGGTATCACTGTCTTCACATATCATTTTCACCCCTGACTCTAACAGAAGTGAGAAAGACTCTGGATCTCGTTCCTCCAGTATAGTCCTGACAAGCTTATATATTTCTTCCTGCTTAGATTTTGTCTTTATTTTTGTTAAATTTTTCCTCCAAGCTCTGTCCACGTGCCACGCACAAAATAGCCTTCTTTGAGGGAGAGCCATAACATTCGTCCACGCATTATAAAATGCGTCTGCCATGTCTGACATAAATACTTTCGGAATGATATCACCAGTTTCTTCTCGGATGGTTTTCAGGAAGAGAGATAACGCCGCTTCATCTGTTCTGTTTGAAATGAAAAACGCGCATGGAAAGCCCTGCCTTATATCATCTAAAACTAATAAAGTGACCAGTTCAAACCCGTAACTGTTCATCCCATGGGTACTGTCCATACATATACAGTCTGAACCGTACTTCTGTAAAATTTCACGTTGTGCGTTATTCATGATCACAAGCGCGAAGTCTTCGGTTCTGAGCTCTGGATGCTCCTTCCCTTGTTCTTTGTATAACAGTACACACGGATTTTCACTTTCTTTCATTTCATTCACCCAGGCGCTTACGCTAGTTCCGTCCTCTTGATGCTTCATTATATCGGAGGATAAATTGTAAGACCGACTAATGTTCTGCATATCTTTCTGAGTTAGAAGATGCACACGATCCAATTTTTCCTCGCTGATAGAACAGCGTATTTGATCAAGCACAGTGTGTGACGGTATGTTGGCAGCAAGTTTAGAAGCTAACATTTCTCTGTCTTTCTGTTGAATACGCAAATGACCCAGCTCACACTTATGTCCAATGTGCGTAGATGTAAAACTAACGTGACACTTTCCATCCGTGAACAACTGTACCTTCATTCCGGCCGGACAAAAGCCATTAAGTTTTGAAGTTCCTTGGGTTTTCAAGTGCCTCTGCCCAGTCCCTTTGTAGGTATAATAACCGGAGCGGTTGCAACAGAAGTTAATTATTTTCATTCCATCTCGGCATCTTTTTACCCCCATATTCCTGACGTAAGAAGAACTGGTCCCTCTTTCATTTTCTTCTTTCCAAGCCACAAAATCAGAATATGTATTAAATTCTTTCCTCTCACGGTGAATTTGAATATCATGGGACGATTGGAAATGATCAAGAATATCATTTCTTACTGGTGAAGTATAATCACACATAGTACACTTAAATGAACACCTTCCCCTCTCACTTTCGCCACCAACAGTGTCAGAGTGCTGGTTACGCTGATGCCGCTTCAGACACGATTGCTGAACAAAAGTTTTATTACATACGTTACACGTATGAATCCCACTGCCCTGTGGTTTCCGTGAGTTTGGCGCTATCTCTTCCAGTTTCAGAGGATGTTTCTGTTTTACATGCCTCCTCAAAGTAGTTCTTGCTTCGTACACACTACCACACTCAGAGCAAGTAAACATACTGAACTTATAGAGTAGGCGTATTGCCTATCTGCTTATTCACAAAACCACACGAAATGAAGTAAACAGAACAATAACAACGAAAGAAAAGAAATGAACAGAACAACAACAACGAAGAAAAAGAAAAAGGAAAGATCAAAACGAAATAAAACCACCGAATAACGATAGCCACCTTACGATAATAGCACTTGTTAACTCGAACAGTTACATTAGCGCGGTCTCGTTCAGCTAGTGGGTGGTACAGCATGGAAGCGCGCATGCGTGTTTCGTGTTTGGTTCATAGTACGATCCTGTCACTAGGCGCTTGTGGCAGGTACGATCCTGGCTCAGTCCGGTGCTACTTGGAGGTGCTCAAATACGTCAGCCTCGCGTCAGTAGATTTACTGGCACATAAAAAACTCCTGCCGGAATAAATTCTGGCAACTCGGCTTCTCCGAAAACAGTAAAGGAGTAGTTAGTGGGACGTAAAGTAAATAACATTAATAATAATAATAATAATAATAATAATAATAATAATAATAATAATAATAATATGGGATTACGTCCCACTAACTACTTTTGGTGGATTTCGGAGACGCCGAGGTCCCGAAACTCTGTCCTGCAGGAGTTCTTTTACGTAACGACACGAGGCTGACGTATTTAGCACCTTCAAATACCACCGGACGGAGCCAGAATCGAACATGCTAAGTTGGGATCAGAAGGCGAGAGCCTCAACCCTCTGACTCACTCAGCTCGGCGAATTCGAACCATATGGATATGGCAATTCACTCCTTAAGTCCCATGTGCAATGGCCGGGATTCGAATCAACGTCGTCCTAATGAGTAACCAAATACGATGCAATCAGTAATCACTCCCTGTGTGTGTGTGTGTGTGTGTGTGTGTGTGTGTGTGTGTGTGTGTGATTATTGTTATTCTTCCATTCTTTCTTTCTTAATCCGTTTACCCTCCAGGGTTGGTTTTTCCCTCGGACTGAGCGAAGAATCCCACCCCTACCACCTCTAGGGCAGTGTCCTGGAGCGTGAGACTTTGAGTCTGGGGGTACAGCTGGGTAGGAGGACAAGTACCTCGCCCAGGCGGCCTCAACTGCTATGCTGAACAGGGCCTTGTGTGGCGATGGGAAGATCTGAAAATATAGACAAGAAAGAGAGAAGGAAGCCGCCGTGGCCTTAAGTTAGGTACCATCCCGGCATTTGCCTGGAATAGCAGTGGGAAACTGCGGAAAACCACCTCGAGGATGGCTGAAGTGGGAATTGAACCCGCCCCCCTCTACTCCGTTGAACTCCAGAGGCTGAGTGGACTCCGTTGACGCCCTCGTACCACTTTTCAAATTTCGTTTCAGAGCCGGGAATCGAACCCGGGCCTCCGAGGGTGGTAGCTAATCACGCTTACTAGTACAACACAGAGACGGATGATTATTGTTGTCATAAGAGACAAAATAATACGATTGTTAGTCCCATCTGGTTTGGATCAAAGGATAGGTATAGACCTTTAAACAGGCACGTAGAGATTGTTGGGATGGCAACTGCAAACTAGAAAAAAATGCACCGAGAATGGTTTAAACGCGATTCGAACACAGCGGTCCCTCGAAACTAAGCCTCTACAGAGTCTATCTTGACTTGATAACTAGTTACCCTGAACCTGGTATCCAATGATAACGTATTAGTTTACTTCTATGTGAATCAGAGTGATGAAGTTTACAATAATATTACTTAGTAATCTGGAGATGTGTAGAGCCTCCGTGGCTCAGACGGCAGCGCGTCGGCCTCTCACCGCTGGATACCGTGGTTCAAATCCCGGTCACTCCATGTGAGATTTGTGCTGGACAAAGCGGAGGCGGGACAGGTTTTTCTCCGGGTACTCCGGTTTTCCCTGTCACCTTTCATTCCAGCAACACTCTCCATTCTCATTTCATTGCACCTATCATTCATTAATAAATCACTTTGGGAGTGGCGACCCCATCGTACTAATAGCCTATATCTGCTTCATTCATTACATCCCTGACCCGGTCAAATGACTGGAAAACAGGTTGTAGGTTTTCAGTCTGGAGATGTGTAGAGGACGTAATGCTGTTTAAGGAACAGGCACGTGGTGGTAACGTCGCCAGCAGCTCTTGGCATTGCACCATGAGTTGTAAACTGTGAGAGTGGTTTCAATTTCCAGATTTCTTTTTGTCTTTTTCCTCCACCTTCTCCAAATTATTTCTGTCGTTGAAGCGTAAAGTTCTTACGACAGGCTAAGAAATGGATGTCCGCAACTCAAGCTCATTACGCCCGCCCACTTCATGAGTAATGAACTTCGCTCATACTCAGTTCTATGCTAGAAACGAACAGGTCCTCAGATAATGCTTAAATAGAATCCAAATAATTTCCTTAGAAGACTATTTCTACGACCCACTTTTAAATGACGTAGCCTATTATGTTTTTGTCCAAGCAACAACTGAAATTATTGAGTACATGTCAAAGTATTACATATTGGATGTAAATGGCACGTTCGAAGGTTCTCTATATGACCTTTCTCATTTCGCCGCTATATTTCATTGAATATTCTGTCTCCATTGCTCATATGATTTGACTGGGTTAGTTTCCTGTTACGGGCACAAATTTTAGACTGAGCAGAGAAGTAGCTTAACATCGCAATCTCGTCCATTACAGAAGTAGCTTTCCACGGTTTCAGTCTTTAACTCCAGGTGAATGGCGGGGCCCCAGTGAAATTACAAACACAGACGTCAACAATTACACAAGGCCGGGCGGAGTGACTCAAACGATAGAGCGCTGGCTTTCTGATCCCTAGTTTACTGGATCGATTCCAGATCATTCCAGCTGTATTATAAAGTGCTCAAATACGCCACCCTCGTGTAAATAGATTTACGTGCGCGTAGATGAAATCCCGCGGACAGAATTCCGGCACATCGCTGTCTCCAAAACCATAAAAATAGTTAGCGGAACGTGAAACCATTAACATTATAATTGTTATAGAGGAGCTTTTCTTAATATAGGCTATATCTTCATCTACACACAGCACACCATACTACCAAATACCACAGAAAATACGCGATGGTGAATATAGCATTCCACATAGTGTTGGTGTGAAGACGGGCATCCGGTCGCAAAACCAAGCCAAATCTATATGAACTGTCGACCACAAGGAATTGGCAAAAGGGTCAGGAAGAATATCATTATTATTATTATTATTATTATTATTATTATTATTATTATTATTATTATTATTATTATTATTATCCAGCTCGATAGCTGCAGTCCCTTAAGTGCGGCCAGTATCCAGTATTCGGGAGATAGTAGGTTCGAACCCCACTGTCGGCAGCCCTGAAAATGGTTTTCCGTGGTTTCCCATTTTCACACCAGGCAAATGCTGGGGCTGTACCTTAATTAAGGCCACGGCCGCTTCCTTCCCACTCCTAGCCCTTTCCTGTCCCATCGTCGCCGTAAGACCTATCTGTGTCGGTGCGACGTAAAACAACTAGCAAAAGAAATATTATTATTATGATTATTATTATTATTATTATTATTATTATTATTATCGTCATCGTCGTCGTTATTGGCGTTTTCTTCCATTATTTTCTAATCAAATCCCAAAAATGCTGTTCGTAATATGCTATTATTAACTCAGGTTCTAATTCGTAAATGATAAAGGTTTCTTTTTTTTTTTTTTTTTTTTTTTCTAAGAACGAGAATTAAAATTAGAATTTAAACATGCTTTGTAATGTATGAGTAACGCAAGATGTGCCGAAAGCTTGATGATATGTGTCCTCAGAGTAATTTCAAAGCAGATATTCGTGTTATGAGGGTTAGGTGGGTGGAGGGAATTAAGCGTTGCATAATGTAACCATCTTCGACTATGAACTTACTGGTCTTCACAGTCTGAAGAGGCCAGAATTTATTATTTTGCCATAAGATTCTGTGTTACCGAAGCAAAAACTATTAATATCATAGCGCGTTAAAAATATCGTTTATTCATATTCATTTGTAGACACCGGACTGCCGAAATTTTTACCAGAAGAATTATTTTTGCTGCTTGTTTACCATCGCACTAACACACTGCCGATTTTCTGCGATGCAACGATGGGAAAGGGCTAGGGTTAGGAAAGAAGAAGCCGCCGCCTTAATTAAGGTACAGCTCCATCATTCGCTTTGTGGGAATATCGGAAATCACGGAGCACCGTCTTCAGGGCTGCCGACGGTGGGATTCGAACCCGCCGTCTCCCGAATGCATGCTCACAGCTACGCAACCCTAAGCACACGGTCAACTTGCTCGGTGGAAAACTCTTAAACGTATCAACAAGTCTAACGGCATAGTAAAATATTCTTCTGGTTCCATCAGTATTCGATCCTGAAAGCTTCGGCGGGGGACATGAACGCGTTCTGTACATAGCTACGGCACGCAGTCCGCCGGTTTGACATATTTAGGTTAGTTAGAAGTTCAGTCTACGTTGTAGAGAAGGCAGGATGGTAATTTTCTGACAAACATTAACTGACTGTAAACACACAATGGGGCATCTGAGTTCGTGTATGACCCAATATAGTTATAATTAATCCCAAAGTACGGCAACTGAGTTAGGATGTAGTTTGACGTAATTATTAACTCCACAGTGGATAAGATTAATCAACACATGATCATTAATTTATTGATCATTATTAAACTCGCAGTGGATCATTGAATCTTTAAGGAACCATTGTTAAGTCCTTAATAGATCATTGGAAGTCGTATGTGACTTTAAGTGATTATTATTTTTAAATTAGTTATGAATCACTTGAGGTTGTTTTTTTATTTTTTATTTATTTTTTGTTTTACAAGTTGCTTTACGTCGCACCGACACAGATAGTTCTTATGGCGACGATGGGACGGGAAAGGTATAGGAATGGAAAGGAAGCGGCCATTAAAGTACAGTCCCAAAATTTGCCTGTTGTGGAAATGGGAAACGGCGGACAACTATCTTCAGGGCTGCCGACAGTGGGGTTCGAAGACACCATCTCCCGAATACTGGATCCTGGCCGCAGTTAAGCGACTGCAGCTATCAAGCTCGGTTATGATACTGCTTGAGGTGATCATTATTAAATCCGTAACGGCTCATACGAAGTCGATTTTTACAATTGGCTTTACGTGACGATGGAATAGGAAAAGCCTTAACTGAAGTACAGCCCCAGCATGGTGTAAAAAGTAGGAAACGACGAAAAAACCTTCTTCAGTACCGCCGACAGTGGGGTTCGAACCTACTATCTCCCGAATATGAGCTCAAAGCTGTGCGAACCTAATCGCACTGCCAACTAGCTCCCTAAACGAAGTTATTTTGAGTAATTTTTGAGTCATTATTATTTTTAGATTATAGAGGAATCATTCAAGGTTGTGCGAAAATTTGAGCAATTATTGTCAAATATGAAGTGAATCATTCGAAGTTACATGTGACTTAAAGTCATAAGGACATTATTAAATCTGTAATGGATTATTCGAGCCTATATGTCACTTTCTAGTCATCATTATTAATTTTGTAATGTAGGCCTATCATACAAGGTTGCATGCGGCTTCAAGTCATTATTATGAAATATCTAATGGATTATTCGAAGTTGTTGCATATCGTCTATGCATATGAATCTGTAGAGACGGCGGTCTGCCAGAATTTTTACCGAAGGAAAACTCTTAAAGGTATCAGCGGATCTAATGGCACAGTATCATATTATTATTATTATTATTATTATTATTATTATTATTATTATTATAATACCTCTTTTCCCACGCCTGTGAGTTTGCAAGTGTATTTGGCCCTATTTTTCGGCAGGATGCCCTCCTAACCATTTGTGGAGAGATTTAATCACTATTGCGTGTTTCTGTGATGGTTGGTAGTGTGGTGTGTTGTCTGAATATGAAGAGGAGAATGATGGGACAAGCACTAACACCCAGTCCCCGAGCCGGAAGAATTAATCAGACGAGATTAAAATCTCCGAACCGGCCGGCAATCGAGCCTGGAAACCTGTGAACCGAAGACTTCAATGTCGACCATTCAGCCAAAGGGTCGTACTATTCTTATTCTTATTCTTATTCTTATTCTTATTCTTATTCTTATTCTTATTCTTATTCTTATTCTTATTCTTATTCTTATTCTTGGTAAATCTGTAATGGATCATTCGAGGTTGTATATAAATTTAAGTCATTATTGAAACAATAGTGGATCATACGAGATTGTATGCGTCTTCATAACATTATTACTAAATCAATAAATAATACTAGATTGAAATTCGATAGAACATGAAGAAGTTACTAGTAGAATAGACAGTTAGTTAGAGAACAAACTGTGTGCGTGGGTGGGTGGGGTGGGGGAGAACAATCTCCTCATACTATCGAGCTCCCTGCTTGCAGTGAAACCAAAATTCCACTCCTTAGAGTGTATGTCACTTGTTCATATTTCCAGAGGAGAAGCTCTTCGCAGACTGGAGAATGACTAAGCTTGCTCTACCTATCATGTTGTACATTCCCCGGTTTTCATGTTCTCTATGACAGAAAGGCTGGCAATCTATGGCAGGGATCTTTCATTTTTCAATTTTTTTTTTTTGAATTTGATAGCAACAATTTGAGCCAGCTTTAGAGCTGCTGACGTGACGGAGACGAATTTCCACTTGGGAGCGCGGGAATCCCTTGAGCGGTGACCTGGAAGACTGCTTGAATGGTGGGATAGGGATAAAGAAAATAGGATTGACTCAGACAGGCCGGATATCGAAGCAATTTGTGACTTGGACGGTCAGAGGTATTTCATACATAAAAATCCAGGAAATTCTTTGATGAGCATAATATGATGGACGTAGTGTTCTCAAAAAGAGCAAGGCCATGATGGCCCTGGGAGGAATGCCGTAACCTTGGCATTAAATGGGATGGAGAGGTTAGCTCTATGCACAGTTCGCCCTTCTTCCCGGGAATCAACCTGGTAAGCATTTTTGTTTTGTTTTGTGGAGCAGGCTGAGAGAAAAAGGTGTAAATTACGTTTCTATTTTTCCTGATGGAGAATCTAACCCATGTTCTTCTAATTGAACTGATAACGTCCTTAGAGCCTAGGTCAGGAAGCCTCTAAGGTATTCGCAGGTGTTTGTGATTATTGACTTATAATAAGACAATTGCCATCTAGTGAATGGTGCATTCCCACGCGATGACATTAAGGTGCCCATTTCTGGACAAGGTACCCAGAAGAAAGCCAACAATCTTAATAGATAGAAATACCTATTAGATCCTCTTTATCAGTGAAGCATATTGATAAAGAGGAAAGAGGAAGCTTCACGTTTATTAAATCCCTATACCTGATTAAATGACTGAGCCTAAATTCATGTTGTGGTTAGATGAACAGTTTGGCTTATTTTGTTGATCCAGCTATTCACATTGTTTAAAACTACAAATTCACCGCAGGCATTGTATGTATGTATGTATGTATGTATGTATGTATGTATGTATGTATGTATGTATGTATGTTGGGTATTCAGCCCGAAGTCTGGTTGGATCCTCAACAGGTTCACCATTACCTGTCATAGATGGCCTAGGTGTCACTGATGAGGCGTACTAGGCAAATGAGGAGTGAGGTAGTTTCCCGTTGCTTTCCTCACTGAGCCAGAAGTTCCTATTGCACATCAGTCTGCCCAGCCCACTGAAATGCGTGCACCAACCGACCCTGTGAGCGACATTTTCACACCATTCATAGCAGGGACTGGCTGCATAAGGAATGGGATTACTAGCGTCACTCATACCTCAGCCACTTTCATATTATCAAAGCCAAGTGTAAGACTGATACAGGTCAATGAAAGTAACAATTTTATTCTAGCCCATACCAGAAGACATAGTGCACTGTAAACACTACATCTTGCCAGCAAACAGGAGCTATCAGTCTATTGTGTACAGACTGATATATCTTGTGAGATTCTATGTGGATTACATACCAGTATTACAAGAAGAACCATTCTCTGAAGTATCTGCAATTTAGTAATTAGTATCTGCACGTTCAATTATACCACTGTGGCCCTGAAATGCACATTATTTGAGGTGCAGGATTTATTTTCTTTAGTATCATTGCCAGTACAGGTTGGGCTTACTAGGTTCATACATCATCGCTCCCATGCCAAAACCGCGAATGCGACAAGCCTCCTCCTATCCATTATTTCCCTTAAGACTGGTCACGCCTCCCAGGCACATATTGATATGCAGTCCATCAGAACAAGTTCATTGAGTCCGTTTACCAATGCGCGTGGAAAATGAACCTTACCGTACCTTACTGTAGGAAGATATGTTTTCATGAAATATTTACCCACTCCTAGAGTATGATTTATTTAAGGTTCATTTTCCCTTACACACGCGCATAGGAATATCAGCCACGGGAATTAACCATTTAAGGTTAAATCTCCTACCCGGCCGGGAATCGAACCCAGGTCCCTCTGAACCGAAGGCGACTACGCTGGCCATTCGGCCAAGCAGCCGGAAATTTTGTTTAGTAAGGATATGGAAGTGGAACTTTTAATAAAATATATCCAAAAAACGTGAAAAAATACAGAATATATATCGTCGCTGTTCGAGCAAAATGTTATATCTCATAATGCTCTTCCTATCCATTATTTTCCTTAACACTGGTCACGCCTCCCAGCCACATATGGATATTTAATCCGTCAGAACAATATCTGTTGTGTTCATTTTCGTTTGCTTACATATAAAGGAAAATGAACCATACGGTACCGCACACTAGGAAAGTATCTTTGCATGATTTTTTTATTTATTTATTTTTGCTAGGGGCTTTACGTCGCACCGACACAGATAGGTCTTATGGCGACGATCATGATTTATTTACGCACCCCTACAATATAATGTACTTAAGGTTCATTTTCCTTTACACTATAGCATACGAAATTGTGCACAACGAAAATTGTTTCGATGAACTGCATACCCATATGTGGCTAAGGGGCGTGACATGTCTTAAGGGATAGGAAGAGCATTCTGAGATATGACCTTCTGCCCGAACAGCGACGATATATGGATGAGATATAGATGTGTGCAATTGAAAACGGACTTGAAATTTACACTCTTTTGAAGCCATTAGATAAAGAACTGAAGAAACCAAGGAGAACAGCAAAACTATAAAACATCAGAGGAATCTGGAAAAGGAAATCTAAGGAAGGGGAAAAAAGAGAAAATGCATGTAGATAGTAGCAAGGATGTCCACGAGGAGGTATTTTAGATTCTATGAGTTCGACAGTCTTGGAAGATTCACAAAATGCTGTTTAATTATTAAAGATACGTCCAAGAAGAATGTATGAACATATTGAGGGTATGTGTATGTAAGAATGGCCCAGTTACATTTCTCATGAGATATAGGCCTATTGTGTTCAATGCACTGTCTTTTGTTACGAGCTAGACTGTATATGTTCCTTCCATTCATCTTTCTGAGTCTCATACTTGGCTTCGGTAATATGTGACTGAGGTATGAGCAATGCTAGCAAATCGTCACCGTAAGATCTATGTGTGTCGGTGTGACGTAAAGCAAATTATAAAAATAAGAAGCAATTCTAGTAATATCAGTCCTTACACAGCCATTTACCGGTGTGAATGTTGTGAAAGTTTCACTCACGGGGTCAGGTGGTTGGTATATTTCAGAGAGCTTGGGAGACTGATAAGTTAAAGCACCTCCCAGCTCAGTAAGGAAAGCAACTGGAAACTACCTCACTCATTTCCCTCTCATTCGCTTCCTCAGTGATCCTTAGGCTATATGCGAAAGCTGATGGATTTTGGGTTCAACCATCCTTCGTAAGAATACTGTATTTCCATTATTTTCGTAACATTTCGTTGTTTGGTATACCGGGTGGTGCAGTTGCCCCTATTTTTCAAACATATGCAACCTGCTAGGAATTAAATATTTCTTAGTCGTATCTCACGCAACATCTTACAGAAATTTTATGTACTCTTAGTCTGATATAGGCTTCCTCGCAGAATGCAAAAACTGCACAAGAGGCATTAAGTGACGTTCATATCAAAACACTGTACCCTTTTACAGTAGAGCGGAGTTACTGTACTATAAAGACCATACACCCCTTTATCTGTCGGTAGAGAATTGCTCAACTGATTGGTCCAAGCGGCCCCTTCCTTTTTTATAGAAAAGGAGGGCCGCAGTAACATAGGTACGGATCAACTACGGACATGTCAATTCACTGCCATTTTGTACCATCTCATCATATCGAAATTGATAGAAGCGTGTTTTTATCACAGTATTTTATAATCTATGGCACGCAAATGCTGTACAATAGATGTGATAGATTCCGCCATGTAATTACTACTGTCAGAGCGTTTAATAAAGTTTTTAAAACCATGGTGTACCGCACGGTAGGAATGTACGTATGTACGACGTATCTGCGCACTCACATAGCATAATGTATTTGGTTCAATTCCCTTCACACATCAGCATAGAAAAATGAACAAAAGGAGAATTGTTCTGATGGACTGCATATCCATGTATGGCTGGGAGGTGTGACCAGTCTTAAGGAAAATAATGGACAGGAATAGCATTTTCAGATACGTGGTATTAGAAATAGGCCGCCTATATGCAAGCTACCGCTCACTGTTTTCACGAACCTAGTAACAGCATCTGCATAGTAGTGGCATAGACACTGGCCTCACACCAATGCACCTGCGGCTCGAATCGTGATAAATGCCCGTAGGATTTTTTTGAAACAAGACGTGACGCCCTTCTCTTTCGGATTCTACATAAGACTGGTGGTCCCGCGGCTATGATTAAGATATCAACAGCCATATAAGATTACAAACTTGCTCACTCGCTTGCTTGCTTACTTGCTTGCTTGGTTATTGCCAACTCTGTGACACCTGGGGGTGGATTTTTCCCAATGCTTTTTTTATTCCTTTGTTCAGAAATGTAGGCCTCTATTTTATTAACTATTTCTGCTATTACAAGTTATAAATCTCATTATAAAACCTTATTGGATTTCAGAATAAGAAGTTATTGTATTAATAAAACCACCTTTCCAATACACAATAGTCCTTTGTATTTAGGATAATTAAATGTAATTAAATGGTTTTATCCTAAATATAAATGACTATTGTGTATTGGAAAGGTGGTTTTTTTAATATAATAACTTCTTATTTCTGCTATCACAGGCCTAAAGTCATTGATATTTCCATTTGTTTTAAGTCACCCCAATTCAGACAGATCTTATGGTGACGATGCGATAGGATTAGGAAGGAAGCGACTGTGTCCTTTATTAAGGTACAGCCCCAAAATTTTCCTGGTGTGAAAATAAGGGACTAGAAAAACTATCTTCAGGACGCCGACAATGGGGATCAAACCCACTATCTCCGGAATGCAAGCTAACTGCAGCATGCCTCGAACCGCGTAGTCTCTCAGTAATCATAGCTCTTGCAGAGCCTTTAATTGCCAATTTGATGCGTTTTGTCTATTCTCTTTATTGACGACCAAAATAGCCCCTTTAGGCAATGTATCTCCTTTTTCTGCCAAACAACTGGGGTATCTGCAATTGCACAGGGCTAAATGCTGAGTTGACGTACCTCAAGTACCACTTACTTGGAATCCCAGACGCGATCACAAAGCTCGAGACAAGGAACAAACTTTTGGTAAAAATTCTTGACACTGTTTGGCAGATTTTAAATATTCTAGCCCAAACACTAGGTAGCGTAGGCCACGTAGTGAATGCCAAACTGCAGCGTGTGTTTCAGAGTGATCCAGGATGGAAAACCATTGCAGTGGTATTTTGGAGGGTAATTCAGAAACTCTAGCGCAAGTAATTCTTTCATTGCATTTCGAGGAAACATAACAAACAAAACGTATGGAGAAGCCCATGGATTTGATATTTCTATTTCGAATACTCACAGCTCAAATTTCCCAGTTTGTTTTTTAAGTAATCACGACTTCATGTACCTTGGATAATGAAAACGAGCTAAGTCAACAGACTAAACAAGTTTTCACAATGGCTACATACAATGCGCGAACATAGCGTCGCTGCATCGGCAAAACATCGTATCGCACAATGTCCTTCCTATTGATTATTCTCGTTAAGACTGGCCACGCCTCCCAGCCATCTATGGATATGCAGTCCATCGGAACGATTTTCGTTGTGTTCATTTTCATATGCCGTTGTGTAAAGGAAATTGAACTTTACTGTACCGCGCTGTAGGAATGTATGTTTGCATGACGTTCTATATTTACGCACTCCTACAGCATAATGCATTTACAGTTCATTTTCGTATACCCGTCAGCATAGGAAAATGAACACAACGAACTTTGATCTGATGGACTGTATATCCGTATGTGGCCGTGAGGCGTGACCAGTCTTAAGGAGAATAATGGATAGGAAGAGCATTGTGGGATACGATATTTTGCCGGTGCAGCGACGATATGTTTAGGAAACCACTCAAATAATAATTTCTGATCATTTACTTCTCTAGCATACAACATTACTATTACTTTATTTTAGTTGGTCCGGCTCCTTGGCTGAATGGTCAGCATAGTGGCCTTCGGTTCAGAGGGCCAGGGATTCGATTCCCGGCTGAGTCGAAGATCTTATGTGCGTATGGTTAATTCCTGTGGCTAGGGACCTGGATGTTCGTAATTACTTTAATGCACTTAAGTTCGTTTTCATACAACACAGCACACTAGCAACCACTGCAGAAACACACCCCTTCTCAGAGAGTTGGCGTCAGAAAGGTCATCCAGCTATAACACTAGGCTAAATTCACATGAGGTGGCTACCCCAATACACTAGGAAAAAGGCCATCAAGAAGAAGATGTATTATTTTAGTTCACATCATGCATTAAGGCCAATATCATGAGTCATTTCACTGCAGTTTCAAAGCACTTAATAGAAACATAACAAACAAACAAAACATTCCCCTTTAGCACTACAGCCTTTGCATACAAAGCGAGTGATGCTTGGTCAATGCAAAGAGTCCTCCCGGAATTTATTCTTGGCTTTCAAGACCACGTCCGCTATTTCACCGCCAGATAACTCCTCAGTTGTTCTCACGTAGTCTGAGTGGACTTCTAACTAGCCCTTAGATTCCCATAAAAATCCCTGATCCGGTCGCGAATCGAACCGACGGTCTTCGGGTAATAGGCAGGCTCACTACCCTTTGAAAGAGCGGTTGGTAACATAAACGAAAGGAAACTTTGATGCATGTTGTTTAAAGGAGCCTAACATCTAGGTCATCGTCCCTAAAGGGAACTTTCTAATTCAACAACTAACTTTAGTACCCGTCGTTGACGGGATAATTACTTAGCATGTGCATGATTATATTTTTGTCCACCCCTCATATTGTTCCACAGATTCTGAGGCGCATAAATCGGTTTGCCTCTCCGTGTTAGCAGATTATCGTGATGTACACGCTTCCTTGCTCTCTGTGGCCAATGCCAGTATCATATTGCTTTGTTCCCTCGGTCTCAGTTATTCAACAATATAAATGAATTCATTGGAGGTATTAATTATGCGTAGCCTATCATCGAGATCTGAGAAATGTAACCTTGTCTTGAATTTTTTTATCGTTTTTTTTTTTTGCTAGTTGTTTTACGTCGCACCGACACAGATAGGTCTTACGGCGACGATGGGACAGGAAAGGGCTAGGAGTGGGAAGGAAGTGGCCGTGGCCTTAATTAAGGTACAGCCCCAGCATTTGCCTGGTGTGAAAATGGGAAACCACGGAAAACCATTTTCAGGGCTGCCGACAGTGGGGTTCGAACCTACTATCTCCCGAATACTGGATACTGGCCGCACTTAAGCGACTGCAGCTATCGAGCTCGGTTTTTTTATCGTGTTAGTACCTATTTTGTACTGATTTGATTCTTAAAACAAAGCAAATAATCATAACTTTTCTACAGAGTGCACTATGAAAATCCAAATTTCCAACTTGATGATATCACTTCAATCCTCGTTGTTCTCACTGGATGGACCTAGTAGCGCTGGATACATGGTGACGCCCTGTGAACGTGTATATAGCGTGATTATTGGGCCTCGAGTTAAGACACTACTCCGACGTTCGTTTGATGTAAGTGTAGAAAAATAGGAATGGCCTCGAGATGGTGCACTGACCCGGGTCGAACCAATCAATTCTGAAATTTTGTTCCCAATAAACGAGCCCCTCAACTAGCTAGGTTAACAAATTTTCCAAAAGAAATGAGAAAAATAATCAATATAAACACCCTCGAAAATAAAAAGTGAAGTTGGAGTCGTTAGAAAGTAACCTAGATTAACAGAATCGTAAAGCAGATGTTTCTTTGGGATTGTATGCAGGATTCACTTCTTTATGAGCGTGTATTTCTGTGAAACAAGAACCTAGACACGATAGGTCCATAATTCTTACTTTTGTCAAAAAGTTCCAAGAGGTCATTCACGTCAATTATTTCAATTTGGTATACTTCATTTTTCAAGTACCGAGTAAGTTGGCTATGCGGTTAAGGTCGTGCAGCTGTGTGCTTGCATTCGGGAGATAGTGGATTCGAACCCCACTGTCGGCAGTCCTGAAGGTGGTTTTCCGTCGTTTGCCGTTTTCAAATCACCCAAATCCCGTGGCTGTACCTTAATTAAGGCCACGGACGATTCCTTCCCACTGCTATACTTTTCCTACACCATCGTCGCCGTAAGACCAATCTGCGTCAGTGCGACGTAAAGAAAATTGTAAATAATAATAATAATAATAATAATAATAATAATAATAATAATAATAATAATAATAATAATAATAATAATAATAATAATAATAATAATAAAATATACTCAAGTACCCCAAACAAAATTCTACAAGTGTTAAGGTCTGGCGATTTCCCTATAATATTTCGAAGGCTTACTTCTAAAACCTCGATCAGAACAATGTTCGTTGCGTTCATTTTCCTATGCTAATGTGCAAAGGAAAATGAACCTTAAATTTATCATACTGTTGGAGTCCGCAAATTCGCCATGCACACAAAATCCCTGCAATACGGTATGGTAAGGTTCATTTTCCTTTGTAGAGCAGTATAGGAAAATGAAAAAAACGAACATTATTTTGATGGACTGCATATAAATATATGGCTGGGAGCGTGACCAGTCTGAAGGAATATAATGGGTTGGAAGAGCAGTGAGACATAGGACGTTTTAGAAGTAAGCCATCATCGATTTACGGCTCTGTCCGCCTCATCGGTGCAGATTCCTGGCTCTGCCATAAATTTGAACCATGGTACGAGCACTGAAACGCAGTGCACTCAGCCTCGGGAGGTCAACTGAGTAGAGGGGGTTCGATTCCGACCTCAGCCATCCCCGAAGTGGTTTTCCGTCCTTTCCCACTTCTTCTCGAGGCAAATGCCGAATTTGTACCTAACTTAAGGCCACGGTTACATCTTTTCCTCTGCTGTTGCCCTTGTTCAGCACATCAGGTGAGGCCGCCTGGGCGACGTACTGGTCCTCCAAACCAGGTGTATTACCCGACCAAAAGTCTCACACTTCAGGACACTGCTCTTGAGGCAGTAGAGGTGGGATCCCTTGCTGAATCTGAGGGAATATCCAACCCTGGAGGGTAACGGATTAAGAAATAAGAATTTACGGCTCTATGTTGGTCTAGTTAGTCCAAATACACTCACACTTAGCAATATAGCACACAATCGTGCAAAATCCACATGCCACCACTTCTGGAGACCTACCGCGGTAACATATTTTTCTAGAACCTTTCTGGTCAGAGTTCTAAGCTGAAGTATGATCACATGGAGGTTTTTCTAGCCGCAACGATGATATCACATTCGGACAACATTCGCATATCCCTCGCACTCGTACACTTGTGAGCAGAAAATATGTTCCATGTAGGAACGGCGATTTTGATTGGTAATGAAGTGTTAACAGCCCAGTCCTCTCTAGCGTCAACCTTCTCCCCCCTCTAGCATACTTCTAACAACATGACTGACGTGTTCTTCCCTGTCCCCACTGGATTAGCACATTACACCCTCTCTGATTATATCACACTGAGCAAATACATCTTTTCCTATTTATTCAAATCATGGCAAATATCATTTAATCAATCAATTTCTGACCCCTTCTTCATTTCAAACCAGAGAAAAACGTTGTTCATAGGTTTAATCTTTTTCTCTTGATTTACTTCAAGCCAGTTAAGCAGAGAAGCAGTGAGGCTGGATGGAATCAAGTGTTAGTAAGGGAAATGTGGAAACCTTACGGAAAGAAAAACACGTGTTTGATCTACGGAAATGGAGCACATATCCTGCATGCAAGTGTACAAGTGTGAGACGGAAAATAAGTTTCCTAAGCGTTGTGTTGGAAGAAATAAAGACAAGTCAAAGTAAAGAACACTGCTTTAGTTGACATCAATCCTTATTTTTAGAAATCTTCCACGTAATTCAAGCATGTCGTCGTTTAAGGAACAATACCGCGTGTCTGACAATCTACTACTGTCCTTACATCTGGACACGCCTACCAGCCACATATGGATATGCAGTCCATCAGAACAATTTTCGCTTTGTTCATTTTCCTATGCTTGTTTGTAAAGGAATAATAATAATAATAATAATAATAATAATAATAATAATAATAATAATAATAATAATAATAATAATAATAATAATCGCCAGCAGAACTGGCTTAAGAATTTCTGCAGAAAAAACAAAATGTTTAACAAATATTTGGGATGCACCAAAATTTCTGAAAACAGATATTGTCCAAATAGAGAGGGTAAAAAAATTATAATATCTAGGGGAAATAATCCAAGAAAATGGTTTAGAAAAATCTGCAGTAGAGGAGAGGGTACATAAAATGGAGAGAGCTTATGGTGTCACCAAAGATATCTACAATAAAAGATGCCTATCCAAAAATGCAAAAATAAGGCATTACAACACAGTAGTGAAGCCAGAATGCCTATATGCAAGCGAATGTCTGGCATTAAACTGTAATTTAGATAAACTAGAAATACTAGAAAGGCGAAACATGAGGAAAATATTAGGCCCACAAAACACAGCAGAAGGTTGGAAATTACGAAGTAAATCTGAAATATAACAAAAAATAGAAAATATATCAGATGTAATGAGGAAAAGGAGACTTATGTTTTTTGGACTTTATATCGAATGCAAGATAGTAGATTAACCAGTAAGATTTTCAGATATTTGTGGGGTAAGAAATCAACGAAAAGCTGGGTCAATGAAGTAAGAAAGGATTTAGAAAAAAACAATATAACAACAGAAGAAATAAATAATAGAGAAGGCTTTCGGGAAAAGTATTGAAAATAGAAGGATTCCAAGGTAGGAAAGAAAAAAGACTGGTTCAAAGTGGTCTGAAGACAGAGAGAAGAAACATAGTGAACAGATGAAAGCGTACTGGAAGAAAAGGAAAGAACAAAGAAGAAGGAATTGAAATTGGCACGTGGTCCTCTGGTGGCCCATTCGAAATAATAATAATAATAATAATAATAATAATAATAATAATAATAATAATAATAATAATGCTTTACATACCACTAGCTACTTTTTCGGTTTTCGGAGACGCCGAGGTGCCGGCATTTAGTCCTGCAAGAGTACTTTTACGTGCCAGTAAATCTACCGACACGAGGCTGACGTATTTGAGAACCTTTTAAATACCATCGGACTGAGCCAGGATCGAACCTACCAACTTGAGGTCAGAAGGCCAGCTCCTCAACTGTCAGCCACTCGTCCTCACATAAAGGAAAAGTCAATCTTACAGTACATTACTGTAGGAATGTATGTTTTCATGTCACATTTACGCACTCCTACAGAATAATGTACGAGTATTTAAGGATCATTTTCCTCTACACACCCGCATAGGAAAATGAACACAACGAAAATAATGTTCTGATCGACTGCATGTCCATATGTGGCTGGGAGACGTGATCAGTCTTAAGGAATATGGTTGATAGGTAAAGCATTGTCAGATACGCGGTACTGTTTCTTAAGTGACGATTTCTCAAAGCGTATTCCGTCTCCATGGTTAAATGGTTAGCACGCTGGCGTTCGGCCCAGGTGTCTCAGGTTCGATTTCCGTCCGGGTCGGGGATTTTAAACTTAATGTGTAATTCGTCTGGCTTGGGGGACTGGGTGTTCGTGATGACTTCAGCATTTGAAATCATCTTGGTAGAGGCCCATTCTGACAGACATGCAATAGCCAAGTAGGTCATCTTTTAGAAAAAACCTGCACTAGGCCTCTCCGTAGTCCATACGCCATTATTATTATTATTATTATTATTATTATTATTATTATTATTATTATTATTATTATCAATATTTTAAATGGGTGTCTCCTATCCTTGACGATAGAAACTGGGGTCCTATATGTTGAACACCTCTGACTAGTTCAGAGATACACGTCTGTTATCCTGTCCTTGGCGACAGAAATGGGGTCCTGTTCATTGAACACCTCTGACAAGTTCAGCAATACACGTCTATTCTCTTGTACTTGGCGACAGAGAGTGGGGTCCTGTTCGCTGAACACCTCTGACTAGTTCAGAGATACACGTCTGTTCTCTTGTCCTTGGCGATAGAAATTGGGTGCTATTCATTGAACACCTCTGACAAGTTCAGCAATACACGTCTATTCTCTTGTACTTGGCGACAGAGAGTGGGCTCCTGTTCGTTGAACACCTCTGACTAGTTCAGAGATACACGTCTGTTCTCCTGTCCTTGGCGATAGAAATTGGGTGCTATTCATTGAACACCTCTGACAAGTTCAGCAATACACGTCTATTCTCTTGTACTTGGCGACAGAGAGTGGGGTCCTGTTCGCTGAACACCTCTGACTAGTTCAGAGATACACGTCTGTTCTCCTGTCCTTGGCGATAGAAATTGGGTCCTATTCATTGAACACCTCTGACAAGTTCAGCAATACACGTCTATTCTCTTGTACTTGGCGACAGAGAGTGGGCTCCTGTTCGTTGAACACCTCTGACTAGTTCAGCGATACACGTCTGTTCTCCAGTACCCTTTCATGGCATTAACGTATCCGTCTGAAGTTGATCGACGGACATTTCACTGTTCGTCGCTCACGGTCGCTCGAGCCTCTGAGAATTGAAGACACCACTTACGCACTTATTGGAGAGACACCATGTTCTCTCTGTATTCAGACACAATTTCCTGCAAATGCTGACAGGTTTCAAGTCTTTACCCGAAGGAAAGGAAAGCGGATCTGATCCCGTTAACATTCGTTTTGTATCTTCACCATTTTGCAACTGTCGCAGCGTGGAACGAATATTGACGACCAGGGATTAAATGAAATAGCCGGACGCACGGTTATATCGGTAAAACCCTCAACATTTCTGTGAAGCAGTGTTATATACTACAACCGAGTATGAGAAGTCCGTCCAGTCTGTTTATTTTCGATCCTTTCTTTCTGGGACAAATCAGGCCTTTCAGGTACTTCCTTTGGTTACTGAATTTACATACCAACACCAACAAAAATAGCATAGCCATAAGTTAAGGTGTTTTTTTCTGTTTTGATACCAATTATGGGTAAGAAAATATATTTGTTTTAAGTATTATACCAAACTTAACACAATGGCGCAACAGTCCCGAACGCCCTTGGCCTACCAAGTGACCATTTCTCAGCCCGAAGGTCTGCAGATTACGAGGTGTCTTTTATCCGGCACGATGAATCCTCTCGGCCACTACTCTTGGCTTTCTAGACCGGGGCCGCGTAATCACGTAGGCTGAATGGACCTTGAACCAGCCCTCAGATCCAGAAAATTGAACCCGGGGTCTCGGGGTAAGACGCAAGCATGCTACCACTATAACACGGCTCGGCTCAATTATTATTATGCACTAATAATTAAAAAATACTATTAATTTTGTTAACAAAATGAGAATATAAATCATTCAGAGAAGAATAGACACCACCCTGGTTATAATATTAGTCTTAGAGTAATGAGTTAGGAATTAGAGATGGCAATAAAGTAAAGACCGAAGTAAAGATAGTTCCGTCCGGGAGATGAATTGCCTCTTACCGAATACTTGACCACAACTGCAAACTCACTGCATAAGCTTTGCTGCACCTTGATTCATTCTCACTTACAATACTACCATCATCGCAGGATACACATTCTGAATATTTGAAATCATCTACCTGTTCCAGCTTTGTATTCCCAAGCTGGCATTCAATTTTTTTCAGGTTTGTTACCTACAGACATAACTTTAGCCTTCGAAAGGCTAATCTTCATATCATACTCATTGCACCTATTTTCAAGTTTCAAGATATGAGATTGCAAACTTTCACCACAGTCTTCCATTAAGACAAGGCCGTCAGCATAGTCCAAATTTCTTCCTACATTTCCACATAACTGAATCCCTCCCTGCCAATTAATAGGCCTACCATTCAATAGATAAACCATTTAAACTATGAACAGCAAAGGTCACCTGGAAGTAACTTGAACCAAGAACTTACTCTACCATCAACTCTCACCGCAGCCCAATTGTCAACATAAATGCCATTGATTGTTTTTTTATAATCCACCCTTCGTCCCACAATCCTCTGTACGGCGAACATCTGTTCCCTCGGTACCGTGTCACATGCCTTCTCTAGGTCTACGAGACATAAACATAACTGTCTTCTCGTAGCATTTCCCAATTACCTACCGCATAGCGAAAATCGCATCCTGACAGCCCCTATTTGGTCTGAAACACTACTCGATTTCATTCAACTTCCTCACAACCACTGGTCACACACTTCCTTTCAAAATTCCAGTGAACACCTTGCCTGGTATACCGATTGTAGATTATAGGTAGATGCAATTACTGATTTCGTCAAATGAGAAGGTATCTTCCTAACGTTCCATGCTATTCTCATTAATGTATGAAGCCATCTCATCCCTGCCTTTCTACTCTATTTCACCATTTCAGGTTTAATTTCATCTATTCCTACTGTTTTATGACAATGGAGTTTATTTACCATCCTTTCCACTTCCTCAAGCGTAATATTACCAACATTATTGTCTTCCTCCCCATGAGCTCGGTTGATTGCGACGTCACAAGAAATGTTTCCTTTTACGCTGAGAAGATTTTCAAAATCTTCCTCCTGCCCAGTATAATAATTTCGTGTGGCTATTTCTAGCCGAGTGCAGCCCTTGTAAGGCAAACCCTCCGATGAGGGTGGGCGGCATCTGCCATTTGTAGGTAACTGCGTGTTATTGTGGTGGAGGATAGTGTTATGTGTGGTGTGTGACTTGCAGGGATGTTGGGGACATCACAAATACCCAGCCCCCGGGCCACTGGAATTAACCAATGAAGGTTAAAATCCCCGACACGGCCGGGAATCGAACCCGGGACCCTCTGAACCGAAGGCCAGTATGCTGACCATTCAGCCAACGAGTCGGACTCCTGCCCAGTGATTCAGTAGGATCTACTATTAGTTCTGTAACGATTGTGAAAAACCGGGTAACTGACAATGTACTGCCTAACCGTTATTTTCCTTAAGACTGCTCACGCCTCTCAGCCACGTACGGATATGCAGTCCATCAGAACAATTGTTCTTGTGTTCATATTCCTATGCCTACGTGTACAGGAAAATGAACCTTACATGCATTATAGTGTAGGAGGGAATCATGCATACATTTTCTACAGAAGGCCTATGCTACAAGGTATGTAAGGTTCATTTTCCTGTACACATAAGCGTATGAAAATGAGCACAACGACAATTGTTCTGATGGACTGCATATCCGTACGTGGCTGAGAGGCGTGACCAGTCTTAAGGAAAATAATGGTTAGGAAGTGCATTGTCATTTACCTGGTTGTTCACAATCGTTACAGGGGTCACCTGATTTACCCAAAACACTATTCATTTCCTTGTTTCCCTCCCTTTGTAAGATTCTTTATTACTGTCCAAAAGGGTTCCCCTGTCGCATGAATTGGCCTTTCCAGGTTATTACCAAAATCCTAGTCCAACTCGTTGGCTGAATGGTCAGCGTACTGACCTTCGGTCCAGAGGGTCCCGGGTTCGATTTCCGGCCGGGTCGGGGATTTTATCATTCATTGGTTAATTCGAATGGCTCGGGGGCTGGGTGTTTGTGTTGTCCCCAACATCCCTGTAACTCACACACCACACTTAACACTATCCTCCACCACAATAACACGCAGTTACTTATACATGGCAGATGCCGCCCACCCTCATCGGAGGGTCTGCCTTACAATGGCTGCACCCGGCTAGAAATAGCCACACGAAATTATTATTACAAAAATCCTCCCACAACTTCTTCTTGAATTCAATAATTACTTGCTTCACTCTGTTCCTTTCATCTACATGCAACTCCCTGTCTGAATCAGTCCTGGTTTGAAGCCATTCTGATATACCTTCTTTGTATGTTTACAAGCTCTTCTCGCTTCTTTCTTCTACCAGGATGTTCGCTTTTTCTCACCTTTACACACAGTTGTTCCTAGGCATTCCCTTGCTGTTCCTACTACAGCATCCCTGTATGCCACCCACTATCTTTATCCTGAAGTTTCTTACTGTCTATTGTTTTGAATTTTTACTAATTATATCCATTTACTTCCGTCTAATTTACTCGACCTGGAGATTTTCTACCATTATTCGTCTACATAGAGACTTCACTGTCTCTATTCTAGGCGTAGGGATAATTAGTTCACTACAGATCAGATAGTCGTTTGTAAATTCAAAAAATTCCCGGAATATCCGCACATTCCTAACAGATTTTCTGAATTGAAAGTCGGTTATGATATAGTCTATTATTGTTTTGGTGCCACTGCCTTCCCATGTATAGAGGTGAATAGCCTTCTAACGATACTTCAAGAATGTGTTCGTAACTGCTAAACCCATACAGGCACAGAAGTCCAGCAAGCGCTTCCTATTCCTGTCAGCCTTAATAACTTCCCCACATTTGCCCATTTGTTTTCCGTATCCTTCAGTTCAACTCTCGCACTAATATCACCCATTAACACTATCCTATCCTTGTTGTTAACCCTGACTATGATGTCACTCACTGCTTCATAAAACTCGTCAACTTCATCCTAATTTGTATTTCCACATGGTGAGTAGACTGAGATAACTCTCGTCCTAATTCCTCCAACAGCTAAATCTGCTCACTGAGAAATTTGTATTGTGTGCTTTTACAACTTTTTGTTATGCTGTGCACACTATAACAAAAAAAATAGCTTTCGGTCGCAATTCATTGTTGAGTTATGGCGATCGATAACAGTAAATGTGAATATTTGACCTATTTTCTTTGCTTTCAACTAACTAATCCAAACAATTTACAGTTTTTAAACTACGCGAGAAAATAATACAAAAAATGGGTGCTTAAAACTGTGGTGGGGAAATTACAAGAATGAAAAAAATGAAATGGCGTACGGTATGGCTTTTAGTACCGGCAGTGTCCGAGGGTATGTTCGGCTCGCCAGGTGCAGGTCTTTCGATATGACTCCCGTAGGCGACCTGTGCGTCCTGATGATGAAGACGACACATACACCCAGCCCCTGTACCAGCGAAATTAACCAATTATGGTTAAAATTCCCGACCCCACCATGAATCGAACCCGGGAACCCTGTGGCCAAAGGCTAGCACGCTAACCATTGAGCCATGGAGCCGGACATAACAAGAATGAATACGGTATACAAAGTGTACCGAAAATACATGGCATAAATTGAGAGTTGGTTTCCTCATATTAGAGACGGAAAACAAGTGTAGGCTACATAATCATGGATCCATAAATGAGTACTTTATTGGAATCCATGATCGCCTTATCTAAGCCCATTCGACATATGTTTTAATTTGCCTTACGTCGCACGTCACAGATAGGTCTTATGCCGACAATGGGATGGGAAATGGGCAGGGGTGGGAAGGAAGCGGCCATGGCATTAATTTAGGTACAAACGCAGCACTTGCCTGGAATGAATCTGGGAAACCACGGAAAACCAACTTCAGGCCTGCCGGCAGTGGGGTTTGAACCGGTTATTTCCGGAATGCAAGCTGACAGCTACGCGTAACGCAAACTGCGCGGCCACTCTTCTGGACTTCCTTGTGTGGAGTTACGATAAACGTTAGTGTAGGCGGCTGTTGTGGTGGATAAAGGAACACTCCATAGCACAATTCGTCGCTGTTCGGGCAAAAGGTCATATCTCCATATCCTCTTGCTATTCAATATTTACCTTAAGACGGGTCACGCCTCCTAGCCACATATGGACATTTAGCCCATCAGAACAATATTCATTGAGTTCATTTTCCTGTGGTTGCGTGTAGAGGAAAATGAACCTTACCGTACCGCAGTCTAGAAATGTATGTTTTCATGACTTATTAATAATAATGGTATTTGC
Source organism: Anabrus simplex (assembly GCF_040414725.1). Taxonomy (NCBI): domain Eukaryota; kingdom Metazoa; phylum Arthropoda; class Insecta; order Orthoptera; family Tettigoniidae; genus Anabrus; species Anabrus simplex. Next base: position 285,542,658 of record NC_090266.1, on the reverse strand, counting down.
TTTACGTCCCACTAACGACATATTTTACGTTTTCTGAGACGCTGAGGTGCCGGAATTTTGTTCCTCAGTAGTTCTTTTATGTGCCAGTAAATCTAACGACACAAAGCTGACGTATCTGAGCACCTTTAAATACCACCGGACTGAGCCTGGATCGAACCTGCCAAGTTGGGGGCCAGAAGGCCAGCGCCTCAACCGTCTGAGCCACTCAGCCCGGCATCATGACTTATTTACGCACTCCTTCAGTATAATGTACTTAAGGTTCATTTTCCCTTAACATCAGCGTACGAAAATGAACACAACGAAAATTGTTCTGATGGACTGCATATCCATATGTGGCTGAGAGGCGTGACCAGGCTTAAGGAAAATAATGGATAGGAAGAGCAATGTGAGGTATGACCCTTTGCCCAATCAACGACGAATTGTAAGGTCCTTCCAAACATTATGTACAATACCAAGCATATTAGGGTATGTTCGTAACGCTATGCTACGACGAGCACAAGCCTGCAGTATGGTAGGAGGCTCTTGTAAGGAAAGGAAGGAGCACATTAGTGCATGCAAGCTAAACCTCAACTCCTGAGGTTGTAGCCTACGACAGAGTCTGATATCTCGAAAAGTACGCATATCTGGACCCATGTTTATATACACATTTTACCTTGCCTTTATATGAAGAATCCAACCCTAAGATTATGCCGTGTATTTTTGGAACACCCTCTACACTGACAGATTATATATTTTACTGAATTAATAGGACACTCTGACACTCATATTTTCGCGTTCTTATTACGATGTGGAGAAAATTAGTTCCTTAAACGGTTCAAATCCCTAGCAACCGGGCGAGTTGGCCGTGCGCGTAGAGGCGCGCGGCTGTGTGCTTGCATCCGGGAGATAGTAGGTTCGAATCCCACTATCGGCAGCCCTGAAGATGGTTTTCCGTGGTTTCCCATTTTCACACCAGGCAAATGCTGGGGCTGTACCTTAATTAAGGCCACGGCCGCTTCCTTCCAACTCCTAGGCCTTTCCCATCCCATCGTCGCCATAAGACCTATCTGTGTCGGTGCGACGTAAAGCCCCTAGCAAAAAAGTCCCTAGCCTGTCTCGAATAAATCCGCATTGAAAGCCTCCTAACTCCCTTTGAAAATGTTTAGGCGTATTATTTCAGACTGGACTGGGTTTTTCCATTTATCCTTTATATTCTTCAACGAGTCTGTAGTATTTTCTTTTCTACCGAAACCCTATAACGTCATCTAATGAATATCGCAGTTGCAAATTACAGCTATAGGCGCCTGGCTTCACAAATTAGATTACACCTTCACAAGACCTCCCATTCCGTGTGATCCATGAACACGTCTACAAATTGGATTTCTTTTCGTCCTCTCTTCGTATATCCCCTCCATATTACACAATTTCTCTCTGGAATGCCATTATTCATGTTAGTATTGGCCTCTCTCGCAATGTGTTCCTAAAATGACTGTTCTCTAAGTCTCCACTATTTCTCCACTTCCAAGCGTCGCTTGTCACAAGTATTCTTCGTCAGCATGTGAACTTGGAAGAAGTTTCGACGTATTATTATCTGTTAGTACAAATTCCTCTCAGCCTAAGATAGTCCGCCTCCGTAGCATAAAGGTTAGCACTGTTAGCTGCCGTCCTTGGGGGCCGGATTCGTTTCCTGGTACTGCCAGAGATTTAAGAATGGCAGGAGGACTGGTACGTGATTAAAATTTTATATGCATCTCGCCTCCAATGGGGGTGTGCCTGAAAAGAGCTGCACCAGCTTGGGACGTGGACACGAGTATTTCAACCTAGGATCTCAGGTTCGGTATACCTCTGGTCCGTAAAATTTAAGAATGCTTAAATGTACAGTAGAGTCTACCAGTTTATGTCGGTAGGTTGTTGGAGTGCATTCAGAATGTTTTAACAGCCTAATGTTTTGTGAGACCGTTATCAGTTGGGAAGCAAATCCATCTCTGTACAGGCCACGAAAGCCCTTGGAGGAGAGGAAGGTAAATGCTTCCAATATCCACAACTTCGATACTACACAGGATGCAGTGGTTAGTTCTATGCCCGGCTGCCTTTGCTCGAAGTGTAGGCCGAGTTAACTTCAGTGATATATGACATCCAAGGACTGTGAGTTTCGTTTCTGAGTTCTTTTTCAATTAATGGCGGGAAATAGAACTCACGTCTTTCCACGTGAACCGAACAAGTCCTTACTATCCACACTAAGTATTCCTCCCTTCAGTTAGAACGGAAGTGGAATAAATGACAATTATATTAATTATATTATCTGTCGCTATATTGTCGGAGTCAGCTGAGTGACACAGTACGCTGGGCCAATCACGTGCTGCGACCAACGAAGTAGGATATTATACAATGAGTAGCCGAAAGTCGTAGCAAGACACTGAGTGTTATGTCATTAACGAGTTGCTCCTCCGCGAGCCCTCAAAACGGCAGCAATACGCGAGGCATCGACTCTACAAGGCGTTGGAATCGTTCTGGAGGGATCTGGACCCACGCATCTTGCACTGCTACCCATAATTAGTCTTGTGCAGTTGGTGCGGGGTTCGTGGAGCGTACACCAGCATCGACAGCATCCCTTAAATTCTCGATTTGGATTAAGATCGGGGGATCTGAAGGGCCAATCCATGGTTTTAATTTCACTGGAGTGCACTTCCAACCACCTGCGTGTCACCGCAGAGCGGTGACATGGCGCATTGTCCTGTTGAAACATGGCATTTCCATCAGGGTGCGCTATGGCCAGAAAGAGATGCAGTTGGTCTGAAGGAATGTCCATATAACGTGCACCTGTCAGCGCCACCTGCAGACCGACAAAGGAGTCTAGTTGCGACCATGAGAACGCCGCCCAGACCTGAACTGAGCCACCTCCCGCCTGGACACAACCTTGTTGACACGCAGGATCCATAGCTTCATGGGTCATACGCCACACTGTCACGCGCCCATCAGCTGGAACCGGGATTCATCGGACCATACCACACGCCACCACTGTTCCATGGTCAATTGGCGATGTTTGCGGGCCCATGCACGTTGATGAGCTCTGTGTCGAGGTGTCAGCAATGGGACACGTGATGGTCGTCGGCTGGTGAAGCCTCTACTGTGAAGTTGCCTTTTTACAGTCCTGACAGAAATGGATTCCTGACTCCCAACACTCAACTGGGCGGTGATCTGACTCACAGTATCCCGTCGAGCGTTCAGTATGGTTCTGCGCAGGCGACGTGTTGTCCGTTCGTTAAACACCTGTGGTCTTCCCGTGCGGCAGTTTACGTGGCTGGTAATATTCTCTCTGCGATATGGAAGATCCACCTAAGACACGGTTGACCTCGGAAACCCGAATTCGCGTGTAAACTCCGGAATGCTATGACCCATGCACCGTGCGCCGATGATCATCCCACGTTCAAACTCGGTTAACTCGCGACGTTTTGCCATCCTCACGACACTGGCGTCTGTGACAGGCTGCTTAGCTACGCCGCAGCTACTCCCAACGCTACACGGCACATTTTCTAATGGGACATCCTTTCCCGTGACTTTTGGCCACATAGTGTACTTCCTCTGTGTAAAGGAAAATTAAACTTTGCATACCGCACTGTAGAAATGTATGCTTGCATGACGTATTTACACACTCCTACAGTATAATGTGTTTAGGTTTCATTTTCCTTTACAGGTGAGCATAGGAAAATGAACACAAGGACAATATTTTTCTAATGGACTGCATATCTATATGTGGCTTGGAGGCGTGACCAGCCTCAAGGAACATTATGGGTAGGAAAAATATTGTCAGATACCCGGTATTGCTCGCGGGGCGACGATCTGGTACTACCGTCATTCTAGACAGCAAGGAATAATGGTTGAACTTCAAGTGAGTTTGAGTTAATGTTTGCCTATTGACTCGCTATACAAAGATTCTATGTTAAGGAGACATCCCATGCGATACTTCTTCATAATCTCTTGTTCATGCGATAGTTTACAATTTAATTTCCTCATCGTTTAAAACATTTCAGCAGCCCGTTGCATAAGTGCCCCAATGATGTATTACCTAAATAATATCCTCTCTCGGATCAATATATGTCACTTAAGAAACTACATTTGTTCTGAAATGTGTATAGCTGAAGTAAATAATATGCATGTACTACCTCGTAAAGTTATAGGCTTTAAAAGAGAAGCAATCGAGCTTGTAGTTTCACGTGACTGATAGTACCATGAGCATAGCCACGGGACCTCCAGTTTTACGTGGAATTTGAATCACAGGAACGTGATTGCCCATTTCAAAAAATCAGCACTCATTGCTCGAGTTTCGAACATCGACCGGCTTTAAAAGAACTGGACCGAGCTCGATAGCTGCGGTCGCTTAAGTGCGGCCAGTATCCGGTATTCGGGAGATAGTAGGTTCGAACCCCACTGTCGGCAGCCCTGAAAATGGTTTTCCGTGGTTTCCCATTTTCACACCAGGCAAATGCTGGGGCTGTACCTTAATTAAGGCCACGGTCGCTTCCTTCCCACTCCTAGCCCTTTCCTGTCCCATCGTCGCCGTAAGACCTATCTGTGTCGGTGCGACGTAAAACAACTGGCAAAAAAAAAACTGGGTTGTGTTGTTCAGTTAGAAAAACCATTGGTTTTCTGAGCCCAGATTGGTGAATATCATCGCAGCGTCTCAATGCGTACAGAAGAAGCTTTCGGGCTTGTAGGGTGTAGTCAGTTTGGGTTTCTAGCTCCCAATGTTTCAACAAAATTGCGTCCGATATTTCAATCGGGAGCTGGGAGCTAAAAACCCAAGCTCGGAAAATTTATTCCATCTTATACATTAAACGAGAGCAATTTTTGTATATATCGTCGCTGCTGTGCCAAAACCGCGAACGTGACATTGCTCTTCCTACCCATTATTTTCCTTAAGACTGGTCACACCTCCCAGCCACATCTTTACATGCAGTCCATCAGAATAAATTTCGTTGTGTTCATTTTCCTACGCTAATGTGTAAAGGAAAATGAACCTTACACATTTTACACTGTAGGAGTGCGTAAATTCGCCATGCAAACAACATCCCTACAATACGGTATGTTAAGATCCATAACGGATAGGAAGAATATTGTCACATTCACGGTTTTGCCACAGCAGCGACGATATCTAGCCTACTAGCTGTCTTGAAAACGGCTTAACGATTTCCGTGAAAATTGCAGGTTAGAGGTTTTTCGGTCTAGGAAGTGATATGTCAGGATCTCACTTTCGGCAAAATTAATTTTCGGGCATTTACACACTTTTTACAGCATGACAGAGACATCTATCCTTTTACTAGGAAGTCAAGTGAACAGTAGCGGTTCAAGAAGTTTAATTACCGAGCAACAGATGACGGCTTTGTAACAAATCTTTGCTAGGGGCTTTACGTCGCACCGACACAGATAGGTCTTATGGCGACGATGGGATAGGAAAGGTTTAGGAGTTGGAAGGAAGCGGCCGTGGCCTTAATTAAGTTACAGCCCCAGCATTTACATGGTGTGAAAATGGGAAACCACGCAAAACCATTTTCAGGGCTGCCGATAGTGGGATTGGAACCTACTATCTCCCGGATGCAAGCTCACAGCCGCGCGCCTCTACGCGTAACAAATCTTAGTGACATCTAACTTATACAGGATAGTCGGAAACAACGTGATCCGAGTATATGAGCGTTTGAGCGTTGGTATTACTGGTAGTTAATTTGTAAAAATTACATCTATATCTCGCGCCGTTGTCATGTTATCAGCTGCTCAAGTTATCCAATAATATCGCTCCGTGGGCGAATTCAAATAGGCTTTGCAAGGCGGTGTGGCTAAGTCTGTATGAGGCTTGGTCAGGCTTGAGAACCATGCAGAGAAATGAGCATCAAACACTAGCACACCGTGAGTTTCAGCCAATGCAACAGTAGCGTGCTTGCTATGGGGCGAGCCTATCAGCAGCGAGGTCCTTGATGAAGTCCCTCCCCTGGAGAAGTGTATTTCTTCTATTGGAGCTTTCATGCCGGTCATAAGTCACATGAAGATTTAGCAACACTGACTCGTAAAGGCCATCAGAAGTCGCCTACGAAGCGATCTGATTGGCTAATTTCAGCAGCTGATAAAATGACAAGGGCGCGAGATATCTAACTATTTTTCCAATGATTTATCAGTATCACCAACCTTCTAACTCTCATATATCCGGTTCACGTTGTTTTCGACCACCCTGTGTGTGTACTACCTTCCTCGAAAACGGCTCTAACGATGTCTATCGTTCAAGAAATGTAAGTACCGAACAGCAGATGGCGGTTTTGTAATGTAAACAATTATTAGGATGTCAATGCTAGACAGTAACGTTTCGTTGTCTACCTTGTTACATTTAAACAGATGGCCGTTTTCTAATGGAAACAAATAAAGCTTATCAATTACTTTTTCTTTATCAGTGTATACGTCAAACAACATAACAATACTCCTAGAGAACGTTCACGAAAACCAACGAATTATAACAATCAAACATCACTCTGTCCAGGACAGCCTGAAAATGCAAGTGAGAATTTACAGGTTAATTCTTCTGAAAGTGAAAATATTACAATATTGACTTTCGACCTACCCCGGTTTCTAATGAAGGCACATAGTCATTCATTCGCCCTACTCCTGCTGCTGAAGGAAGGTATATTCAATTAATCTCTAAAATTGTAGGTTCAGAATAATATCCTACAGGTTAAATGTTTTACGAGAACGTAACCAAATGCGATGAACTACTGAAGGTAGTGAGAGGAAATAACAACGATTACAGAATCTACGGCAGCGATAATCTCAGCGTGTAGCCAGTTAAAGTGTCAAACAACGTGAGCAACGATTGGAAAATTTGCGACAGCGTGCGTCACAGCGTATCGCAAGTAGAACCAATGAGCAACGACAGCAGAGGTTAAATAACAAAGACGTCGTGACGCCAGGCGTCACACAGATTTAGAAAGAAATTACTTAAAAGTTCACAATGATTCCGAGTGGAGCTCGGTCAACCACGTCATTTCCATTAAAACTGTTATTATTATTATTATTATTAAAAGAGGAAGTAGTCAGTACACACGCAATGTAGGATGTGCTTCTCAAACTAGCGTTAATTTTAGGGGGACGAATGAGGTGTACATTTTCAGATGAATCGACTAACCAGAAACTACCCCCGGGGAGTTATATCCACTTACCAGGCTATTTATAGTATTATTTTTATGTAAGTACCGTATATTACTATTTATGAATTTAATATTACTAGTTATAATAACATGTAAGCATCACTCGAGTGTTGAAAGAGGGAGAAAACGAAGTATAGCTTGTTCAGTGTGATCTGATATACCAGGGAGGAGAGAATCACAGAAGAAACCTCTCTCCGTGTGTGAAATACTGTATATCGATAGCCTAGTTCTAATACCACGTATCTGACAATGTTCTTCCTATCCATTATTTCCCTTGAGTATGGTCACACCTCCCAGCCACATATGGATATCGATGGCTTTCTTTTAAAACGTTGCATGTCCCAACGCACTTCCTACCCAATATATTCCTTAAGACTGGTCACTCCTCCCAACCACATATTTATATGCAGTCCATCAGAATAAATCTTGTTGTGTTCATTTTCCTGTGTTTATGTGTAAAGGAAAATGAACCATAAATACATTGTACTGCAGGAGTGCGTAAATTCACCATACAAAGAAACATCCATACAACACAGAACATACAAAGTTATAAAAGAAATCCATCCATATGCAGTCCATCAGAACAATTTTCGTTGTAAAGGAAAATGAACCTTAAATGCATAATGCTGTAGGAGTGCGTAAATTCGCCATGCGAACATAGAGTACACTCCTACAGTTCGGTACGGTAAGGTCTATTTTACTTTACATAGCAGCATAGGAAGATGAACGCAACAAAGTTTTTCTGATGGATTGCGTATCAATATGTGGCTGGGAGGAGTGTCAAGCCTTAAGGAAAATAATGGATAGGAAGAGCATTGTGAGATAGGCAGTATTAGAACTAGCCCATCGATATTTGTCAGCGAATTCTCTCTTCTGACTACCTTTATCCATACTACTCTTTTACTTTTATTTTCTGGACACCTAGAAATAATAAACGAATAATTTGGAGGTATAAAAATATGGTCGTTTATTGAAATTAAACGCATGCATAACCTTTAATATCTTATAATAAGTATTATTACGTGCACTTTCATGCTTCCTGATTACCTATGGAAACTTATTTCCGGCACATTCTGGTTTGTTGATTTTGCATAACTTATTTTTCACATTTTCGTAATGAATACTTTTAAATTAAAGCGGCAGCGCAAAATTAGAGATCACAAAACACCGGGTCATAAGGAAAGGCCTACGCCATTCCACCTCCGTACCTAACGTGTGGCTTCAACTGTGCTCTCCGTGGGCATCACCCATGATTCTCTCCTCTTTGTGATATACTACGGTACTGGTTATAAGGAAAAAACCGAATGTGAGCTGAAGGACATGATGCACATTTTCAGGCAAATGTGACTGGTTAATCTGGTACTGGAGAAAACAAAGTACTCAAATTGAAAATATTAGCATAAGTTAAGTGGTGAACGTGAATGCGGGATGTAAATCTAACTAACAATCAAAAAGTGACGACGCCGGCGAGTTCCCATATATTGGAAAAGTTGGAGTGTGGCTGACAGCTGGGTAATCTAGAAGTATTATCGGAATTCGAGCAGCGAGAGAAGCGATGAAATATGAGCTCCCACAGATTTGCCCAGCACATTCACGAGAGGATGACATACCTGAAAGAGCACTTTACCTCATAATTCCAGGTCTTGAATAATAATAATAATAATAATAATAATAATAATAATAATAATAATAATAATAATAATAATAATAATACTTAATTTAGCATATTTATAGGCACTAGTGTCAGAATTTCATACTCGGTGCTGTTATTCAACTTCTTAAATGTCTATAAGTAGGCACAGTAATTTTTTTAAATAATCAGGTTAATTTCCAAATAAATAACTCCGATTATTTAGCGCAAATGTAAAAGCAGTCCTCCACTACACAAGTGAAACTCGGAAAGTCATTTTTTTGCTAGTTGCTTTACGTCACACCGATACAGATAGGTCTTATGGCGACGATGGGATAGGAAAGGGCTAGGAATGGGAAGGAAGCGGCCGTGGCCTTAATTAAGGTACAGCCCCAGCATTTGCCTCGTGTGAAAATGGGAAACCACGGAAAACCATTTTCAGGGCTGCCGACAGTGGGGTTCGAACCTACTATCTCCCGAATACTGGATACTGGCCGCACTTAAGCGACTGCAGCTATCGAGCTCGGTCGGAAAGTCATTAATCAAAACCGTAAACGAATACAAATATTCGTGAATCGCATTTTGCGCGCTACATTGAATGTACAACAACTAGATACACTGCATTTTGTAATGACCTGTGTGAAATTACAAAACAGGAGTCAACTTCTTTGGAAAAGGAAATGACGTCAAACTCGGTACAATGTAAGAATGTCAAGGTTATGTAAAGAAAGAAGGCCGTAGTGGATTGGAACTGACAAGGGGAGACGTGGTAGATCAAGAAAGACGCGGGAAAAATCTGTGGAAGAGGAAATTGTAACAGAAATGACGAATATATAAATGTAATTCATCGCTGTGCGAGCAATAGCGCGTATCTGCCAATGTTATTCCAATACATTATTTTCCTCAAGATTCGTCATGTCTCTCAGCCACAAGTCTTCGATGCACGAGCAGTACCGCGTATATGACAGTACTCTTCCTAACCATTATGTTCCGTAAGACTGGTCACGCCTCCCAGCCACGAACAAAGTTCGTTGTGTTCATTTTTCTATGCTGCCTTGTAGAGGAAAATTAACCCTAAATACATTATACTGTAGGAGTGACTAAATAAGGCATGCAGGGATACATTGCTATAGTGCGGAACGGTAAGGTTTATTTCCCTTAATACATCGGCATAGGAAAATAAACACAATGAAAATTGTATTGTTCTGATGGACTGCATTTCCGTATGTGGTAATGTGATCAGATACGCGGAATTGCTCTCAGCGACGATATGGAAACTACACTCCATCAAAACAATTTTTATTGTGTTCATTTTCCTATGCCGACATCATCATCATCATCATCATCATCGTAATATAAAGGCTAAACCTTGCCGCCGCAGCCATAGATGTCTATCTTGAGCCAGTCTTTTCAAGTCGGCGTAAGTGTTGCAGTTTATTCTCTGAAGCAGGCTCTTGAAATAAGACAACCTGGGTTGCCCTCTTCCCCTTTTCCGTGCAATAATTCCTTCAATGAAGTTGCAAAGGAATCCTTCATGTCGCAGAATGTGACCAATAAATTTTATTTTCCGTTTTTCAATTTCAGTCACCATACTCTTTTTATCTCCTATCTCTCCAAGGATTCCGGTACTGCTCTTCATTTCAGTACAACTTATCCTCTGCGTTCTCCTCCAGATACACATATCAATTCCTCCAATATTTTCATTTCCTGATCTCCTAATGTCCAGCTTTCGAAACCGTACAGATGCATGCTCCATACAGAGGTTTTTGCAAATGCTTTCCTAGTTTGAATATCTATATGTTTGTTGGCCAGCAGAAGCTTTTTATCTTGGAAGGCTCTCTTTCCCATTGTTATCCTTTATTTATGTGACGTCTGATATGTTCCAATTATGACTAGTGTTTGGGGTTCATAGGTAGAAAAACCGATTTACTTGTTCAATTTCATCAGGGCCAATTTTGATGTGTGTTATAGTTGCTTTCTGGGATTTATATATTGTCATGGTTTTTGTTTTCCTTGCGTTAATTTTGAGGTTCCATTTGTCTAAAGTTTCTGCTAGTATGTTGATTATTCTCTGCATACTTTTGACCTTTTCTGCTAGTATGACAATATCATCAGCAAATCGTATGGAATGTACTTTCTACCATTAGTTTTGATCCCAGCTGTTTTCTCTTTCATGTCTGTGATAGCTTCTTCGATGAACTTATTAAAGAGATAAGGAGAGAGTGAACATCCTTGCCTAACACCTCTTCATATTTTGGCATTTCTCTTTGTCCCATTGATTTCCAAATCAGTGTTCCTCATTCTGTATAAATTTAGTATGAGGCGTCTATCTTTCCAGTCAACTCCTGCATTTTCCATAGTAAGGAAAAGTTGTTTCCAGTGGGCTCGATCGAAAGCTTTCTCTAAGTCAATGAAGGTCACGTATACTTTTCTATTCTTCTCAAGTCTTCTGTTAAGAATTAAACGTAATGCCAGAATTGCTTCCCTAGTACCCGTCCCCGATCGAAATCCAAACTGGTCATTATCGATGTAGTGTTCTAACTTTCCTTTAATTGTATTCTTGACGATGTTGAGCGGTATTTCTGAAGCTTGAGGCAGGAGAGTGATAGAAGTAAGCCATCAATATGACTATGTTGTTGATGTTTTGGTTGTTGTTGTTGTTTCTTGTGGTGGTAATGTGATCCTACAGTACATACATAGTACATCATACATACTCGTGGGTATAGTGCGCATTGGTATCACCTAAATATCACTATAAAATTTGTCACAAATGGAACATAATAATTACTTTTACACATATCAAGTGAAAAATCCCTGGCAAATTAAGACATATATGTTTTTTGGAGAATATTAATACGTACTTTACTACTTTAAAAGTACATTTGGTGTTGCGCTCGCAGTGACACACGTATGTCTTTTGTCTTACACTTTGAACAATTTCGTGTGTGATATCTGTGTTCACTGAAGTTCTTTGCTTTCGTTTCATTATTCACTTTCAATGACATCATTTCATGAATTGTATCGCGATATGCAATATTTAATAGGCGACAAAATGATGTGGCCAATGTACATAAGAAAAATTCAGTGGACTAGTGATTTATTGGTCCAGGGATCGAGCTACTTTCGTTCGAACAGAAATAAAAATATTTACTGGTCCAGGGATCATGCTATTTTTCTTTTGACCTCCATTTTGCTGTTTGTACTGGCCAACGATAATGAGAATCTACAGACATACCACTCCCATTCCACGGTGCTAGCCCTGGACCTGAAGAAAGTAACAAAAGACGGCACCAGCAGCGTAGTACGACATAAACCAGTCCTGTCTACAAGCCTTGAGTATGTTTTCATATTTCTCAAATAACGACGGTATTTCTTAATTTGCCAGGGATTTTTCACTTGATATGTGTAAAAGCAATTATTATGTTCCATTTGTGACAAATTTTATAGTGATATTTGGGTGATACCTTTGCGCATCATACCCCATACTCGTTATAGACTGTTATACCTTTCAGGGGCAAGCCTCTGTGAATTTCCTAAATGCCATCACAATCATCACTTTGTAACTATGTTTAAATGACGTGTTTACTCACTCCTACAGTATAATGTATTTAATATTCATTTTCCTTTGCAAGCAGTCATAGAAAAATGAACACAACGAAAATTGCTCTAATGGACTGCAGTCCATCTATCTATTTGTGCTAGATTTTTACCTTCCCCATCCAACTTCTCTGGGTTAACTCTTCGAAGCCCATGGTATTAGGTTGCGAGGACTAGGTTTATTTTCATAATTACCATATTATCCATATGAGAGTGGAAGTCGTGACCAGTCTTAAGGTAAGTAATGGCTGGGAAGACCATTGTCAGATACGCGGTCTTGCTCACGCAGCGACGATAAGGTAACAGCTTCCCTCAGCATTTTGAGTCTGCAACCCGCAGTACACATGTTAGATCACTGCACCACCCACACTGAAGTAGATGCCAGCAAATTAAATTTAGATCGTTGTGGTCATCTTAATGCTGGAGGTCCCCATCTTCATTGTCGTCGCCGTCATCGTCGTCATCGTAGTCGTAGTATTAATAAAGGTAATAGTTGTTGTTGTTGTTGTTATTTAGCTACTTGCGACATCCTAGGACTCTATCGCCGTGTACGTGGCCGAATATATTTCTACATTTTGTGAGACTCAGTCTGTGAAGTCCGCTGTGTCCGACCAAACATTCACCCGTTTTTTAAATGTACTTACAATTGAAACATACAACTATGTACTGTGTAAGTAACAGTGATCTAATACCTAATTGATTTTAACTTAGTATATAAAGTAGCTGTCCCCCTCTGTGGTGTAGTCGTTAGTGTGATTAGCTGCCACCCCCGGAGGCCCGGGTTCGATTTCCGGCTCTGCCACGACATTTGAAAAGTGGTACGAGGGCTGGAACGGGGTCCACTCAGCCTCGGGAGGTCAACTGAGTAGAGGTGGGTTCGATTCCTAACTCAGCCATCCTGGAAGTGGTTTTCCGTGGTTTCTCATTTCTCCTCCAGGCAAATGCCGGAATGGTATCTAACTTAAGGCCACGGCCACTTCCTTCCCTCTTCCTTGTCTATCCCTTCCAATATTCCCATCCCCCTGCAAGGCCCCTGTTCAACATAGCAGGTCAGGCCGCCTGAGCGAGGTACTGGTCATCCTCCCCAGCTGTATCCCTGGCCCAGAGTCTGAAGCTCCAGGACACTGCCCTTGAGGCGGTAGAGGTGGGATCCCTCGCTAAGTCCGAGGGAAAAACCGAGCTTGGAGAGTAAGCAGATTAAGAAAGAAAGAATGTAAAGTAGCTTTTCAGTGCTTTTAGATTGCCAATTTACTACTTAACTGTGAATAAATATCTGTTCCACTGCTATCCATTGTACTCACGAATATCCATTTCCTGCACCGCTTCTCAAACTTTGACATGCTTCTAATTTCAGCAGGTAGTTATAACGAATTCCAGGTGCAATTTGCGGAGATAATAAGTGACTTGATATAGCCAGCTAACTTGTGAAGTGGTATATTTAGTACAGGATCATTTTTGTGGTCTGATTTAAGCTGGCAGGTAATAGAACTGGGAGGAAACGTATTCTGGGGTAAGCAGAGTTATTATGGGATGTATCATGGTCACAGTGAAGATTCTGTCGTTATTTCACCAATAACCATCATCGTTTGGATAATACTGGGGGAGATGTGATCGAACAGTGGTAGATCCAGAAAAAATTTAAGACAAATATTATGGGATCACTGAAATTTGGGGGAAAGGCATGTTCTAATATTTTTGGTAATTAAGTCACAATAATCAAGGATGGACATTCCCTTACATTTAATGACAATAAATCCACGGCTCCTAAGTCCACTACTAGCCAAAATGAGTTACGATCATCACGAAAATCATCACTTCTGTATATTCCCCTGTATAAAAATGTATCTCCTGTGCCCCATTCTTAGTAGCAATAACAGAACTTAACGTCGTCTCCTAGGAGAAAGATAGCACACACAAAATTGTCACTGTAGTTACGAAGTTTGAACAGGGGAAAAGTTAAAAGCCGTGGAAGCCGTCGAATTATCTGTGTGTTCATCCATAGAACACAACGAAGGAACATCCGCTCGATATGTCCATGCAGCTTAAGGTGTTTGTCCATAACAACTCTTAGTTTATTAACAATTTGCTTTACGTGGTTCACGAATTAAGACGGTGACTACAGTCACACTCACCACGAATGATTACTAACTCCCACCACGAATCCTACCACAAAAACATGAGGTCAAAATTGTTTTGATGTTATTTATTCCCCTTCTGAAGAACACTTCTAGTTAAATTCCATTCTCTTCAAAAAGTGTAAAATACAGATTCTTGGTATATTACATAGTTGCTAGGAGCATAGTCTTTATCATATTCGACCAGTGCACTGGTCTCAGTCAGTTAGTGGTTATTCTTCTCTTCCCGAAGTTGATCCTGGCTTAGATTGGTATTATCTGACCATGAGCAAATCCGTATTGTTCAACTGTAGGACGTTAAAGTACACCTTCTGCAAAATAATTACTAAGCGTCACTGTCTCATAAAATCCGGAGAAATTGAAGGGCTGTTTAAGAAATAACGTTTAATCCGTTCAGTGCTCGTGTGTATAACCGAATTAATAACTCTTGTTATCGACCTGTACAAAAGAGTCCTTGCCCTGTCAAAGCTACGAGATCAAGACGACAACTTTCTCCTTTCCAGCGCGGCTCTCCATTCACACAATCCATATACAAGTGCATTAGGCCTACTGCCGGGTGGTTTGCACATCTACAAACAAATATAATGCTCTGATGTTAATTATCATTAACTATCTGCGTACTGCATACAGCAGACCATTATTTCAAAACTGAAATGGAATGTAATATAGAACCAAAGATGAGCAATATTGTTCAATATGAGTGATACAATAAGGAATTGTGTTTAATGATACAGAGTGTTCCCAAATATGTGGGAAGTAGACGGTTGGGAGGTGGGGAGGTTGGATAATTCACCCCAAAACAACGCAAGAAGCTCCTTTGAACATATGCCCTATGGTCGGTCGTTTAACGGACTTTCCAGCTTCGTACAGGATTTTTTCTAACTTTTACAAATTTCTATCTTATGTTCCACAGACTGAATTACTTAAAGGTTATCTTAACTAAGACGGCACTGAAAAGCATGGTTACTATCTTAACAAAGTTCAAAATTACAAGGCACACCGCAAGTCGAGTAGCTGTGGCTATGTCAGTATACCAATAGGGATGTCTGTCTGTCCGTTAGGTCATCAGCCCAGAGGCTGGTTGGATCCTCAAATAGCACCACCAAAGGTTATGCGGTTATAAGGAAACCACAAAAACCAATGGCAGCACCAAAATGAGGCGTACTAGGCAAGATGAGGAATGAGGTAGTTTGCCATTGCTTTCCTCACTGGTCAGAAATTACTATTGCAGCAGGACTGACCCTATTAGCAGCACCTTTCATAACACTCAGATGCACTAGTCATGCTCTGAATGTCATTACTCAGCACTACCCATACCCCAGCAGCTGCCATATTGTCACAGCCATGGATGTTGACTGGGAATTCGGGGGAAGCTACACTTTACTCTGGCCTGTGCCAAGAGATGGACGCAAAAGTACTGTATCCATCAAGAAATGACAGCAGGCAGACCAATAGGGATACTTCATCATAATACAACAAGTACTCAACTGAGTGAGTTGGCAGTTAGGGTCGCGCAGCTGTGAGCTTGCATTCGGATGATAGTAGATTCAAACCCCACTGTCGGCAGCCCTGAAGATGGTTTTCTGAGGTTTCCCACTTTACCATCAAGCAAATCGTCGTTGCCGGGACAAAACCTCCTATATGATAATAATTTTGGAGATATACTGACCCGCAGCACATGCATTAAGAAGAGCGAGAATGCCTTGACAACATTCACACAATATTGCACCTTAGATGACAGAACTTTACGGGCCAAAGTTCTAAGCTAAAATATTTCACACAGGAGGTTTTGTCCCGGCAGCGACGAAATGCTGGGTATGTGTCGTAATTAAATGCTTCCCACTCCTAGCCCTTACCTATCCCATCGTTGCCATAAGACCTATCTGTGCGGTGTAACGCAAATTGTAACAATCGTAACCAAACAAATGCTCAAAATGTCCTCCATGAGACTGTGTGCACCCCTGAACCTCGACAACTGTCGGACACATTAGTGATATCGCACGTATTCGATGATAACCTTGTTCCACACGCTGGCAAATTCAGTAGCGGCACGCCTAACTCCAAACTTGATCCTAAAGACGAACTCTCCCGCCACTCTAGCTAATAACTAAATAAGGCTTAGCTCATAAACGATCGGCTGTAGGGCATAAAGTCGTTTCGGGAGCAATACCGCGTATCTGACAATGCTCTTTCTACCCATTATTTACCTTAAGACTGGTCACGCCTCCCACCCACATACGGATATGCAGTCTATCAGAACAATATTCGTTGTGTTCATTTTCCTTTGCTTAGGCCTACCTCTAAAGGAAAATGAACATTACCACAACGCACTCTAGGCATGTATGTTTGCTTGACGTATTTACGCATTCCTACAATGTGGTACAGTAAGGGTTATTTTCCTTCACACACCAGCATAGGAGAATGAACACAACGAAAATTGTTCTGATGCACTGTATATCCATATGTGGCTGGCAGACGTAACGAATCTTAAGGATATGTTCAGAGGGACTACTTGTGCTGGTTCGGTGTGTGTTATCCATAACCCGATCACTTCCCACACGTTTGGGAACGCCGAGCTACGTGGCTCAGATGGCTGAGGCGCTGGCTGGCCTTCTGACCCCAACTTGGCAAGTTCCATTCTGACTCAGTCCGGTGGTATTTGAAGGTGCTCAAATACGTCAGCCTCGTGTCTGTAAATTTACTCGCACGTAAAAAATTTCTGCGGGACTAAATTCCGGCACCTCGGCGTCTCTTAAACCATAAAAGTAGTCAGTGAGACGTTAAGCAAATAACATTATTATTATTATTATTATTATTATTATTATTATTATTATTATTATTATTATTATTATTATTATTATTATTATTAATGTGTGTTAAATTGCCTGTTACTCTGTGGTACTCTAGTGTCAGTAACGTTGTGTGTACTTTTAACAGAACTGGGTAGATATTCCCTGTATGGTAGGTACCATCTCAGCAATTTCCTGGAATTAATGCAGGAAACCCCGAAAATCCGCTCATAGGGTATCAAGAGCAAGAGTTTTACACGGCCCCTTCTGCCAGCTGTTTACTGATGCTGGATAAATCTTGTAACCATTAACTAGTCACAAAATTCGTACCAAGCCAGGAATCGAACTCTACCAAGCAAGAAGCTACTGTGTTAAGCCTGTAGACCACTTTTTGGTGCACATGTGTTTATTACATATATCTAGTAGAGAAACGAAAATTCCTTTCAGCGTCATGTCACAAATTCCAGTCTGAATTTTGAACCCGTTCATGAAATTACCTTCCTTTATTAGAAAAGTGAATGTAAACGTGCAACTGCGGTAATTATGGACGGTATAGTTCTTTCTTTCAGTCTGTTAACTATCGATGGGATGACTGTGAAACTGATAGTTTTGTGTACAGATCTCAGAAAGTGGTGAGCAATCGAACCCGCACGCACTCAGTGGATGAGCTAAGCTTGCCTTCACGGCCTCGGCCACGCGTGCATCCTCAACCGGTCATGTGCCGGACGGAAATAGAGCATGATTTAGATGGAATTCGAAGAGCCAACTTCGTCTTTCACTTCTTTCACTTTAAGCTTATTCTATTATGTCCATTTCCATCTTTGTCTTCTCACAATCCTTCCCCTGATTCTCTTCTCATGAGTTCCTCGTCACATACTTGATATCGACAGTACTAATTAATTGATAATTAATTCTGTTCTAGATGCTCCTGTACAATAGACTTACTGCTTATTTGAGTATTTAATTTTGTATTTTTTTTAACCCAACGTCAAACGCAACTCCATAGTGCAAGCTAAATGTTATCGAATCTTCCTCAAGTATATTATAATCTCCTGAATGATCATTCGATCGGATACTTCACTGTTAACTTGTCCCGCAACACCATTGTTTAAAGCATCAACCGGATGTGTCCTATAAATAATAATAATAATAATAATAATAATAATAATAATAATAATAATAATAATAATAATAATAATAATAATCGTTTTACGTCTCACTAACTACTTTTCGTCGCTGCACGAGTAATACCGCGTATCTGACAATACTCTTCCTAACCCATTATGTTCCTTAAGAGCGGTCACACCTCCCAGCCACTTATGGACATGCATCCGTTAGAACAATAATTTTCGCGGTGTTCATTTTTGGGGATGCCTGACCGAAGCGGTAAAGGCGTGCTCGGTTCGCCCGGAATGACGTGGGTTCGAATCCCAGTCAGGAAGTCGTAAAATTTAAGAAACGAGATTTCCACTTCTGGAGGTGCGTATGGCCCTGAGGTTCACTCAGCCTACACCAAAAATGAGTACCAGGTTTTAATTCCTGGGGGCAAAGGCAGCCGGGCGTAGAGCTAACCACTCTACACCATCACGTGCCGAGGTTAACAATGGTGAAGCCTTTACCTTCCTCTTATCCAAGGGCCTTCATGGCCTGTACGGAGGTGACTCTGCTTTGCTTTGGTGTTCATTTTGCTATGCTAATGTGTAAAGGAAAATTAACCTTAAATACACATTACTGCAGGAATGCGTAAATACGTCGTGCAAACGTATATTCCTACAGTGTGGTACGGTAAGGTTTATTTTCCTTTACATACTAACAAAGGAAAATGAACATTACGAAAATTCGTCGCTATTCGGGCAAACGGTCATACCTCACAATGCTCTTCGTATCCATTAATTTCCTTAAGCCTGGTCACGCCTCCCAGCCACATATGGATATGCAATCCATCAGAACAATGTACAGTGTGTTCATTTTCCTTTGCTCGTGTGTAATGACCCTTACCGTACCTCACTCTGGAAGTGTACGTTTGCACGACTTCTTCACGCACTCCTACGGTATAATGTACTGCTGAGAGGCGTGACAATTCTCAAGGAATATAATAGATAGGAGGAGCATACTAGGTTTTAGAAGTAAGCCATCGATATGCAGTCCATCGGAATAAGTTTCGTTGTGTTCATTTTCCTATACTAACGTGCAAAGGAAAATGGACCTTACCATACTGTATTGTAGGGACGTACTGTGCATGGCGAATGTACGGACTCAAACAGTATAATGTATTTAGGGTTCATTTTCCTTTGCACATCGGCACAGGAAAATGAACAAAATGAACATTGTTCTGATAGACTGCATATCCATATGTGGCTGGAAGGAAGGCGTGACCAGGCTTAAGGAAAATAATGGATAGGAAGAGCATTGAGAGATACGAGGTGTTAGAAGTAAGACATCGATGTTCATCACTACCGGGCTGAGAGACTTTGAAGGTAGAAAAGGGTTTGATTCCGGCTCAGACTGAGAGTGCCTAAAAACGTCAGCGTCGTCTCGATAGATTTAACGGCATGTGGGGCAAAATTCCCGGCACTTTGGTGTCTTCGAAAACCGTAAAAATAGTCAGTTGAACGTAAAAATATTATCATCACTATTACATTATTATTATTATTATTATGATTATTATTATTATTATTATCATGATATTCAATACTAGTTTCATGAGGTTATGATATCAGTTCCTTCTGCCTAAGATCATGGGTTCGATAAACGTTTGACGGCGGCAAAATTTTGAGGCAGGAAAGTCTATAGCACGCCATGTCGTTCACATCGATATGTAAGTGAACTGTGGTGGGCATATTAGGTCTATATACTTATTCGGCCATATTTTCTCGACAGTAAAGAAGGAAACTTTTAACTATTATGCGACTGTTGGCATCGGGCTCCCTGCAAGAAGAACTCCTACTTTAATCGTGATGCAAAGCATACGATTATGATTTTTTTAAATCCCATAGACACCGACCGCGATGCCAGAGATAATGGCACTCATCCTGGTCTACAAATGGCTCTCAGATTCACTACTAGGAACGCCTACTGCAGAAAATCACCGTAGCACAACCTAATAGCGAGAAAGGAGAAGAAGCACGTGAACTTCTAGTGTTATGTGATATCCGATCAACAACGACGTGACATTTATTTTATTAATTGCACATTTTACTGACCGGTATTCAAACTTCGGCCGTTTTAGTGACAGACCAGTGACGATGTCGCTTGGCTATCACGCCTGCAGCAGGAAAGGAACATCAAAAGTGTTGTGCAAGTTACCAAGTTGATGTCAGTTGAAAAAAAATGTACGCAAATCGCGATACGTTAATATTATTATTATTATTATTATTATTATTATTATTATTATTATTATTATTATTATTATTATTATTATTATTATTATTATTATTATTATTATTATTATTATTTCCTGTCCTTTGTCCAATAACATCAGATTGCTAGTACATGCCAATTAAGTCCAGTTTTACCATCTTCCTGACTCCAACCCTATGTGGTGGGATGTTTTCACTCTTACGGGGTTTTGTAGTGGTTGGTGGATTATGTGTAAATGAAGATATGTATTAAGAGAAACACAAGCACCCTGACGAGAGCTAGAGAAATGAATTAATCATGTTAGTGGTTGATCGTCCTACTAACTACTTTTACGGTTTTCGGAGACGCCTAGAGGAATAAACGAGACGTGGCTAAAAATCCCCATCCCAGCGGGGAATCGAACCTGAGATCCTCTAAACCGAAAGTCGCCGTGCTGAACATTCAGCTATAAAGCCAAATTATTATTATTATTATTATTATTATTATTATTATTATTATTATTATTATTATTATTATTATTATTATTATTGGAAGTCAATGAAGATCAAGCTGTCGGCAGCCCTGAAAATGGTTTTCCGTGGTTTCCCATTTTCACACCAGGCAAATGCTGGGGCTGTACCTTAATAAAGGCCACGGCCGCTTCCTTCCCACTCCTAGCCCTTACCTGTCCCATCGTCGCCACAAGACAAGATCAAGTACTGTAATCGGCTGAGCTGCAATGCATGAACATTTGGTATACCAGAACCCCTCCCTATGGTGGCAGAATATAGTATTCTCCTTGAGAATGTGTTGGTGCAATATCCATTAGCTGACCACGCAAAGGACGGTCTTATAGGCTCATCAACAGGAGAGCTTCCCCGGTTCTACTGTTCACGACGAAAACTAGAACTATCGTTGTGCCTCAAAATACCGCTATGTAACAATATTGTCGGAGAAATGCCGACCCGCAGCACAAGTATCACTTAGAACGAGAGTTCGTTGATGAAGTTCATGCAATACTGAACCTTAGATGACGTAACCTTTCTGGAAAGAGTTTAACCTGAAATATATCATATACCGGTGTTTCTAGTCGCAACCTCTTTAAATCGGCTTCAAAGTTGCACTGGCCACTGTGAAGGCAGTTTGATGGTCCATATCAACGGAAAGGGAGATCTCAAGATATGAACTACAGGTCAATTGCACCAAAGGTTCTGGATAACCTCTCAAAATTTTGTCAGGCTCCGTTATTCTTCCACAAGAGTGCAATCTGCTAACATCGGGTTATTCATACAAGTTCTACTAGTGTTTAATACCCATTCATATTGACAATGATTCCATCGGGAACTCCACCTACTCAGTCCATAAAATTGTGAAATTGTCTGGTAACCTGTGCAGTTGTGGTTTCTCTACTAGTGTATGCATTTCAATTTTATTTGGACTAAAATTTGAGGGAACTTAGGAAATTGGTCACGAGAATGCGTCATATAGCAGTAAGTCGCCTCGAGCCCCACCATCGGCAGCCCCGCAGGTGGTTTATAGTGGCTTCCCATTTTCACACGAGATAAATACCGGAGTGTACCTCAATTAAAGCCACGGCCCCTTTCTTCCCCTTCCTAAACTTTTTCCCATCCCGGCGTTGCATCGCCGAAAACCAATATGTGTTCATGCAACATTAAATCGTTTGCAAAAATAAATGTGGCCCATATGATAGGTATCATTTACGTATTCGCTGAAACTGACAATAGCCAAGAGTGGGATTTCACCTCGGTTCACTTTTGTTGTGTAATATATATTCAGATTCTAGTAGGAATGTGCTTTTTGTAATATTATGTGGCGTCACCTTAAATAATAAGAATTATTACTAGAATCTCCATATCCATTCTAAAAGCGGCTTCCAATGTTCATCTGGTCATCAGCAGTAACGGAAAATTCTCTCAGAAAGGTAAAGGGAAGACAAAATCTTGAAAAGGTTAATAAACGAACCATACATTAGTCAGAAGGAAATACATTTCCTGGAAAATACGAAGGAATAGCAAGAAATATTCTATACAACTCATCAGTAGCTCCCCATCAATCTTTTAACATTTCTTATTAATAAACAAACTCGAAACCTTCTGGAAGTACAAGATAATTGGTGAACAATTCGGCTTCTCTACTCTCCAGACGCAGATCAAAGGCTCTATTTAGGGATTTACTTAGAGAATCATTACAATAGAGACAATAACAGGATGTAAAGGAACAAATTCTCAAGGAAAAACTACGGAACAACCTATTTGTAATAATAACAATAGTTAGTTTATAGTGGATTTTCGGTTTATCAAGATACAAGAACTTCGCAAATGCATGCACAATTACAATAGCCTATAATAGGCTATATTCTGATTGCATAATCGTGTAACAAGTAGCAAAGTACATATAACAAATAATGATTTCGGAGTTTAAATAATGGTATTTCAAAAGTATTGAGTACTAAACAATTATCCAGATAAACCATTCTTATGGGCAAAGTTGCGTCTCAAGTCATATAATTTCAGAGTTAATTAACGATAGCCATAGTTGACTGAAGGTTATGGAGAAATTAAGAAACTAATCTCTCCGGTCAACAAAATTACTATCTCGAATATCACTTTCCCCCGACACATTTCTCACCCAATTTAGGAGAATAGCGTAAAGTTATCATATTTTAAAACCTTGGCCACCTATTTCAACCCTTGAGACACTTTGCTTCACGTCACAATAGCACAGAGAAGAAGAAGAAGAAGAAGAGGACCAAAAAAAAAAATTCCAAGAACATCAGAGTTACCAACCAAAGACGAAGGTGAAAACTGGAAAAGCATGGACGAAAGAGGAATGAAGAAATGCTGGACCAACATTAACTCTCAAAGGAAACAGTTGAAATGATGTGGTCCTTAGTTGGCCGAAACCAAACAATAATAATAATAATAATAATAATAATAATAATAATAATAATAATAATAGTTATAGCTGAATGACATCGTCACTAGGTTTTCACCATGGTAACTGCGGTTTGAATCCACGCAACTGCACGTGGAAAGTTACGTTCTCGCACATCGGAATATACGTATTCCACGTAAACCTTCAGGTCTCGTGGTTATGCTCACGATATCAACACTTTGGTAAAATCGCATGCTTACTTATTTCCAATAATAATATTAATGATAAAAATGAAATGAAATGGCGTATGGCTTTTAGTGCCGGGAGTGTCCGAGGACAAGTTCGGCTTGCCAGGTACAGGTCTTTTGAATTGACACTCGTAGGTGATCTGCGTGTCATGATGAGGATGAAATGATGATGAAAACGACACATACAACCAGCTCCCGTGCCAGCGGAATAAACCAATTACGGTTAAAATTCCCGTCCCTGCCGGGAGTCGAACCCGGGACCCCTGTGACCAAAGACCAGCACGCTAACCATTTAGCCATTGAGCCGGACAATAATAATAATAATAATAATAATAATAATAATAATAATAATAATAATAATAATAATAATAATAATAATAATAATAATAATAATAATAATAATAATAGTAAAATTTCTGCCACTTTTCTCTCACACTGGAAGGGTCGCAAACGAGCTGAACCTCACATGTGGAACTGGCCATGTTTCGCGGACTGATGCCCTTCCTGATGCCAACATATGTGCAGCATTGTGCGTTTCTATGGTGGTGGGTAGTGCGTCATGGTATGCGAGTATGAAGAGGTGTATATGAGACAAGGGAATTAACCAAGTGGAAAACCCCTGACCCTACCGGGAATCAAACCGGGTACCCTATGAAGAGAAGGTCATGACGCTAACTTGTCAGTCGAGGAGCTGGGCTATAATAATATTATTATTAATAATAATAATAATAATAATAATAATAATAATAATAATAATGCATGTAGGGCCTATGTACTGTATGTTGGGTATTCAGCCCGAATACTGATTTGATCCTCAACAGCTCCGCCAACAGCTGTCATAGATAGCGTCATGCTTGGGAAATGAGGAGTGAGGTAGTTTCCCGTTGATTTCCTCACCGAGCCAGAAGTTACTATTACATATCAGTCTGCCAAGACCACTGAAATGCATGCACCAACCGACCCTATGAGCAACATTTTCAAACCATTCATAGCAAGGACTGGATGCATTAGGAATAATAATAATAATAATAATAATAATAATAATAATAATAATAATAATAATAATAATAATAATAATAATAGCCCGGCTGAGCAGCTCGGACGGTAGAACTTCTGGCCTTCTGAACCCAACCTGCCAGGTTGAATCCTGACTCAGTCCGGTGGCTTTGGAGGTGCTCAAATATGTCGGCTTTTGTCGGTAGATTTATTGGCGCGTTATAGAACTACTGCGGGACAAAATTCCGGCACCTCGACGACTCCGAAAACCGTAAAAGTAGGTAGTGGGATGTAAAAACTAGTAACATAATAATAATAATAATAATAATAATAATAATACCGGGCGAGTTGGCCGTGCGCGTAGAGGCGCGCGGCTGTGAGCTTGCATCCGGGAGATAGTAGGTTCGAATCCCACTATCGGCAGCCCTGAAAATGGTTTTCCGTGGTTTCCCATTTTCACACCAGGCAAATGCTGGGGCTGTACCTTAATTAAGGCCATGGCCGCTTCCTTCCAACTCCTAGGCCTTTCCTATCCCATCGTCGCCATAAGACCTATCTGTGTCGGTGCGACGTAAAGCCCCTAGCAAATAATAATAATAATAATAATAATAATAATAATAATAATAATAATAATAATAATAGTCTAATAATAATAATAATAATAATAATAATAATAATAATAATAATAATGGCATAGGACTATCCTTTTAAGAGTAAGAAGAAAACACAATTGTTAATCCCAATTATGATTATTGTTATAATACTGCCAAGGAATATATTTAATCCCTATTAGCCTTCGTTACATGTATCACACGTCCCAGTATAAAGAGCGGAACCATTTTACGTGTTCATTTGAGTTTAAAAATTGTCTATAAAATGTAGGTTCAATCTTTGTATTCCTTAGAGTAATGTACAAGATTGGGCAGGAATGTGTAATGTAGTGAAGTAGAAGGGAGCGGTACCTGTTAAGCATTGTAATCACGTTTGGATTCAAGGAAAGGGTAAATGAAAATGAAGCCCGGCTGAGTGGCTCAGACGGTTGAGGCGCTGGCCTTCTGACCCTAACGTGGCAGGTTCGATCCTGGCTCAGTCCAGTGGTATTTAAAGGTGCTCAAATACGTCATCCTCGTGTCGGTAGATTTACTGGCACGTAAAAGAACTCCCGCGGGACTAAATTCCGGCACCTCGGCGTCTCCGAAGACCGAAAAAGTAGTTAGTGGGACGTAAAGCAAATAACATTATTATTATTATCATTATTATTATTATTATTATTATTATTATTATTATTATTATTATTATTATTAATGAAAATGAAAATTCAAAGGATTTACCATCAGTAAGTTTATATATATATATATATATATATTTATATTCTCGCTCGTCGAAGTAGTCAGACGGTGTGATTACTCAGTATCCTTGATTCGAACGCAGTTCAAAACCCGATCAATATATGTGTTAGTTTCGAAACTGAAGATAGACGAAAGGATCATGTAAACATACTAGATGGAATCCAAATCATAAAGACGTGAAATTATGTTTAAAAATAACTCGCACATTGACTGGGATTCCGAACTATCGTTTGCCTTGGAGTGAAACACATTGATGTCACTAGACTATCACGTCTCTTTACTATATTTTTCTCCTTACTAGGAGAGTGTTTGTGTGTCTTATTTTACATGTAGGCCTAGTAATGTTTAAAGCAATAGCTAATTACGAAGCACTCTCCTTTGAGTAATTTATTTCAAACATTTTACAAATAGCTGTTGGGTAATCTCCTCGTCATACTTAACGGATTTAACATCCATTAAAGCTTGAATTTTATTCAATAAAAATGTTGTATCCTGCAAATATCTGCGATCGATATGCTCTGTCAGTAAAATTATATCATGTTTCATCACTTTAAGTTGTGAAAGAGTAACCTTTTGTAGTTAACTACCAGCTAGATGGTGTAAGAAATTCTCTCTTTGAATTATTTACATACAAGGGCAATACATTCTAGGCAAAAAGCATTATGGTACGTGGGAGTTACTCTCTTCAACTCATGAAGGATGTATCTGGACGTGGAGTGTGGAATGAAACGAGTTCTTCTTGCTTAGGCCTATTAATTCTCATTCCTGTCCATCGGCAGATTATTCTCTGCCAAAATAGCCTTAAATTTTCAGGTTCTTGTTAGAAACATCACATACGCACAGCAAATTTTGAGCAGTGAATTCATATACTATTATTATTAAATGGATGGGAAAAAATATTAAACGACCTTAAATTGTCATGAATCATACAAAGAGACATCCAGAATAGGGAGATCATTAGATTCGAAATTCACAGATGGCAAAAGATAAACCGAAGAAACCGACTGAAACAACTGGGACTAAACGAGGAAAGAAGTCCAAACGAAATATGGGCACAAAGGAAGGACAGCGAACACTTTGCTTAGTCCTAAATGAGCTTCTTGCAACTAATAAAATCATTATTAACTACGAATAGCAGTAACCTGCAGGAAAGTTTTAGTTTTCGAGGCGTAAGAAGTAAGTGCCGTTAGCAAGAAGGACGCCATATTCGAGTCCCTTTACAATGTACACACATGTTTGTTGACTGCAAGAGACTGCGCACTCGTTTATAACCCGGTTATCATCGATGTTGAAAGCATAATTCTACATCCAAAACCGATGATAAGAAAATAAAATGCTAAGAAGGCCAACTCTCTTACAACGGCGTGCTCGCTCGCCAGTTGGTGGTAGATGACCACAAGTGTGTTGATATTAGGTAATCACTAATGACATTTCTAGAAGCTATGCAGTGGCCTTGATAAGAGTATAAGCTTACCAGAGAAGGAAAAACAGATCTGAATGCAAAGAAACTGAAAAGAACACAACTTCGTGCTCTGGAGGGCTACTAAGGATATTTCCTGAATGTCTTAGGAGACCCAAACGGCAACAGTCTTCTGCTATGAGATTAATCGCGTCTCCAGGTTTTTACATTAGCAATAATAATAAACATATTGACTGGTGTTGGGAAGCCATACTGCGCACTGTTCCTCCTGGACAGCTTGATGGCAGCGAGAAGGGCGTCTTTGCCCTCCCTCCAGACCGTACAGGGTGAAGACCACACTGCTCATTTGGACTGTCTACAAGCGATCTGCCTTGCTCCAAGACAGGTGAACAAGACAAGAGCTCTTTACTCGTGGTTAGAAGGAGGGGATTGTGGTCACGTGAAGCCGGGAGTATTGATTTGGGCGTGGTTCTCCGGTTCTAGCACAACAACAGTAAGAGCGCGGGAGCACCCCAGATGGTATCTCTTGCTCCACTTGCACAAAATATATTATCAGCTCCCGGGGAGAGCGGACACTCATGCATGCTAGCAGCGCCTGTCTCCAATGTTACACACACTATAAGATTAGCTAATCTATGAATATTCTTTAAATCATTAATCATAGTGAACTATTACCTGAACTGCAGAGCGAAGTATCCATCATAGTTCCGTCAGTCCCCGCCAAGTGCCAGGTGGCTACTACCGAGAAAACACACGTTCCTTGAGCGCAAGCATGACTATGGCTAGCAGGAGGGCACACACCAAACTGACACACCCACAACCCCTGCTCGCTGTGGCATACTCCTCCCCCTCCCCCTTCCCCCTCACCGAGCGAGCCCGCGCTTGCGTGCTGCGCCTTCGAGTTCGCCATCCGTCGCATGTTCGTAATGAATGCTCTCCTATGGAGATTTATGGAACGTCAATAACGTCATCATTGCTTCCTAAGAGGCACCTCATCTGGTCGATACACTACCTGGTACTGTCTGTCCGTGGACAGCAGGATGCTGATCTAAAGCATGAACTAAGAACCCCTCCAGTAGTGCTCTTTGTACCTCGAGTCAGCCGACAGCCTTCACAGCCGTGCGGGCTCAAACGTGTATACGAGGGCAAGGGGTTAGCGTCGTAGCTTCCTGCCTTGTTCGCCTTGGTTCGACTCCCGGTTCTGCCTTGAAGGAGTGGGACGTGCTGCACTTACCCTCGGATAACTCAAGTAAAGAGAGAAGTAGTACTTGGAGGCGTGATAATTGAGTGACACGGTTACTCGCTTCTCACTAAGGTGGCACCCGGCCGATACGTGAAGAATGTTTGAAATAAAACTTGGATTCAGGTGGTTCAGATCCCATGTAAAACTCTTCTTCATCATCATAATAATAATAATCTCTTTCTTCTTCTTTCTGGCCTTCTTCCCAAATTATTGAGGTCGGCACTCGATATAGATTTGACCCAGTTTTACGACCGGATGCCCTTCCTTATACCAACCATTCGTGAAGGGACGTGTTCAATATTCCGTGTTTCTAAGGTGGTTCGTAGTGTGGTGTGTTGTATGTAGATGAAGAGAAGTGAATTAAGACAAACACAAACGGCATATACCCGAGACAGAGGAATTAAACATACGCATTTAAAATCCTCAGCCCAACCGGGAATCCAACTCGGGACCCTCTGAACCGAAGATCAGAACGCTGATCATTCAACCAAGGAGCCGGACAAACACGCGTAAAACTAGAAAATTAAAAAAAAAGAGACAACTTGTTTTCTTGTTCGCTTGGCTGCCAGAGACGATTTTTCCATTGCGTATCATTTTTTTTTTTTTTTGCTAGGGGCTTTACGTCGCGCCGACACAGATAGGTCTTATGGCGACGATGGGATAGGAAAGGCCTTGGAGTTGGAAGGAAGCGGCCGTGGCCTTAATTAAGGTACAGCCCCAGCATTTGCCTGGTGTGAAAATGGGAAACCACGGAAAACCATTTTCAGGGCTGTCGATAGTGGGATTCGAACCTACTATCTCCCGGATGCGCGTATCATTTCAAGCGAATGCCATGGCCATTGATATCCCTATCTTAACCCCAACGTATTAAAAAAACACACGCAAGTATAGACACCACGGTCGTACAGATTATCTCAGAAACATCTTACATAAACAAATGAGCACAGACTGTTGACGACACGTCGCAAGTCTCATATAGGATATGAGATGACAACAAGACGTACACTGTGAGATATTCTGTAGTCTGATATCCTTCCGAAATCACTCTATGGAAATGATCGTATCTTACTCCAAATCAAGTGTGCTGGCTATGTAGAACAACTCGTATAGCAACAACCTTGCATTCTGTAGATGGTAGGTTCGAGACCTCTTACCAGCAATCTTGAAGATACATTTCCATTGTACTACAGGCAAATATCGAGGCTATATCTGAATTGAGGCCACGGCCGTTAGGCATATCTTCTCAATTCCATCCGTTTCCTAATGCAGTGTCGTCGGAAACCTACCTGTGTTGGTGCGATGTTAGACATCTGCATGGATTCTAAATATATAGCTTAAATGCATAATCGAAATCACAACAATAATCTTAGTTATCGTTGTTGTTGTTGTTTGATTCATCAGTCTAAAGACTGGATTGATACAGCTCTCCATGTCACCCTATCCTGTGCTAACCTTTTCATTTCTTCATAACTACTAGGCTACATCCTCCATCTGCACCAATCTGCGTGTCATATTCGTACCATGGTCTACCCCTACCGTTCTTACCACGTACACTTCTCTCAAAAACGAACTGTACAAACCCTGGGTGTCTTAAGATGTGCCCCATCATTCTATCACTTCTTCTGGCCAAATTTAGCCAAATCGATCTCCTCTCACCAATTCGATTCAGTATCTCTTCATTTGTAATCTTATCTACCCATCTCACCTTCATGGCTAAATGCTTACCGTGCTGGCCTTTGGTCACAGGGGTCCCGTGTTCGATTTCCGGCAAGGTCGGGAATTTTAACCATGATTGGTTAATTTCCCTGGCACGGAGGCTGGGTTTATGTGTCGTCTTCATCATCATCTCACCCTCATAACGACGCGCAAGTAGCCTACGGACGTCAAATCAAAAGACCTGCATCTGGCGAGCCGAACTTGTCCTAGGACACTCTCGGCAAAAAAAAAAATCCATACGCCATTTCACTTTTACCTTCAGAATTCTTCTGTAACAACACATTAAAAAACTTCTATTCTCTTTCTTTCTGAGCTAGTTATCGCCCATGTTTCACTTCCACACAAGGCCAAGCTCAAGGCGAAGGTCTTCAAAAACATCCTTCTAATTCCTATATCAATGTTCGAGGTGAATAAATTTCTTTTCTTAAGAAAGGCTTTCCTTGCTTGTGCTAGTTTTCATTTTATGTCCTTTTTATTTCTATCATCATTAGTTATTGTACTACCCAAGTAACAATAGTCATCTACTTCCTTTAAGACTTCATTTCCTAATCTAATGTTTCCTGCATCACCTGACGTTGTTCGATCGCACTCCATTACTTTTATTTTTCACTTATTTATTGTCATCTTGTATTCCTTCCCCGAGACTCTGTACTTACCATTCAGCAATTTCTCCAGAACTTTTGCAGACTCAGGTAAAATAACAATATTCTTAGTCTTCTTCTTCTGCCGCTCTCCCCTCACCTGTAGGGTCGCCGGTGGGCAAACTGTATCTCACATGTGGATTTGGCCCTGTTTTGCGTCCGGATTCCCTTCCTGACGCCAACCTTATATGGAAGGATGTAAACACTATAGCGTGTTTACGTAGTGGTTGGTAGTGTAGTGTGTTGTCTGAACATGAAGAGAAAAGTATTGGAACAAACACACACACCCAGTCCCCGAGCCAGAAGAATTAATCAAACACGATTAAAATCCCCGACTTGGCCGGGAATCGAACCCGGGACCCTCTGAACCTAAGGCCTCAACCCTGACCATTCAGCCAATGAGTCGGACTCAGATAAAATAACAATATCATCGTCAAATCTCAGGGTTTTGATTTCCTCTCCTTGGACTTTGATTCCCTTTCTAAATTCCTCTTTTATTTCCTATCCCCTGTTCTATGTAAACATTGAAAAGGAGAGGGTAGAAACTGCAGCCTTTCCTCACTCCTTCCTGGATTGCTGCCTCTTTTTCAAGGCCCTCGATTCTTATCACTGCAGACTGATTTTTGTATAGAATGTAGTCAATTCTCCTTTCTCGGTATCTGATTCCTATCACCTTCAGAATCTCTAACAGCTTGGTCCAATCAACATTATCGAATACCTTCTCTTGATCTACGAACGCCATATACGTGGGCTTGTCTTTCATAATCGGTCCTCTAAGGTCAGACGTAGAGTCAGGATTGCTTCACGTGTGCCCACATTTCTTCTGGAGCTAAATTGATCTTCTCCCAACTGAGTTTCAACTTGTCTTTCCATTCTTCTGTTAGTTATTAGGAAGGTGATTATGATCATACGGCAAACTAATCTCTCGTACGGCCATTAGGACGAGGAAGTAATTTTAATAATAGTCTACTATTTATGCCGGTAAAATGTCAGCACCGTTGTTAACATAGTGAAATAATATTGTTCTTGGCAGAAAATGAAGAATACTATTTGAATCATAATATCGTTAATAAAAATAATAATAATAATAATCGCACTCAGAACGTACCAAGCAAGCCGCGGACCTATGGCAGTAACGGAGTCCCACTCCCATTTGACAGGCGAAGGACTCCTAAGAAACAACTTGGCCAACAAAATGGAATTCTATGGGGAGATATTAATATTAATGGGGCTTGTGGAAGAAAGAAAGTAGAACTGGCTGAGTCAGCGAAGAGCATGCGTCTGGATGTGTTAGGAGTTAATGATATTCGGGTAATAGGAGATAACGAGGAAGTGATAGGAAATTATAAAGTGTACTTGACGGGCGTTAAAAGGGAAAGGACAGAGTGTGGTGTAGGACTTTTCTTTAGGAATACTATTGCAGGTAACATAGTTTCTGTTAGGCATGTAAATGAGAGAATGATGCGGGTAAATTTGGCAGTTGGAGGAATTAGGACGAGAAATATCTCAGTATGTTCAACATGTGAGGGTGCAGATGAAGATGGAGTTGACAAGTTTTATGAAGCATTGAGTGACATTTTAGTCAGGGTCAACATGTGTACCGGTAAATAGCCTTATGCTTGTAGAATGTATTCGTAGCTGCTAATCCCATACTTCCACAGGTGTGTGATTTTCGAGGCCCAATAAAATCATTTTACCAAGATCAGATTATAGTGTGGAAACAATAAATTTCAGAATGGGTGAAGCGGGGTTAATACTGAACGATCAATTTAGACGGGCGATTAAATGACAGCTCTTCTCCAAACAACTCAAGATCAAAGAGTGTGCTGATATGAAATATAAACGTGTACGTCTTTGTAGCCGGTGGCCTGCCCACAGACGGCTCAAGAGGGCTAAAGAGTAGGCCTACTGTAGTCCGTGCACCGTTCTGGTACAGCTGATTAATCGTCCAGCCTTAGATGTTTGATCTTCAAAGAGAGAGAGGATCAACTAAATATTGAGCAGTTGAATTAAGCCTTGATTCTGTAACTGTGCACCCACTGGACTAATAAAGATAAACAGAATGTGCAATTGAAAAGTTGTTCCATCCAGGAGTCAGTGTTCGAATATCGACGCTAACAGTTACCATCCTGGCCAATTACCTATCGCACTTAGAGATGACGAAAGCACAGTGTTGTTGACATATTTGAAAATGGCACACAACATCTAGTTCGCATGTGCAATATTATCTGTTATTGGGCAACTTTGTCCGATGGAACGTTAGTCTTTATATCGGACGAAAAGCAGCTGTCTCTGAATAAGAAGGTGGATTATAGGAGATATGAGTTACACGTCATCATCAGAGTTCACAAAACAATAAAAGACTTTACATTTTAATAATAATAATAATAATAATAATAATAATAATAATAATAATAATAATAATAATGTTATTTGCCTTACATCCCACTAACTACTTTTACGCTTTTCGAAGACGCCGAGGTTCCGGAATTCTCTCCCGCAGGAGTTCTTTTACGTGCCAGTAAATCTAGCGACACGAGCCTGACTTATTTGAGCACCTTCAAATACCATCAGACTGAGCCAGGATCGAACCTCCCAAGCTGGGGTCAGAGGGCCAGCGCCTCAACCGTCTGAGCCACTCAGCCCGGCTTTGACATCGTACTAAGAACACCGAGTAATGAAGTAACCCCTATGCTTGAACACAAAGGTTCACTCTATTTAAAACAAAAGCAAACTCCTTCAGGACGATATGCGTCATCATTCCGGAAAAACGCACATTGAACCACCATCATCCTGAATACTTACCCCCCCCCAAAAAAAAGGACACTGGTTATTTTTATTTTGCTAGTGATTTAACGCGGCGGACCGAGTGTCTATGGCTTGAAGAAAAGCTCTTCATTCGATAGGCTGTGGCTGGTCCCACCTCCCGCTGTCCTGAGAATATTCTTGAATGGATTTCCAATTTCCTCACTAAGGCAAACGCCGGGACAGTTCTTTCTATATGCCACGGCTGCTCCCCTCTCACTTTTCTGTACATCTCAAATTTCCACAACACATCTCTTTGCCTGAGAGAGGGCGTCACCCTCTACGAGGTTCGGCGTACCCCATCAGGGTAGGGAATGAAAGCTTTTACTAGTAGTATCGAAACACAAACAAAAAAACATCTAAGAATTTCAACGAGACCTACCCCTACATATAAATCCATTATAATTTTATCTTATTTCGGCTTAGGTATGCGATAGACGGAAGTCTGTCTGATGAGACATCAGCTAAACAGAATTCCTGGAAAGTTAGTATTAAAGTTCTGGGATAGCGAGGATGTGCACTAGTGCACATTGTGGTAGAAATACTAAGGGTATCTAAACAGGAAATCTGTAGCGAAGGCCTGTAGCTACGGAACAAAAGTTGTGCAGGATCTAATTTCCGATCTATTATGTTTTATGCGTTTTTCCTATGCCAAGAATAATAACGAAATTATTCAAGAGTATTACATATTTCACAAACTTCCAAATACCATTTGGAATATTAGTTCCATCTGACTGGCGGACATAATTAATGCTGTATAAAATTCAGTTTCTTATCTTTCATGATTGGTACATTGCCATAGTACGAGCTAAGATGACGGCGTAATTCACAAATTCAGACTTTATTTCTAAATCCATCAAAGTGAACATCGCTGACATATATTTTCTCTCATCACTGTAGCAAGTTACCTGGACATTGCGGTAGTTGTTGTCATGATTGCTTTTATTAGGACCAAAATCGCGTGGTAAAAATAAACTCGTGTCCTCATCCCGAGGTGGTGCAGCTCTTTTCAAGCACACCACCAATGGAGGCGAGCTGGATGTACCATTTCAACCACATATCAGCCCTCCTGCTATTATTAAATTTTTGGCAGTACCGAGAATCGAACCCGGGCCCCCGAGGACGGCAGCTAATAACACAAACCATTACGCTACGGAGGAGGAGAAACCGCGTGGTCATCAGCCCATATTAATCAAAATCTACATGAGTGGCACCAAATTAGCTTTTCTTGTTAACCGTGTGGTCTGTAAGTTGTTGAAGAGATCATCGGTGACTGATAGTACAGCTAGTTTATGTTATAACATAGTATTTCAATATTTTTGCAGGATTAAGTGAAATGTGACAGGCTAGACTAGAACAATTAAACAAATAAAGAGGTTAATTGAACAACATTAAGAAATTAGTTCAACCAGTGGATCGGCTAATTTTTTATTATAGGCCCTATTTGTAATTAATTAATTTTACACATTTTCGATTCATTAAGGAAAATTTCTCATTTGTGTGTGTTCGTGTGCGAGCAAGAAAGAACTTGTCCTTAATGGGCCCATGAACTAGCGGCGATAATTGAAGGTTTTAAGATATCGTAGCTGCAGTGCCAAAGCCGCGAATGTGACAATGCTCTTCCTATCTGTTATTTCCCTTAAGACTGGCCGCGCCTCCCAGCCACATACTGATATGCAGTCCATCAGAACAATTTTAGTTGAGTTCATCTTTTTATACGTATGTGTACAGGAAAGTGAACCTTACTGTACAGTACTGTAGGAAGTTATGTTTGCATGACATATTTACCCACTCCTAGAGTATGGCGTATTTAAGGTTAATTTTCCTTTATGCACGCGCATAGGGAAATGAGCTCAACGATAATTGTTCTGGTGAACTGCATATCCATGTGTGGCTGGAAGGCGTGACCAGTCTTCAGTGAAATAATGGATAAGAAGAGATAAGAAGAGCATTGTCACATTCCTGGTTTTGGCATAGGAGCGACGATATCCGTTTGTGGCTAGGAGGTGTGACATGTCCTAAGGAAAATTAAATTAAATGAAATGGCGAATGGCATTTAGTGTGGGAGTTTCCGAGGACAAGTTCGGCTCGTCAGATGCAGGTCTTTTGATTCGACGCCGGTAGACAACCTGCGCGTCATGCTGAGGGTGAAATGATGATGACGACGGCACATACACCCAGCCCCCGTGTCAGCGAAATGAACCAATTATGGTGAAAATTCCCGGCCCTGCCGGGAATCGAACCCGGGACCCCTGTGACCAAAGGCCAGCATGCTGACCATTTAGTCATGGAGCCGGACCTTAAGGGAAATAATGGATAGGAAGAGCATTGTCACATTCGCGGTTTTGGTATTGCAGCGACGATGTGTCAGCCTTGTGTCGATAGATTTACCGGCACATAAAGGAACTCCTGTATGTACTCGTTATCAGCTCTAGTTTACTCACAAGTCAAAATATTGAAGAAGGAGCTTCCTGCGTTTACCTTATCCTTTATGGACTAGATTCTGTTGGATGGAAAACTCACTCACTCACTCACTCACTCACTCACTCACTCACTCACTCGATCTACACTTTTAAATTTCATATTCCAAGCGTCAATAGTGCATGCATGTAGAGTATACATTATTATTTACTATTTGTTGTTAGTCTATCAGTTCATCACTCACTGAAATTAAAGAGAAATTTAAATGTATGTACATATCCGACTGTGAAACATATTCATAAAGTTTCTTTTATCATTAATATGTATAGTTTAGTAAATAGTTATAATATAGAATATCAGTATTAGTTTATAATATTATTATGTCATATGATATTATTAGTATTAATATAAAGTTCACTAACAATAACGGTGTGAACTAAGAATGACACACACTCTAAGTGGGGTAAATAAATCGTGTGTGCAATAAAGAAGGAAAGAAAGAAAGAAAGAAAGAAAGAAAGAAAGAAAGAAAGAAAGAAAGAAAGAAATAGATGTAGCTATTTATGAATAAACCAAGAGTTCGATCGATCAAGGTTATAAATATAAACATTTTATGGAAATGAGCAGAGATTTCTTGTCAGCAGATAAATTCGCGCGACTGAACACCTGTTTAAATGACACATGAAGACAGATGAGGATGAAAAAATAGATTGTCTAAATCAAATACATTAACCACTGGAAACATACATGAAAACAACCTCATAAAAAATGGAAGTTTAAATAAGGAGTTTAAACTTTTTACACCAGGAAAGTATCCCCCATTTCTGCAAATCATATCGTTACTTTAAATGCAGTATACTGCAGGAGTAAGCAATTCGTCGCGCAAACATTCATTCCTGCAGTACGGTACGGTAAAGTACATTTTCCTTTAAACGTAAGCATAGGAAAAAGAAACACAACGAAAACTGTTCTGATGGACTGCGCATCCGTATGTGGCCGGGAGGCATTGCCAGGCTTAAGGGAACTAGTGGATAGGAAAAGCATTGGGGGATGCGCGGTTTTGCACGCGCAGCGATCAATTTAAAACATAAACATATTGGTGATGTGTGCAAAGTGGCTTACAACGTACGCACCATCTTCTGTTGACAAATTATAACTGCTATTACCAGTTACTGGACATTCAAATTTTTCCTCACATAGGAATTTTGGACTCACTGAAAAAGATCTCAAGAAGATGACCATCATAATAAAGCCTGGTGAATATCATGAGGTGTTCAAAACGTACGGTACTGTGAAAGTGGTTGGACAAACCTGGGAACCACGGAATTCGAAAAGACAAGCACAGACATATCTGAAATCTGCTAGTCAACTTCATTTCAAGAATTCACAGTGTAAAATAATTGTACTCAGGCACAAGGAAAGAGGCATTATTGTAATTAAAGGCGAGGAAGGTTTCTATTTGGGCACAGTAATTCAGCGCAGTATCGCTAAGGCAGGACAAGTCTAATGTTAATTTATCTTTTAACTATTGACATTGGCGTGAATCAGAAACATTGAGATATTGAAAATTTCTAGGTAAGCAGTTCGGAAAGGAGTGGAAATTAACTGCCTCATCAATGAGAACAGTTGTAGTGACAATGAATAAGCCGTTAATGATTATAAATGACCGGGCTGAGTGGCTCAAACGGTTGAGCTGCTGGCCTTCTGACTCCAACTTGGCAGGTTCGATTCTGGCTCAGCCCGGTAGTATTTGAGGGTGCTCAAATACGTCAGCCTCGTGTCGGTAGATTTACAGGCACGTAAAAGACCTTCTGTGAGACAAAAGTCCGGCACCTCGGCGTCTCCGGAATGCGTAAAAAGTAATTAGTGGGACGTAAAAGCAATAACATCGTAATGAATATATATGTGGTGGTTTTGAAGACCCGTGTAATGAACTAGAGGTTATTTGCGCAGAAATGCAATGAGGCATGATCTGAAATGAATGTTAATATTGTTAAATAGGAGAAGAATAAACTTATTTCTTTCATCTTTTCAATATCGATGGCTTACTTCTAAAACCTCGTATGTCCCAATCCTCTCCCTACCCATTAATATAGTCCTTAAGACTGGCCACGCCTCCCAGCCACATATTTAAATACAGTCTATCAGAATAATTTTCGTTGTGTTGATTTTCCTGTTCTGATACCATACCGTATTGTAGGGATGTTACTTGCAAGGGAATTTAAGCACTCCTACAGTATAATGTACTTAAGGTTCATTTTCCTTTACACACAACCATAGGAAAATGAGCACAACGAAAGTTGTTCTGATGGGCTGCATATCCTATGCCAAAACCGCGAATGTGATAAGGCTCTTCCTATCCATTATTTCCCTTAAGACTGGCCACACCTCCCAGCCACATATTGATATGCAGTCCATCAGAACAATTTTAGTTGAGTTCATCTTTTTATACGTATGTGTACAGGAAAGTGAACCTTACTGTACAGTACTGTAGGAAATTATGTTTGCATGACATATTTACCCACTCCTAGAGTATGGTGTATTTAAGGTTCACTTTCCTTTATGTACGCGCATAGGAAAATGACCTCAACGATAATTGTTCTGGTGGACTGCATATCCGTGTGTGACTGGAAGGCGTGACCAGTCTTCAGTGAAATAATGGATAAGAAGAGATGAGAAGAGCATAGTCACATTCCTGGTTTTGGCATAGGAGCGACGATATCCGTTTGTGGCTAGGAGGCGTGACCAGTCTTAAGAAAAGTAACGGAGCGGAAGTGCATTGTCAGATACGCAGTATTGCTCCCACAGCGACGATATACTCATAAACACTATTTTCTTCGTATATACAAGAACTGAATATCCTCCTTATTTCGCGGAAACACATACATTCTATATTTTGTACTCAGTTTTGTATTTTATAACGGATTATAAACCACAATCAAACATTCAATTGTCCTTTAGACGTCAAATACACCATTTGGCCACGTTTTGGCTTTAGCGCTATCACGGAAATCTACCATCTCTATCGATTGTAAAAATTAGATTCATGTCGTTAGCCTAATTACAAAACCTCATATCTCCCAAGGTTCTTCTATTCATTATTTTCCTTATGAACGGTCAAGCATCGCAGCCGCATATGGATATGTAGTCCATAAGAACAATTTTCGTTGTCTATATTTTCCTATGTCAACGTGTAAAAGAAAATGAACCCTAAATACATTATACTGTAGGAGTGCGTAAATACGTCACGCAGACATAAGTTACATTCCTATAGTACGGTACAACAAGGTTCATTTTCCTTTATGCGTCGACATAGGAAAATGAACCCAACCAAAATTGTTCTGGTGTTCGTATGTCGCTAGGAGACGTAAGAGGTCTTAAAGAAGTAATGGATAGGAAAAGCTTTAGGACACACGGGGTTTTCTAATTAGGCTGACGATAACTTATCTTCGTCCTGCGGTGGTGCGGATATTTTTAGGCGCGCCACAAGTGAGTTGTGCTTCATTTGCCTTGTTAAACACATACCGGCCCTCCTGTAATCTTTAATTTCTGGCAGTGCCGAGAATCGAACCAAAGCCCTCATAGCTCACAGCTCATAGCGCTAACCATTACACCGCGGAGGTGGACTCTACTGATGATGAACCTGCTGGAAATCGAACTAGTCTTCTGGATGAGAATTCAACATCCATTTGCACATTAACATTTCCTATATTTTAAATTTTAGTGGGGGGGTGGGGAGGGGTGTTCACTGATCTTTCTCTCTCTTTACTCACTATTTACACCAACATACATATTTCTACAATAACTACAATAACTGGCTTGCAAAAACCGGCCGTGGTGTAAATACGTTATGACATAACAGTATTCCAAAGTGGCTCGCTCTAGAGACTGGCCACTCTACTTTGCCTTGTAAGACGATCCGTCCAAAAATAGGTATGATTATTACGAAGCCGGCTGGGTTACATCGGACAGCTTTACACAGGCAAAGTGAAATACCGCAGCTTTCGTAGAAGATATGCGAAATATGTCTCACCTCACTATCTGGCCAAAAACAGAGAACTGAAATTCAGTAAGGTTTTATTTTTATAGTACTTCAGAAGAAAGTAGCCATTACAGTTGCTGGTCCATTCAAGGTACCACGGAACTCGAGTGTACTTAGAGCACGTAAACATGCGTGGCTGTGGTTACTACACAGGTGAGTGCATTAAACTCTTCAGTCCTCAAGAGAGTCCTGGCGCAGTTTTTCCTAAATTCTTATGTTAAATATTCAACTGCGTGGATGATTCGTAATTTGATCATTAACGAAGCTTTTTAAATTTAAATTTTTTGAGGGGCGAAAACTAGTTATCATAAATGACTCAAGAAAGACAAAATATCCTCGCATGAGAAACAAAACCTCGTGTGCCACAATGCTCTTCCTTAAGACTGGTCACATCTCCCAGCCACATGTGGATATGCAGTCCATCAGAACAACTTTCGTTGTGTTCATTTTCCTCTGCACCAAGCAAGTTGGCCGTGTGGTTAGGGCCGCACAGGTATGAGCTTGCAGTCGGGAAATAGTGGGTTCGAACCCCGCTGTCGGCAGCCCTGAACATGGTTTTCCATCATTTCGCATTTTCACACCAGCCAAATGCCGGAGATGTACTTCAATTTATGCGATAGCCACATCCTTCCCACTCCTAGCCCTTCCTTATCCCATCGTCTTCATAAGACCTACTGTATTTGTGTCGGTGCGACCTAAAGCCAATTGTAAAAACAAATAATAATAATAAAGGAAAATTAACTTTAAATACATTATATTGTGGGAGTGCGTTAAATACTTCATGCAAATATGCATTCCGACAGGACGGCACGGTATGGTTGATTTTCCTTTACACCTTCGCACAGGAA
This sequence comes from Anabrus simplex, assembly GCF_040414725.1. NCBI lineage: Eukaryota > Metazoa > Arthropoda > Insecta > Orthoptera > Tettigoniidae > Anabrus > Anabrus simplex. The sequence continues at coordinate 285,501,378 of NC_090266.1, read as the reverse complement.
AATGAACACAACGAAAATTGTTCTGATGGACTGCAAATCCATATGTGGCTGGGAAGCGTGACCAGTCTTAAGAAAAATACTGGATATTAAGAGCATTGCCAGATACGCGGTATTGCTGGCGTAGCGACTATATAATGATGTCGCTGCTGTGCCATAACCGCGAATGTGACAATGCTATTCCCGTACATTATTTCCCGTAAGATTGGTCACGCCTCCCAGCCACAGATGGATATGCAGCCCATCATAACAATTTTCGTTGAGCTCATTTTCCCATGCACGCGTGAAGTGAAAATGAACCTTAAATACATCATACTCTAGGAGTGGGTAAATATGTCATGCAAACATACATTCCTACAGTACGGCACAGTAAGGTACATTTTCCTTTACGTGCACACGTAAGAAAATGAACTTGGCGAAAATTGTTATGATGGAGTATACACTGACTGACAGAGCAAATGCAACACCAAGAAGGAGTGGTCAGAACTTTATGCCAATTGCAGGGTAGACTGACGTCACTGAGGTATGCTCATGATGTGAAATGCGCCGCTGTGCTGCGCACGTAGCGAACGATAAATGGGACACGGCGTTGGCGAATGGCCCACTTCGTACCGTGATTTCTCAGCCGACAGTCATTGTAGAACGTGTTGTCGTGTGCCACAGGACACGTGTATAGCTAAGAATGCCAGGCCGCCGTCAACGGAGGCATTTCCAGCAGACAGACGACTTTACGAGGGGTATGGTGATCGGGCTGAGAAGGGCAGGTTGGTCGCTTCGTCAAATCGCAGCCGATACCCATAGGGATGTGTCCACGGTGCAGCGCCTGTGGCGAAGATGGTTGGCGCAGGGACATGTGGCACGTGCGAGGGGTCCAGGCGCAGCCCGAATGACGTCAGCACGCGAGGATCGGCGCATCGGCTGCCAAGCAGTGGCAGCCCCGCACGCCACGTCAACCGCCATTCTTCAGCATGTGCAAGACACCCTGGCTGTTCCAATATCGACCAGAACAATTTCCCGTCGATTGGTTGAAGGAGGCCTGCACTCCCGGCGTCCGCTCAGAAGACTACCATTGACTCCACAGCATAGACGTGCACGCCTGGCATGGTGGCGGGCTAGAGCGACTTGGATGAGGGAATGGCGGAACGTCGTGTTCTCCGATGAGTCACGCTTCTGTTCTGTCAGTGATAGTCACCGCAGACGAGTGTGGCGTCGGCGTGGAGAAAGGTCAAATCCGGCAGTAACTGTGGAGCGCCCTACCGCTAGACAACGCGGCATCATGGTTTGGGGCGCTATTGCGTATGATTCCACGTCACCTCTAGTGCGTATTCAAGGCACGTTAAATGCCCACCGCTACGTGCAGCATGTGCTGCGGCCGGTGGCACTCCCGTACCTTCAGGGGCTGCCCAATGCTCTGTTTCAGCAGGATAATGCCCGCCCACACACTGCTCGCATCTCCCAACAGGCTCTACGAGGTGTACAGATGCTTCCGTGGCCAGCGTACTCTCCGGATCTCTCACCAATCGAACACGTGTGGGATCTCATTGGACGCCGTTTGCAAACTCTGCCCCAGCCTCGTACGGACGACCAACTGTGGCAGATGGTTGACAGAGAATGGAGAACCATCCCTCAGGACACCATCTGCACTCTTATTGACTCTGTACCTCGACGTGTTTCTGCGTGCATCGCCGCTCGCGGTGGTCCTACATCCTACTGAGTCGATGCCGTGCGCATTGTGTAACCTGCATATCGGTTTGAAATAAACATCAATTATTCGTCCGTGCTGTCTCTGTTTTTTCCCCAACTTTCATCCCTTTCGAACCACTCCTTCTTGGTGTTGCATTTGCTCTGTCAGTCAGTGTATATCAATATATGGCTGGGAGGCGTGACCAGTCTTAAGGGAAATAATGGATAGGAAAAGCATTATCACATTCGCGGTTTTGATACAACAGCGACGATGTATGCCGCTTCTTTTAACGTAAAATAAACCCAGCCAGTTACGGGTGAAAAGAAAATTAAATTGATTTTTTTTTTAGTTTTTAGATATGTAGAGTATGGAGAACACAAATACGTTGAAAAATATCATTATGATAAAAATAAGTATTTGAGGAGACTTAAATCACTTCTGAAACGTTTTGAATTTGAACCTGTAATTTCCAAACTATTAGAGATTTTTTCTGAACTCACTTTCGTTTTACTCAGTAAAGCGCATCTTTATATTGGTAATAGAGATAAGTTCTGATATCAATTGTTTAAATTTACAAAATCTTATTGCGATATAGTATTTTTCCTAGCATACAATGGCCCGATCGAAAGCATGTGGTAAGATAAAGTATAAGGGAAGTCATTGTACATGGAAATTTCATCGTAAAATTTATGTTTGTTTAGGTGAAAATGCTAATGATTCAAGTGTGGTAGAGGTTAAATTTGCAGAAAATACCGCTATATGCTCACCACACGTTGTAACTCCATCACGTTCTTCAAAGAAAATGTTTTAAAATCAGCAAAGATGGAACAGAAAACAAATCGATGGCTTACTTCCAAAACCTCGTATGTCCCATACTGTATTGCAGGGATGTTGTGTGCATGGCAAATTTACGGACTCCAACAGTGTAATATATTTAAGGTTCATTTTCCTTTGCACATTAACATATGAATATGAACACAACGAACATTGAGAGATACGAGGTTTTAGAAGTAAGACATCGGTAGCCAGAAGGAAGAGGAAGAACCTAGAAGTTACCAAGGAAGACAAAATAATCCAGAGTATAGGGCAGAAATATGCTAAGAATTGTCTGAAGTGAAACACTGTGTTTTTAAACTTTAGTATCTTTTATTTCTCAGCTATGTACTTTTTTTGCATTTTTATACAATTTACAAGAAAAATTCTAATGATAGGTGACTGAATTCTTCCTTCACATAAACATGACCCTAATGAATAGTAACAAAAAGGAACATTTCTGTAAGTAATTTCTAAACGAAATTAGAAATATTTTGGCACGTTTTTAGGTAAACCATTGCATCGCCTGAAAACTATCATACTAAAAAATTATTTGGTTTCAGCAAATAATCCTTATTATTAAATCTAATGGTGTTAATAATAAGCCTTAAACGTTTCAAATTGCTAACCCAAATAGATTCTGAGGAAAGTGTACCAGATTTTTAAACACTTTGCATGGGCGAGACAGGCAGGTCTTTCTCACCCCCAATGAGAGTTGTTCCGTTGTTTTGAATCGCACATGATGTTGGTTTGAGCTGCACAACTTCAGAAGTGTCTACGTACATTCAGGGCGAGTTTAAGTGATGAAGCAACAACTTTGTTATTAGAACTAATGCTCTATACGAAACGACACAACTTCCTACTTCCTCCTCAGCTCAAGTTGTTGTGGACGGGTTATTACAGTTCTCCCAACCCTCAGTTCAGTAGAGAACAGCTGAGGGAGATGGAGATCGTCATTATCGGATTCAGACTCTCAAGATTTTTACTGTATAAAAGATAAAGCCTTCTCCATACAGGCCATGAAGGCCCTGGAGGAGTGGAATGTAAAAACTTCCAGGATTCGAAATTTTGGCACTGAGTGGGATATGGTGGTTAGCTCTCTACCCGGCCGCCTTTGATGCCGGGAATTAACCAGAATGTACCTCACGTCTTTTAATGACAGTTATCCTGCAGTTTTGAATGTTTCCACTTTCTAATAGGGAGTTGAAACCACGTCCCTCCGAGTGAACCAAGCCACCTTTATCGCCTCGGCTAGGAAGCCTTATTTCATTGCATCGCCATGCACAGCTCTGAACCAAAAAATTATTAGTGGGAAATATAATGGTTAATGGAAAGTTCCGAATGAAAGATAGGACAACATTCATCCATCACCCTCATCATGACAGAATTATTAAAAAGGTGTCTGTCAAACGCTTCTCAATTTTGACGATGACAGTATCACGACAAATGAGATCTTCAGTTACGGAAAATCAATATTTTGTCAAAATTTGTAGGTAATAAGATCTTTGTTCTATTATAAATTATTAATGCATTCAGGGTACAGAAATATGGTCAATATTTCTTTCAAATATGATTAGCATCAACTCACTCGCCATATTTTCGGTAACCCTGGAATAATTCAGCAAATTATACATAAAGTAGTACCACTAAGTGATAATGAATGGGACCATTTCGTATTTTTCAAACACAATACCGTTCAAATTTGAAAGCAACTTTCAAATATTAAGGCTGACAGTGTGGCGTCAGTAATCAAACGACTGGGATTCATTTCAGGACTCCAATGATCGTTTCAGAACTACTTAACTTATAAGGGGACGTTGACTGGCGAGGTCGTTCTTTTACGTTATATTATGGTCAAGAGTTTTACACTTCGTTCTAGTTATTTGCTGTGGTGCAGGGAAAAACCATATGATGGTTAAATTGCAGTGGTGTACGAAAGCTCATCACTGGGTTGCTTTTAATCAAGGAATGTTGGTGATTTCACTTGGATACCTCACGGTTAGTCAAGGTTCTAAGTAAACCTACATCGTCGCCATAAGACCTATCTGAGTCGGTGTGACGTAAAGCAACTAGCAAAAAAAATGTAAACCCATCACTCACCCTGATTCTGAACTATATTCTATTGAATTTCTGTTAATAAGTATTACTTCGAATTTCTATAACATCATCTCAAAACAGAGTAAACAGGTTCATGAATGAAATAATCTCATATCCCGCTACCAGAATGGAGTTAGTTCTAAATATTATGAAAGGAATCTTGATGAACACACTACAGGTCAGCGGAGAAGATACAGTGACCGTGATAGGAGCCAAGGACAGACGCTGTCTCAAATATTTAAAAATTTTGTACTCAAAGGACGCTGATGGCATCGTAACTGACTTTAATAATATTACTTACATGAGAATGTACAGTAATACTTGCGTACTTATTGAACATACCTTAGTTAGAATTTCCTTTATAATGATGTTGGCGTTTTAATTTACGGTTCTCGGAGACGAAGGTTTGTGCCTCAGGAGTTCTTTAACTTCCGGTAAATCTACCAACACGAGGCTGACCTATTTGAACACCTTCAAATACCACAGGACTAAGTCAGAATCGAACCCGCCGCCTTAGGCTCTAACCACCTGAACCACTCAACCTGGCTCAACATTTCTAAAAATGCGAAATTATCCAGTATTATTCTCAGAAGTTACGAATTCATGCCAGTATGATTGAAAGTAAATCAAATTTATTGAAATATCCCTATCGCCGAAAATTATCGATCGCCTCATTCATCTGGGCTCGAGTACAAAATCTAATGAAAGGCCTTATCTACATTAATATCGCAATTATATAAACAAGGAAAAGGAATAACAGTTACGTTATTCGATAGTTGAAAATTCATGCTGTAATTTGTAGAGATAATATTCGTCGCCGTTCGGGGGAAAGGTTATATCTCCCAATGCTCTCCCTATCCATTATTTCCTTTAAGACTGGTCACGCCTCCCAGCCACATATGGATATGAATTGTTCTCGTGTAATAAATATCAATATGTGGCGGGGAGGCGTGATCAGTCTTCAGTTAAATAATGGATAGGAAGATCATTGGGAGATATGACCTTTTTCCCGAACAGCAACGAATTAACATGAGACTGTGCAGGAGATATCAGCCCACCGTAACGTGCTATGAAACACAAAGTGAAAATGAAGCTGAGCGTCATATGGCTCGTGGTACGTCATCACGTAAATAAATCTGTAGTAAAATAAGTATAAAATACCCAGGCGGTTAAGTACAATACTCTCATATATTTAGTCCCCTTCCTAGTAGGGATACCTTTCACCTCTAAAATAAATGCTTGCTTTTGGATGTAATTAACTTTATATTTCGTCGCTGCGCGAGCAAATTCTCGTAAACCACAATGCTTTTCCTATCCATTACTTTCCTTCCCAGCCACATAAGGATAAGCATTCGATCAGAACACTTTTCGTTGTGTTCATTTTTTCTATGGTAATGTGTAAAGGAAAATGAACCTTAAATACATCATACTCTAGGAGTGCGTAAATAAGTCATGCAAACATACGTTCCTGCAGCGCGGTAATTTAACGTTCTTTTCCTTTCTATACAAAATTCGAAAAATGAACACAATGAAAATTGTTCTGATGGACTGAGTATCCGTATGTGACAGGGAAGCGTGACCAGCCTTAAGGGAAATAGTGGATAGGAAGGGCATGTGGAATACGAGGATTTGCTCGCGCAGCGACAATTTGTTTGATTTTATGTGCACATATCATCGCTCCTATCTCAAAACCACGAATGTGGCAAGGCTCTTCCTATTCATTATTTCCATTAAGATAGGTCACGCCTCCATCTATGTACTGATATGCAGTCCATTAGAACAAATTTCGTTGTGTACATTTTCCTATGCAATCGTGTAAATTAAAATGAACCTTAAATGCCTTGCACTGTAGAAATATGTAAATACGTCGTGTAAACATACGTTCCTACAGAGCGGCACGGTAAGGCTCACTTTCCTTTATACAAGAACATAGGAAAATTAACACAACAAAAATTATTCGGATGGACTGCATACTGTACTCGTATGTGACTGGGAGGCGTGACCAGTCTTATGGAAAATGAAATGGCGTATGGCTGTTAGTGCCGGGAGTGTCCGAGGACAAGTTCGGCGTGCCAAATGCAGGTCTTTTGATTTGACTCCCGTAGGTGACCTGCGCGTCGTGATGAGGATGAAATGATGATGAAGACGATACTTACACCCAGACCACGTGACAGCGGAATTAACCAATTATGGTTAAAATTGCCGGGAATCGAACCCGGGTCCTCCGTGTACAAAGGCAAGCACGCCCATTTAGTAATGCAGCTAGACAGTCTTAAGGGAAATAATGGATAGGAAGAGCATTGTGGGATACGAGATTGTGCTCTGGCAGCGACGATATATTCTCACATTGATATTTATTTGTTCAGATATGTTTTTTTTGTGAAATAGTTATAGAATTTGCGGTGAACGGGAAGGGAATGTAACTGAGAGTCCACGTCTTTCATTGTATGAATGCCAGCTCGAAAATCAATATACTCCCTCGTTCTGTACGTGCTCTACGCGCTTTCTGGCCGTGTCTGTTCAAATACTAACACCTTCCTCTGTACAACACAAAATAAGCGAACAACACTACTACAACTTGACAAGAGAGTACATTCAAACAAGACCTAGCAGACGTGTCTATAAGTACGGGCCGTGACAGCATCAATGGCAAGAACTGGCAGTTTCCTTGCAGGAGTATTGTTTCTTACTTAAGCGAAGTTAAGCAAACGTGAAACTCAGCTAACCTTCATGCTCAGTAAACTCTGTTCCACTAAGCACCTCGTAACAGTCAATCGACGGGGATGTGAACGGAAATTTGCCACACGGTACCGGTCGTGCTGCTTTAACCTTACTCTCGGGTGTTGAAATTTTGTACTCAGTCGGTAGTACTAAAATATATTACTTGGTTTCACATTTTCACACCTAAAAATTTTGGAACTGGCTTACCTTAGACCAAAGTTGCTGCTAATCAGTCCCAGCGTCACCAATAACATACTCGAGTAGGAACGAAGTAAAATACGAAAGGGTGGATTCAGAGTCCATTTCGCAAAGCAGAAAGAACATCGAAGTGGTCAAGAACGCTAAAATATGTATATTACGAAATGTTCACTGAAACAGTTCCCGTGAATGATATAATGGTCCTAATTAATGCGCGAGAGACATTCACAATCCATTCAAGGTTTAAACAAAGTGCCCTATTTTTCAGTTTGTTCTTTTGTTTAATTTTTACGTTTGAAATTCTCAACAGTTTAATTTATTCCTGAATCATATATAATAACACGTACTGACTTACTGACTGACTAACAGATTCATCATCGTCGAGCCAAACCTATTGGACTTAAAGAAATTAAATTTTGGGGATACATTTATATTAGGCCTACAGTGCAGGTGCTCATTACGGGAGAATTTTTGGATATTACGTCGGTAAAGGGCTGAAAAGCGGGGTTATTTTGAAAATGAGTACATCTATATCTCTAAAACTTAACAGTTTAAAAACGTGAAAATTGTAATTTGGACACTCCTTTAAAAATAAAGAAATAACTTGCGTGTTTGTTTGTTTTCGGAAAATCCACTGAATGGGCGGGGGGGGGGGCGAATAAGTGAAAAAGGGTTGAATCCTTTTCAATAGGATACTTATATATCAATGAAGATGTTACGTACGGCCTACGTGAAAATTGGTACATGGAATCTCTTTTAAAAATAAAGAAACTAGTATTTTTGTTTTCGAAAAGTCCATTTAAGGGGGGTATGAAAAGTGCAAAAGAGTGTGCAGTTTTAAAATGAGTATATCTAAAAACTGAAGATGTTACAGACGTGAAAATTGGTACATGGAGTCTTCTTAAAAAATAAAGAAACACGCACTTTCTCTTTTTCGGGAAATCCACTTAAGGGGGTGAAAAGAATAGAAAAAGTGCGTAGATGTTTAAAATGCTAATATCTACAGTATAAGTTATCCAAAAATCTTAACATGTACCGGACGTGAAAATTGGTACTTGGAATCCCCTTTAAAAATAAGAAACATTTTTCGGAAAATGGATCAGTTGGGGGGGGGAGGACTGATAAAGGGGATGATTTTTTATAGGGATACTTATATCTCAAAAACTGAAGATGTTGAATACTTGGCAATAGGTATATGGAATATCCTTTAAAAATACACTGACTGACAGAGCAAATGCAACACTAAGAAGGAGTGGTTCGAAAGGGATGAAAGTTGGGGAAAAAACAGAGACGGCACGGACGAATAATTGATGTTTATTTCAAACCGATATGCAGGTTACATAATGCGCACGGCATCGACTCAGTAGGATGTAGGACCACCGCGAGCGGCGATGCACGCAGAAACACGTCGAGGTACAGAGTCAATAAGAGTGCGGATGGTGTCCTGAGGGATGGTTCTCCATTCTCTGTCAACCATTTGCCACAGTTGGTCGCCGTACGAGGCTGGGGCAGAGTTTGCAAACGGCGTCCAATGAGATCCCACACGTGTTCGATTGGTGAGAGATCCGGAGAGTACGCTAGCCACGGAAGCATCTGTACACCTCGTAGAGCCTGTTGGGAGATGCGAGCAGTGTGTGGGTGGGCATTATCCTGCTGAAACAGAGCATTGGGCAGCCCCTGAAGGTACGGGAGTGCCACCGGCCGCAGCACATGCTGCACGTAGCGGTGGGCATTTAACGTGCCTTGAATACGCACTAGAGGTGACGTGGAATCATACGCAATAGCGCCCCAAACCATGATGCCGCGTTGTCTAGCGGTAGGGCGTTCCACAGTTACTGCCGGATTTGACCTTTCTCCACGCCGACGCCACACTCGTCTTCGGTGACTATCACTGACAGAACAGAAGCGTGACTCATCGGAGAACACGACGTTCCGCCATTCCCTCATCCAAGTCGCTCTAGCCCGGCACCATGCCAGGCGTGCACGTCTATGCTATGGAGTCAATGGTAGTCTTCTGAGCGGACGCCGGGAGTGCAGGCCTCCTTCAACCAATCGACGGGAAATTGTTCTGGTCGATATTGGAACAGCCAGGGTGTCTTGCACATGCTGAAGAATGGCGGTTGACGTGGCGTGCGGGGCTGCCACCGCTTGGCGGCGGATGCGCCGATCCTCGCGTGCTGACGTCACTCGGGCTGCGCCTGGACCCCTCGCACGTGCCACATGTCCCTGCGCCAACCATCTTCGCCACAGGCGCTGCACCGTGGACACATCCCTATGGGTATCGGCTGCGATTTGACGAAGCGACCAACCTGCCCTTCTCAGCCCGATCACCAAACCCCTCGTAAAGTCGTCTGTCTGCTGGAAATGCCTCCGTTGACGGCGGCCTGGCATTCTTAGCTATACACGTGTACTGTGGCACACGACAACACGTTCTACAATGACTGTCGGCTGAGAAAGCATGGTACGAAGTGGGCCATTCGCCAACGCCGTGTCCCATTTATCGTTCGCTACGTGCGCAGCACAGCGGCGTATTTCACATCATGAGCATACCTCAGTGACGTCAGTCTACCCTGCAATTGGCATAAAGTTCTGACCACTCCTTCTTGGTGTTGCATTTGCTCTGTCAGTCAGTGTAAATGAATACGTTTTTCTCGACTTGAGATAAGACTGTCTCTCACATGTACAGTTCTATGTTGCATGTTCCAGAGTTAGCTCTGCCAGTAACCTGGACATCTTAGCCCCAAAATGCAATACTACAACCGTGGTTTGCAAGGAAGTTCTCGGGGAAATGAAACCCAGTTTTTGGTGATTTTTTATGCTTTAGGGATTTTCATATAATGTCATAGTGCAGTACCGATGAACGATTACTTTTAATGAAATTACGATATCCATGCGAGCGAAGCATCTGGTAACATCTAGTACTGTATAAAGTGAAATATTCTGGTACTAGTTATGGCAATAGATGTGTTCATTTACCAATAATTAGAACGACAATCTCTAACACATTATCGGCCTTCTTTCATTATAATACATCAATTTTTCTACATCATTCCATCAATAGAAATTCAGGTGTTTTTTGCACGAAATAAGTTTTTTTAAATTTTTCCTTCTCTTTTCATTTCTCCGTAAAGAATGACTAAGGAGTGCACGTGTAGGAACTGTGGGTGTGGCCAGGGAATAAGGAGTGTGAGGGAGGAGTTGGAGAGTTTGAGAGAGGTAATTATGATTCTCTCAGAAGACAGGAAGGAAGGTAGGCTTGGCTTGGTTGCTGATGATGCTTGGTGTTTTAAGGGGCCTAACATCGAAGGTCATCGGCCCAGGAAGGTAGACCTCCCTCAAGCAATCTACAGAATACAGGAGGATAAAGGAGGGATGGGAAAGAAAGGGGGAATTGTAGAAAACAGACTGTTTAATATTTTAAAGGGAAGGAGATTTCAGGATAAGGGCTGTATTCAGGATCAGAATTCAGGACAGGTGTCTGTCAGAAATCGGCACGAGTCACTGCAGGTAGAACAACAGAGGGAAGATGAGGAACAAGAACTTTTGCTCAAAAGTGTGGAAGTAGCAGCAAAAGAAAAGGTAAGAAAGGGAAATGTGGAGTAGGGGATAGGAAGGGAGAGGTGAAAGAGGCTCATAGGAAGGAGAAACGGAAGGAGTAAGCAGCTTCTGCAGCTGTCAGGAAAGATACGGCTGACCAGGAGGGGAGCGGATCAAATGAGGCGGGTAGGGTTGAGGCTCTGGCCATTGTTAGACATGCGGGGAAAGTGTGTGGAGGAAAGGGAACGAGGGTAGAGTGCTTTTAAATAATGGCTTTACGTCGCACCAACACAGATAGATCTTATGGCGACAATGGGATAGGAAAGGGATAGGAGTTGGAAGGAAGTGGCGTGTTCTTAATTAAGGTACAACCCCAGCATTTTCCTGGTGTGAAAATGGGAAACCACGGAAAACTGTCTTCAGGGCTGCTGACAAGGGATTCGAACCCACTATCTCCCGGGTGCAAGCTCACACCTGCGCGCCCCTAACCGCACGGCCAACTCGCCCGGCAGGGTAGAGTGTTATACAGGAATTGGGTTGAGGAAGATGTTGAGGAAAGTATAAGGGAAAGAGGAGGGAAATGAGAAGGTGATAGTGTTTCACGTTGGTAGCAACAGCGTAAGGCCAGCAGGTATAAGTACCAACATAGTTGAGAATGTGTGGGATCTGACAAATGCAACATGAGTTAAGTATAAGGAAGCGGAGATTGTTATCAGTGGAATACTGTGTAGGAGAGATACTGACTGGAAGGTGATTGGGTATTTAAATGAGACTATGGAGTGGGTATGTGGGAAACTGGGAGTGAGATTTCTACATGGGTAGGAGATAGAGATCTGCACTCAGATGGCCTTCACTTAAACCGTAGTGGAACGTATAAGTTAGGAAATTTGTTTAGAAGGGTTATAGGGAGGTACATTCAGGGAAGCGGGGTGATCTAGGGAGTGGTGATAAGGATACAGGGTTCTGTAAGTCAAGTAGGGATGACATAAAAGTGTTAGGGTTGAACTGTATAAGTTTTGTATAGAAAGGAATACAATTAAGTAATTTAATAGATATAAACTTTTTTTTTTTTTTTTTGCTAGGGGCTTTACGTCGCACCGACACAGATAGGTCTTATGGCGACGTGAGATATAAACTTACCAGATATTGTACTAGGAGTCGAATCATGTCTGAGAAATGGCATGAAGGATGCAGAATTTTTCTCAAGGAACTGGAATGTGTATCGTATAAATAATATAGGAATTGTAGGAGGGGGAGTATTCATTCTGGTGAAGAAAGAATTTGTAAGCTACACAAAATAAAAGATGACGGAGATGAAATTCTAGGTGTAAGGCTCATTTCTAAATATAATAGGCAACTTGATGCCATTGGAGTGTACAGACCGGGAAAGGTTAGCGCAGACGTGGATTCAGAATTATTTGATAAGATAATCAGCTATGTGGGAAACGATATGGAAAGGAATGTGATTGTAGCAAGAGATCTCACTTTACCAAATGCCAATTGGGAAGGTAATGCGAACGAGAGGAAACATGAACAACAAATGGCAAATAAATTAATATGGGAAGGATAGTTGATTCAGAAAGTGATGGAACGAACCAGAGGAAGTAATATTCTGGACGTGGTGCTGGTGAAACTAGATGAGCTCTATAGAGAAACCGAAGTAATAGATGTTATTAGTGATTATGAAGCTGTCTTAAAAGGTCTTAAAGGTAGGACTATCAGGCAGTACCATATCTATATATATATATATATAAAATAAGAGTTTTGTCTGTACATTGCTCAGAATTTGAAAAGAATGGTATTTCTGTATCGGTCATGTTCACAGTAACAAGAAAATGCATTTTTTACTTTTCCGTAATTTCTGTCTGTCTGTCTGTCTGTCTGTCTGTCTGTCTGTCTGTCTGTCTGTCTGTCTGTCTGTCTGTCTGTCTGTCTGTCTGTCTGTCTGTCTGTCTGTCTGTATGTACACGCATCACAAGAAAACGGCTGAAGAGAATTTAATGAAAATCGGAATGTAAAGTTGGGTGATGAACCGCTACAATCTAGGCTATAAATTATTTTAATCACGCTGAGTGAAAAGGTAGTTTAGGGGAAGGCCTAAAATTGAATTCTCAAATATTCATATTATTAGCAGTCCTATCGATAAATATTACATAACTAAAGTTATACGGAATTAAATTTCACTTACTTCATACATTGTTACTGTACCGGCTTTGATAACACAGATATTCATGAATTTGTATTTTTGTTGCCAAGTACATATCAACGCCGAGCCAAGAGAAAATGGGTTAACAGAATTTAATGAAAGTCAGTATATAGAGTCGGGGAATAAGAAACTACAGTCTAAGTTATAAACAATTTTATTCGCCCTGTATGAAATTGTAGTTTAGGGGAAGGCGCCTAATTTTAAATACCGGTACCTATGTTATTGGTCCTATCGAAAAGTACTACATAACAAAAGTTATAGAGAATACAATTTCCGACCATTTATGTTTTATTCAATTTTACCGTACCGACTATGATAAGAGTGGTATTTTAGAGTCGGAAGAAAACTAAATATGAAGGCCTACAATATTGAAAGCGCATAACATCGATCAACAATAACATTACATTGACCATTGTTTGTGGTGATGTTCTTTGTCTCTTATGCTGCCGCTCAACTCCGATAGATGGGATTACTACTGCGTATCGAGTATAACAGCCTGACTGAATATTGGCGGGAAATAGCCGGTGAGTTAGAGAACTTTCTTCTTTAGCACGTAATTCCTCTGGTTCATACATTTTCTGATACCGTACTGCTGGTACGTAACTCACTGGTTCATCATAGTATTCCAGCTATTCGATCCTTACTCCGACGCGCTGTTTTGAATGAGCAGTGTGCACTCTTAAGGCAGAGACTCAGTAGTAGTAGTAGTAGTAGTAGTAGTAGTAGTAGTAGTAGTAGTAGTAGTAGTAGTAGTATGACCTGGTCTAGAATTACAATTTAAGCATATTCCAAATTATAGAACCACAATTCACTAAATAACTTAAAATTCAACCCTGAGAGGAGCCGTTTCTTAAAAAGAGCTTCTTCCTCTTCACTTTTATTAAATTCTACATTCATTTTATTCAAAATTAGCAGTGAAGAAAGGGTTTCTCCTCTGGCTTGTAGGAAAAAATTGCCTCCGCGTCAGATAGATTCTTCCGCCGCCAGTGTAGTGAATTGAGATTTTCCGACACATCTGGTACTCCTAGGAAACTGATTAGCAAAAGGGCATAGTTTTTGCCCTGGGACTCTCCACTATTCGAACCCACCCTTTCAGGAAAAAGACTAATGGTGTTCAAGGATCACGGCTGTCTGCAGCCTGGTCATTCCACCTCTGGAACTTTGGACTGTTAGATCGGCAGCGTAGTACTGTTCATTAAAGTGAGAAACTGTGTGGTTTTTCATTTGATTATTTCATGTGAAATCATTGCTTTTACTCGCGCCATTCCTACTGACGTCATTGTAATGACCTATGTTCATTTCAGTTGGGAAAACCACTAAGAGAGTCTTTCTGAGGATGTAAAAAGGCAGGTTGAGAGTGACTGTCTGCCATTATAATGCAATTTCCCAACCTGATTGTGACAGATGGTAGGCAAGCGGGCCTACCATTACAATGAATATTCCCTAACGCAGTCTTCGTTTATGAGAAAAGACGTTTGGTGATTTCTCCGTCGTGTTTCCAGGGAAATGTTAAAAGCTATGCAATTTAATACAGTCTTGCTCACAACGTGTACAATACCTAACCTAGAATTTTGTATACAGTGTAGAATTCCGTAGCGAAGCACGGGTACATTAGCTAGTGGCTGATAAAATAAGTTATGAGGGAATTTTTAAAAGTAACTATGATCGGTGGAAAACGGTAAATAAAAATGTAACAGACTCTGGGATGGGTTTATACCAATTGTTGAGGAATGTGAAAACAGTTTCGTACCTTTAAAGATAGTAAGGAATGTAAAGACCCACTATATTTTATTATAACAGAGAAATAAAGAGATTAAGAAGCAGGTGCAGATTGGAAAGAAATAGAGTTAGAAGTGGCCGTGGAAGTAAGGAGAAATTGAAGGATCTTACTAGGAAACTGACTCTAGCAAACAAGTCTGCTAAGGATAACATGATGGCAAGCATAATTGGTAGTCATACAAATTTTAGTGAAAAATGGAAGTGAATGTATAGGTACTTCAAGGCAGAAACAGAATCCAAGAAAGATATTCCAGGAATCATTAATGAACAAGGGGAATGTGTATGTGAGGATCTTCAAAAGACAGAAAATATTGAGTCAGCAGTACGTAAAGGTTGTTGGTTACAAGGATAATATCCAGATAGATGAGGTGGAAAATACTAATGAAGTATTAAAATTGACCTATGATAAAAACGACATTAAATAAGATACAAACGTTGAAAAGTAGAAAAGCGGCTGGAATTGATAAGATTTCTGGAAATATACTAAGGATAATGGGTTGGTATATACTCGTAGTACCATATCTGAAGTACTTAACTGATTATTGTTTGAATGAAATGTGCCGGCCCCTTGGTTTAGGGGTTGTGTGCCTGCCTCTTACCCGGGGTCCCGGGTTCGATTCCCGGCCAGGACAGGGATTTTTACCTGAACCTGAGGGCTAGTTCGAGATCCACTCAGCCTATGTGATTACAATTGAGGAGCTATCTGACGGTG
This sequence comes from Anabrus simplex, assembly GCF_040414725.1. Lineage (NCBI taxonomy): Eukaryota > Metazoa > Arthropoda > Insecta > Orthoptera > Tettigoniidae > Anabrus > Anabrus simplex. Next base: position 285,485,634 of record NC_090266.1, on the reverse strand, counting down.
ATATGGCGGCCCCGGTCTAGAAATCCAGGAATAACGGCCGTGAGGATTCGTCGTGCTGACCACACGACATCTCGTAATCTGCAGGCCTTCGGGCTGAGCAGCGGTCGTTTGGTAGGCCCAGGCCTTTCGAGGCTGTTGCGCCATGGGGTTTGTTGGGGTTTGAATGAAAGAGCTATACCAAACGAGTAGACAGTTGCTATAGTAGCCACTGTGTGTAAGGGAAAGGGTGATAGACATAAAGCTGAAAATTACAGGCCAGTCAGTTTGAGATGCATTGCATGTAGGCTTTCGGAAAGCATTCTTTCCGATTATATTAGACATGTTTGCGAAAATAATAACTGGTTCGATAGAAGGTAGTTCGTGTTTACGAAAGGTTATTCCACTGAAGCTCAACTTGTAGAATTACAGCAAGATATAGATTATATCTTAGATTCAGGAGGTCTAATGGATTGTATCGCGACTGTCCTATCTAAGGCATTTGATAGGGTGGATCATGGGAGACAACCGGCAAAAATTCTTGCGACTGGACCAGACGAAAGAGTGACTGAATGGGTAGCAATAATTCTAGAAATTATATCTCAGAGAATTAGAGTAGGTGAAGCTTTATATAACCCTGCAATAATTAGGAGGGGAATTTCTCAAGGCCGTATTATGGGACATTTATATTTTCTTATACACTGCTCACAAAAAAGTATCACAACTTTCTTATGAACTAGCGTACACAGATGCTGTTTCACAACCTTGGTGATTCATAGGGATTTTTGGTTCATCCCTTGGTGACATTAACGTGGTGGAACATTGAATTAAGTACATAATCCTCCAGTCGTAGCAGTTATCTTTGTAAGCACACCCCAAACAGGAGTGGTTCGTGTCGTACGGCATGGTCTGTCAGTGCTTATTGAACTGTCTTATTGGTAAGCAGCACAGGCAGGGTAGGGCACAAGACAAGGGAAGGCTTTTACCTTCAGAAAAAGTATTGTGTGCAGTAACCCTCTTTCAGGAAGGATGTGGCAGAGCGGCTCGGAGTGTCTCAACCAGTCATCTGCAAGCCATGGCAGCGATATCAAGAGCTACACAATCTCAAACGGTGACCTGATTCAGGGAGAAAACTGAAAACAACACCAGTTGAGGACCGATTTCTTCGATTACAGGCCCTCCGAAATCGCCGCAGTACAGCCAGGAACTAAAGAGGTGAGCCAATTAATGCATATGAGACTGTCGTCAGCACACAGACAGTCCGCAATAGACTAAAGGAAGGTTAGCTCAATTACCGAAGACCGCTTAAAGTGGCCCGATTTGTCCCTCATCACCGAAGATGCCGTCTGCAGTTTGTACAACAGCATGTAAACTGGCATCTCCAACACTGTACTCCAATATTCTTTGCCGATGAGTCCATATTCCGGCTTTCTGAGTCAGATGGTCATATTCGAGTCTGGCGGCATCAAGGAGAAAGAAATTTGCCTTGCAACGTGCAGGAAACAGTCACTTACAGTGGCGGATCAGTGATGGTTTGGGGAGGAATGTTTTTGAACCACAGAAGTGACCTCGGAATACCAATATAGTTGGTCCGTTATTGGACATTATAAATTTTCCAGCTAACTCATTCGAGACAATTATTTCAGGTTCCCTATGGGAACCAACATCTATATCAAGTGACCTTGTAGACATTCTGGAGCGATTGACAGCTGTACGCTACATTGAAGAGGTTCTGGAGAACCATGTACTACCGATCGCAGACAATATTGGGCAACATTTCACACTAGTGCATGATGGAGCCACTTGACATTCTGCTATGGCCACCAGGGACTTCCTTGCAGCTGCTGGAATTCAAGTAATGGACTGGCCCGCACGAAATCCCGACCGGAATTGTATCGAGCATCTGCAGGATCAACTTGGTAGGCGTATCCAGAATCGCCCACAGCAACCCCGCACACTCGAGGACCTGACAGCAGCATTATTAGAAGATGGGGAGCCATCCCCCAGGATGCCATCTGGAGGCTTATCAGAAGCATGCCACGCCAGTGTGCTGCTGTGCTACGAGCCAGAGGAAGGAACACAGTGTACTGAAGAGTGTTAAGTGTAAGTTTCAGTTTGTTTTGAGTTGCATTCAAGAGCAGTGATTTTCGGTTTCGGACCATTGTGTCTGTTTGAGACAATCAAGCGTAAACGTGTGTCTATTTTATGTTGGTTTTTGGTTTCTGTACAAATAAATGAAAATGTTTTGGTTATGTATCATCTACGTCTGCGAAATAAAGTATTACAGCAAACCATAAGTTTGATACCTTCTTTTATGAGCAGTGTATATATAAATGATATGAGTAAAGAAGTGGAATCAGAGATAAGGCTTTTTTCGGATGATGTTAGTCTGTACAGAGTAATAAATATGTTACAAGATGGTGAGCAACTGCAAAATGACCTGGATAATGTTGTGAGGTGGGCAGTACGCAATGGTATGACGATAAACGGGTTTAAAAGTCAGGTTGTGAGTTTCACGAATAGGAAAAGTCTTCTCAGTTTTAATTACTGCGTTGATGTGGTGAAAGTTCATTATGAGAATCATTGAAAGTACCTAGGTGTTAATATCAGAAAAGATCTTCATTAGAGTAATCACATAAATGGGATTGTAAATAAAGGGTACAGATCTCTGCACATGGTTATGAGGGTGTTTAGGGTTTGTAGTAAGGATGTACAGGAGAGGGCATATAAGTCTCTGGTAAGATCCCAACTAGAATATGGTTCCAGTGTATGGGACCCTCACCAGAATTAATTAATTCAAGAACTGGAAAAAATCCAAAGAAAAGCAGCTCGGTTTGTTCTGGGTCATTTCCGGAAAAAGAGTAGCATTACAAAAACATTGCAAAGTTTGGACTGGGAGGACTTGGGAGAAAGGAGGCGAGCTGTTTCGAGCTGTTGTAAGTCGTCAGTGGAGAGAAGGCGTGGAATGACATTAGTAGACGAATAAGTTTGACTGGTGTCTTTAATAGTAGGAAAGATCACAATATGAAGATAAAGTTGGAATTCAAGAGGACAAATTAGGGTAAATATTTAAATATTCGTTTATAGGAAGGGAAGTAAAGAATTGGAATAACTTACCAAGGGAGATGTTCAATAAATTTTCAATTTCTTTGAAATTATTTAAGAAAATGCCAGGAAAACAACAAATAGAGAATCTGCCACCTGGGCGACTGCCCTAGGGACAGATCAGGATTGATTGATTGATTGATTGATTGATTGATTGATTGATTGATTGATTGATTGATTGATTGATTGATTGATTGATTGATTGATTGATTGATTGATTGATTGATTGATTGATTGATTGATTGATTGATTGATTCGTATATTTGTTGCTCTCCCCTCTAAGTAACCACAAAAATGGTTCTAATATACAAAATTATTTGTCTTTCTTAACAGAAATAAAGTGTCCTCTAAATACAGGAGTATATTCTGCTATTAAGAGAGATTTTTACCAATAATGATATTTGTTAAAATCACAACATATCGATGGGTTACTTGTAGAACCTCGTATTTCCCAATGCTCTTCCTACCCGTCATATCCCTTCAGACTGATCACGCCTCCCAGTCATATATTTATATGCAGACCATCAGAATAATTTTCGTTGCGTTCATTTTCTTATACCAATGTACAAAGGAAAATGGACCTTACCATATCGTATTGTAGTGATGTTGCATGCATGGCGAATTTGCGGACTCCAACAGTATAATGTAATTAAGATTCATTTTCCTTGGCACAGGAGCATAGGAAAATGAACACAACGAGCATTGTTCTGATGGACTGCATATCCATATGTGACTGGGAGGAGTGACCATCCTTAAGGACAATAATGGATAGGAAGAGCATTGAAAGATACGCGGTTTTAGAAGTAAGCCCTCGATATGGAGAGTCCTAGAAAATTAAACAATTTTTTGAAGATTTCTATATTTAATGAATTGAAAAATATAATAGTCTCTTACGACATATTCTTTGAACTAAGTACATAATTTCCAGAAAAATATTTTTTTCGTATTCGTGTTCATATTGAATTTTACTGAAAGTTGTAAATATAGTAAAGAACATTTGGATTTTAATGGTTAAGACATTTAAAATTAAATGTTAGTAAGGGAATTCAATAGTCAATTCAACAATACTGAGCCTAAAAAATCATATCTCCTTAATAATGCGGTTATTTGGGAATAACTAATGTTACAGTTTTCGGAGAGGCTGTGGTGCCAGAATGGCGTCCCCAAGGTGTTCCTTTACGTGCTAGTAAATCTACTAACACGGACCTGAGGTATCTGGCCACCTTCAAATACCACCGGACTGAGCCACGATACAAAGTGACAGCTTGGACCATATTTTCTTGATTATCAGTTGAGGACTCCATCATAAGACACTACCAATAACTCCAATATCTACATACTCTCTGGCCAGCCAGCGCTTTCTCGATAGGCTCAAAGATTTTAAATATCTGCATGAGCTATGATTATACTTTTCTTTTTGCCATCTTCTGTAGATTTCATCGCTGCGCGAGCAATATTGCGTATCTGACAATGCTCTTCCTATCTATTACTATCCGTAGGTCTGGTCATGCCTCCAAGCCGCATGCGGATGTGCAGTCAATCAGAACAATTTTGTTGTGTTCATTGTCTTATACCGATGTGTAAAGGAAGATTAACCTTGCTGCACCGCACTGTAGGAATATATGCTTGTATGACGTATTTAGGCATTCCTACATTGTCATATATTTAAGGCTCATTTTCCTCTACACATCGAAAATGAAAATCCGCAGCCTGTTTCCAGTCATTTGACCTGGTCAGGAATATAATGAATGAAACCCCCATCTAGTGGTGAGGATAGGTATTGTACCAGCTGCCAAAGCCTGTCGCACTCCTCTGGGGCAATGATTAATGACTGACCGATGGAATGAAATGATATTGGAGTGTGTTGCTGGAATGAAATATGACAGGGAAAACCGGAGTACCCCGAGAAAATGTTCTCCCGTCCCAGCTTTTTCCAGCACAATTCTCACATGAAGTGACCGGGATTTGAACCACGGGGCCCAGCAGTGAGAGTTCGGAGCACTGCCGCCTGAACCAGGGAGGGTCGCATTTTCCTGTACACATTAGCATAGGAAAAAGAACACAACGAAATTTGTTCTAATGGACTGCATATCTACGTGGCTAGTAGACATGGCCGGTCTTAAGGAACAGAATCGGTAGAAAGAGTATTGTCAGATACGCGGTATTGCACGTGCAGCGACGATATGCTGCTGTAGTGTAGGACACCACGTATCGCTGCAGTACAGAGACTACTACTCAAGTAAGCTGCCCCTTAACCGCATACTATCCCGTTACTCCTCATGTAAGCTGCCCCTTAACCGCATACTATCCCGCTACTACTCATGTAAGCTGCCCCTTAACCGCATACTACCCCGCTAAACGATCACGATCGTACTTACTCGTTGTTTTACGTCACTCCTGATATCGTCACCATATCCATTTGTATATCAGCAGTAGCTTAGATGTTAGAGCGTAGGCTTTCCGAGTAACGGTGATAGATTCGATATTAGCTCAGTGCAGTGATATTTGCAAGTGGTTAAATACGCCAGCGTCCTGGTGGAAGATTTAAAAAAAAATGCTATTTGTTCCGGGCGTCGACCTAGAAAGGTCTTTTGCCCCTAGGTGGAAGATTTACTATCAAGTACCGTAACATTGGTGGGACGAAATTCTCCTTACCAAGGCGTCTCCATAAACAGTAAAAATAGTTAGCGGAATAAAAAGCCAATATTATGCTTACATTTACGCAATGGTATTTCTTGTTATCTAAATTATTGAATGACCCTCGGATATAATATCAAATTAGTCGTGCATTACATTTTTGAAAATTTATGAGTCGACTTTGAGTCAACTGTAAGGTAAAGAACTTTTATTACGAGGACCTGGCCTAGTGCTATCCGAATGAGTGTACTATAACATAATTTGTACTAGTTCAATACAACTTCCTTCTATTAATTCCCAGTTTTCTTGTATAAGAAGAGAATATCCCCTGCATCCAAGTAAAATCCGTTTAGAAATGCACTTCAACTTACATGCTTAAATGTATGCTGTTTTACAGTTGTAACGGGAAGCTTCCCAGGATAATTACTTAGCGTACTGGAATTAATACCTGAAAAGAAACAAGAGAAAATGTTACCACAATATTAAACAATATAAATATTAGTGTTAAGAGTTGTATTTAAAAAAATATGCTAAAATGTATGGTGTTAAACAGATCTAAGTGGAACCATTTCGTCGCAGCGTGGGCAATATCACGTGTTTGAAAATGCCATTCCTCTTCATTATTTTCCTTAATACTAGTCACGCCTTCCAGCCATATATGGATATGCAGTCCAGCAAAACAATTTCAGTTTTTTTTTATTTGCCTATGCTCACATGGAAAGGGAAATGAACTTCACCGCATCGCACTGTAGGAATGTATACTTGCATGACGTACTTACGCACACCTACAGTATAATGTATTTAAGGTTCATTTTTCCTACCCTGGTATTGCAGCTAGAATGTTTAAATTTCACGACGATATAGTTTGAAGTTTGCGCTACAAAGGGTACTTTGTTTTCATGTGCCGCTCTAGCGAGAGAAGCCTAAACTACGAAATAATCATGGCGCGCATGTCACTGTCGTCCACCTGTGAAGAGCAGCGAAGTGTAATTCGATATTTGTCGGCCGAAGGGTATACACCGAGTGAAATTCACAGGGACATGCGTGACGTGTATGGGGATGGCTGTCTGGAGCGTACAAATGTCTCCAGGTGGTGTGCATTCTTCCAAGAGGGCCGTGTGAACTTTAGTGACTCGCCACTTTCCGGGCGGCCAGTAACAGCTTCAACTCCGCAGAATGTCCGCACCATTGAGGCAGCAATTTTGAACGACCGGGGTGTGCACCTGCGAACCTTATCGCAGACGTTCAACATGTCCTATTGTACGGTGTACGACATTGTTCATGACACGTTGAAATTCCGTAAAGTTAGTGCTCGTTGGGTGCCTAAGAACCTAACAACCACAAGGGCCAAAGAATGATGACAAGCATGGATCATTTACCGCGTTACGTCGCATAAGGGCATGACTTTCTAAAGGGAATCGTGGTGATGAGTCGTGGGCGTACCACTATACGCCCGAAACCAAACAACCTCTATGGAGTAGAAACATGCTGGCTCCCCAGTACGAAAATAATTCAAAATGGCTCATTCTGCTATGAAAGTGCTCGTGACAGTGTTTTGTGACATGTTTGATGTGTTATTGGTGGACATTGCTGAAAACGAGACCACTGTGAATGCTGCAGCCTACAATAAAACTTTGATTAAGTTGCGTCGTGTCCTTCGTGACAAACGCGCAACATAAATGTTGACGGTGTCATACTTCTTCATGGCAATGTCCGTCCACATGTTGCTGCTCCTGTTCGCGAGAAAATCACCACGTTTGGGTGGGAGTGCTCCAGCATCACCATACAGTCCTGACCTGGCACCGTCGGACTTTCATCTGTTTGGTTAAATGAAGAAATTCCTGCCCGACCAACGCTTTGTGACAGGTGCGGAAGTGAAATGAGCAGTCCGCAGATGGCTATACTTCAATCAAACGGACTTCTACGAACAGGGTATATTGAATCTGGTACCATGATGGGAGAAATGTGTTGGGAAACCTTTTGACTATGTAGAAAAAAGGTCAAAGATCGTTTGTGATTTGTTTGGTTCTGGTACATATTAAACTTTTTGGGAAACATTATTGTGCGTTACTTTACGATCTGTCCTCATATAATGGGTAGGAAGAGTATTGTCAGATACGGGGCACTGCTCGCGCAGCGACGATTTGGTGGTACATACGGGGAAGTCAATGTAAAGAAAATAGGCTGATAGCTTTTCTCTTTCACCTTCAGTATTGTGAATGTTATATATAGGGTTACTTTGCTTAATAGCTAACAAAGAATTTGGTGAGGTACAACCAATAAAGGAGTTAAAAAATGTGTACTTTTAACGCTAAAATCCTTAATAGATTGTGTTAAAATCTCAGCAGTTCTAGGGTGGAATTATTAATGTGCTGCAAACGCTAAAATCCTAAATAAATTATATTAATGTCTCAGCAGCTTTGGGGTGTAATTATGAATGTGCTGCATCTGCCCTTTTTGGACTTGAAGCTCAGTAAACAAACCATCCTTAATAACTTTACTCAACAAGAAAACAAAATAAAAGAACAGAAAACAGGAAACAGAGAATTTTAGAGTTCTCTTGCCTTTCATACTCACTTTGCTGTTCACTCAAGAAGAGTATAAAATAACAGTAACAGAGTAAATGTCTTCTCAACGTCTGAATCTCCGTTTCTGATTATTGTATTCATCCACTTGCACATTAATTTTAATATTTTCTTGTGTACGTCTTTCTTTCATGACTCATTCATTTTTTTCATTTGGTCACATCATTCAACAGAAAAGAACGAAAGAAGGAAGTAAGGAAGGAAGGAAGGAAGGAAGGAAGGAAGGAAGGAAAGAAAGTGTGATGTTTACATAGCCTGATTGATTAATACAAGCCACGTTTCGTTATTTGTCAAAACAGTAATTACTTCGTTCTGTAAATGTCTTGATACCTAGGTACATTATTTTTCTTAAGAGTGGTCACGCCTCCCAGCGACACATGGATATTTAGTCCATCAGAACAATATTCGTTGTGTTTATTTTCCTTTCCTTGTGCACTGCACTCTAGGAATGTATGTTTGTGGACTTATTTACGCACCTCTGCAGTACAACGTACTTAAGGTTCATTTTCCTTTACACGTTAGCAACGAAAATAAACACAACGAAAATTGTTCTAATGGACTGCATGTCCTTATGTGGCTGGAAGGCGGGACCAGTCTTAAGGAAAATAATGGATAGGAATAGCATTGTGTGATATAACCTTTTACGCAACAGCGACAAATTTTCGTCGAGTTCATGTTCCTATGTGATGTGGAAAGGAAAATGTTACTTAAATGCTCTATACTGTATGAGTAGGTAAACACGTCATGCAGACGTACATTTCTACAGTACGGTTCGGCAAGGTTCATTTTCCTTCACATACTCGCATAGGACAACGAACGCAACGAAAATTGTTCTGATGGCCAGCGTATACATACGTGGCTGGGAGGCGTGAACAGACATAAGGAAAATAATGGATAGGAAGGGCATTGTGGGATTCGAGGATTTGCCGGTGCAGCGACTATGTTATTATTACTATTATTACATTAGTACATCAACGACGTCATCAGATGTCCTTAGCTTGCTCATTTTTACAAATCTCGTCAATTCTGCCCATAGTCAGTAGTTCCAATGAGGGATACTATCGACACTTTCTAAAAGAGCATTCGACAAGCTCTGAATGACAAAGGAAGATGGTAGATAAAGATTTCGTATTTGATTTACGATTCCTCGTGTCTCTATTCCTTGTTTGCTAAGAAAGTTACTTTTTCAAATAGTGCAAGACACGCTGTTATCCTTTCAACGACATTGTAGGAATGAATTTTCTACCATGATCGCCGTACTGAAATGTATTACAGTTGTACTTTGTATTGCAGTGAATTGCTAAACATGCTCTTGGATTTTCGTATCACTTTTTATGCCAACTTCACCTTCATAACACGCATGTTCTGAAGCAAACTTCAGAGCTCCACAAATTACAGGAAACTTTCTCACATAAATAAGCGTTACGTAGAGTCAGGAACGTGGAAAATTCCAGAGGCGCCTACAAGCACATTTGGTACGTACCACGAAGTCACGTTTCAAATAAACCTACTGTAAGTAGCGTGTGGTCTAAATCTCCTGAACGATCCGTTCAATGAAATATTCGTCCAATCCTGGAGCCTTCTACAACCATGTACACCGTGTTCATAATAAACACATTTGTCAATGATTATAAGGCCGGAAATCTCGAAGGGCACCGTACGGTTTCACCAGCAGTCGTAGATACATCGGGCGGTAATGAAGAGACGTGTAGGCGGTGTCACCTAATATTGGTCTCTAGGGAAGAAACCTTACTTTTCTCCACAATTATTACCGAATGCAATAATTTACAGTTATTTTCTGACCTCCCATACAGTGAAGAGACCCTGCATACCGATACAGCATCTTCTGTTATTTTGTTCTTGCTTATTGGTAGCGTTTTTCGTCACCTGTGAGGAAAATGTCTATTGCAAACGTTCGTATTGTCTTATTGTGAAAGTTACTACTATTGGATTTCGGAGTGTCATCGATTAATGTTTTATTTCCCTGTAAGACTGCAAGACTATTATAGATCATTCCATGTTAAGAAAACAGTATTTCTCTTTTGACAGCAAGGTTGCCATATCGAACCGCTATACTCAACTGCATCGCAAGGAAACGGCGTCACGAACATTTGTGAAACTCAGTATTAAAGTTAAAAGGACAAGAAGATAAGCTGAAAATGAAGGACATTTTACTTTTGTTTCTTCCTGAGCCTCATCCATAAAGTTAAGAAATTACTGTGTTAATGTTAAAGGAATTAATCGCACACGTAGGTATCCAGTAAATTTCCAAATTATTTGCAATTATGTAAGACTAGAAAAAAATGTCGTAGGTACGACATCGTAACCGGCATTAAACCTTAAATTATTGTGTTTAATATATTTTAATTAGAGTTTATTTAATTCTAAATTATCTTTTATTAAACGTTAAACATCACTAATACATGGTTTCCCTGTAAATATGTATTATAAACTTTGTATAACCTCAAATACGTATTGTGTATAGGTTTAACCTCAAAATCCACATGGTAGAAAGCGGTAGAAAATTCCATAATGTTCGTATGTTAGACTTATTTAACTATAATTTGGTACACATGAAGGGTTCTGGAAACTTACTGTAAGGTTTTATTATCCAGATACATGTACAGACATTAGGAATGTTGTAGAGATTTCCATGTGTATTGGTAAACAGTAAACGAATGTTCGAGTATCAGTCAGGACTCAGTCAGGTTGGATTCGAAGGCAAGTGATGGACTGCGAGTGACTGTTGGGCTCCGAGGCGGAGTCGGTGAGTTCAAGAGAGAGTATGTGCAAGTCAGTACTGTTGATATCTGTACTTGTCAGAATCGACTTCAGGATACTCCACTATTTTTTTTTTGCTAGGGGCTTTACGTCACACCGACACAGATAGGTTTTATGGCGACGATGGGATAGGAAAGGCCTAGGAGTTGGAAGGAAGCGGCCGTGGCCTTAATTAAGGTACAGCCCCAGCATTTGCCTGGTGTGAAAATGGGAAACCACGGAAAACCATCTTCAGGGCTGCCGATAGTGGGATTCGAACCTACTATCTCCCGGATGCAAGCTCACAGCCGCGCCCCTCTACGCGCACGGCCAACTCGCCCGGTGATACTCCACTATTAAGAGCTGCAGTGTCACTTGCTAGTATGTATAATTGTGTGTTGTAACTTACCGTGTAAATAAAGAAGTGAACGTGTTCTCGTGTGATATTTATTTACGTAAAACAAAATCGCATTGCAGAACGATAAAAACAGATAGGGAATCTTCCCCTGGGCGACTGTCCTAAATGCAGATCAGTGGTGATTGATTGATTGATTGATTGATTGATTGATTGATTGATTGATTGATTGATTGATTGATTGATTGATTGATTGATTGATTGATTGATTGATTGATTGATTGATTGATTGATTGATTGATTGATTGATTGATTGATCACATAACACTCACTCAACACAAGTACGAGACTAAAAAACATATGCAGCAGATAAACCGATGACTTCTCTACAACAGCAATAAGCTGCCAGCGAGTCACAGAGTAACGGATTACGCGTTTCATATACCAGAGCGACACAGAAGGAAAATGAAGGAAGACAACAAAACGATGGCTGTTCTCGCTATTGGGCTCCTACCGTGCGAATGTGTTTATTAAATAGAAGAGCTTTAGTAGTTATTTTAATAAGGCACTGGCAAAAAATGCCTCATAATATCTCCTTACTTTTATAATAGAATATAAAGTACATTACAATATCCCTTACTCGCGAGAAATTATGGGCGTCTAAGAGGGGGTGGGTTCACTCCTTGTAGGCCCATCAGAGCAACAGTGTTTTCTTTTAACATGGAATTATCTTTAGAATAATATCAGGCGAGTAGACTAGTGATGTGTACGTATAATGTATTCAGTAACTCAGTATTGGATTACAACTTAAGTTCCAAAAATCATACACTCAGGTAAATAGAGGTGTGATAGCTGAGTGGCACTATCACTGGTTTCTCAACAAGGCGATTGTGGTCCGAATCTCAGCCAATGCACGTGGATTTTTGTAGTGAGAAGTCACGTCATTATGATTTGGATTACACGCAAAACTGGAGGTCCCATGACTATGATCGTATCATCAACAGTCATGAAAAATTGCAAGCTTGCTTAATCAAGTAATCGAATATCTATTATCGCTATTTGCATAGATATATTGGTTCTGTTGGTAATGTTCGGTGACATTGGCAGCAATGAATGGTCTGTCATATCTGGTTGTTCGGGACCAAATTTACATATCTTCAACTGTACTGGGAAAATGGATGACACGATTTCCTGTTGCTTTCCTTACATAGCTTCTCAGTCCTACACATCAGTCTGCCAAGCCCAATAAAACTCACTCGCTAACAAGCTATAAATTCACACTATTCATTAAAGGGGTCGACTTCATGAGGACCAGCATCGCTCACACCTCAGTCATTTTCATGTAGTCACGAAGTACAGACTGAAACAGGCCTATGAGAGTAATATATTTGTTGTAGAAGTAAGATATTTCTTGTAGCCCATACCAGAAGATATAATGAAATGTAAACACTACATCTCTTACATTCTCTAGATTAGACATTCAAATTTTCAGAATCATTTATCGTTAAGACTACAGCTGACACTCACGTCTTCATGTAAAAATACTTCGAACATTTGAAATGATATCATCGCTGCACGAGCAGTACCCCATATCTGATAGTAGGCCTACTCCTCCTGCCCATAATGTTCCTCAAGACTAGTCACGCCTTCCAGCCACATCTGGATATGCTGTTCATTAGAATAATCTTTGCTGCATTCATTTTTGAATGTGAATGTGTAACGGAAAATGAACATTAAATACAATATAGGCCTACTCTAGGATTGCGTAAATACATCATGTAAGCATACATTCCTACAGTGCGGTACGGTAAGGTTCATTTTCCTTTACACATCAGTATAGGAAAATGAACACAACGAAAATTGTTCTGATGGACTGTATATCCATATGTGGCTGGGAAGCGTCTTCAGGAAAATAATGGATAGGAAGAGCATTTGTCAGATACTCGGCATTGCTCGCGCAGCAACGATATGCCCCATTCGCTTCTGTTAGCATACTCCTGTACAAAATATTACTACTCTATGGTGGGTTACCTGAGTACAACTCCTCGCACGGTGCAAATTTAATTTTTGTATGTAATAAAGAAATGAATAGAGATTTAGTGACTTCGTTTCTCCTGCCTTTTACGGGACTACTGTGTTTGATAAAATGAAAAGAGCCTATCCGAAGATAATTAAGAACACATATGAGTAAATGAGCTAAAATTAGCAGGATAATAGTTTATAATGGAATCCGCTAATCATGTAAAGTTAACAGGAATAGCAAAAGAGGGCTGTATATTCCTGTGATACAAATTTCTGTTATATTGTATTCCTTGTGTACGTTTTGATAATATCCTTGAAAAGAAAAATTAAAATCTCGTGATTTTAGGAGCCAACAAAAGTTAAAGGAACTAGGTCACTATTGTGAACATAATTTAAGTCGAAATGTAGAAAAGCACAGTTTGATAAAATGACCAATATCAGGTATTCTTCAGACAATAAAAGTACATAATAATTAACCGTCCCTTCTCCTTCCTCCATATTCCAAGGATTTAATAAAATTCTGCTTTACAGACCACGGAACATTTCTTCGCTGCTCGAACAATACCGCGTATATAACAATATTCTTCTTTTCTTCTTCTTCTATCCCTTTTCCCACAACTATGGGGTCGCGAGTGTGAACTGTATCGCACACGTGGATTTGTCCCTGATTTATGGCCGGATGCCCTTCCTGACTCCAACCCTGTATGGAGGGATGTAACCACTATTGCGTTTTTTTGTGGTGGTTGGTAGTGTGATATGTTGTCTGAATATGAACAGAGAAGTGTTGGGACAAACACAAACACTCAATCCCCAAGTCAGAAGAATTAATCAGACGCAGTTAAAATCTCCGACCAGGCCGGGAAACGAAGCCGGCACTCTCTAAACCGGAGGCCTCAACGCTGACCATTCAGCGAAGGAGTTGGACACATGACATACCGCACCGCACTGTAGGAATGTATGCTTGCATGACGTGTTTACGAACTCCTACAGTGTAAGGTATTTAAGGTTCATATACCTTTACACGTAAGCATAGAAAAATGAACACAACGAAAATCGTTCTAATGTACTGCATATCCATATGAGGCTGGGAAGCGTGAACGGTCTTAAGGAACATCATTGATAGGAAGGGTACTGTCAGATATGCGGTATTGCTACCGCAGCGACGATTTACTCTAAGATTGGTTCAGACTGACAAAAAAGTACATCAACGACTTCACATCCACTGGTACGTTACGACTGAGTTAAATTATCAAGATGATCAAAGTCAATAATATTTCCATAGCATATTTTATTGTACCTTGTGATACATTTTATGAGTGTGGGATGATTTTGATTACTAGCACAGTGTGCGTGTTCAATCGATTGATTCTCATGATCACCATTTGGGATTTTATCTGCGCACATTATGAAGCAATCATTACACTAGCAGTACTGATTTGTTATTTCAATTACCTTTCCAGAACTTGTGATTATTTAATTGTTTAAAACAGGTTAGTTGTGACCTTTAGGAAGAACACACCGTTGTCAAGGGCTCTTGATCTTCTTCCTGGCCTCTGGCACATGCCTTGTGGCGGTAGGTAGCGTGGTGTTTTGTGCGTGAATTAAGAGGTTTGCACGGAGACGAACGCATGCATCCAGTCCCGTGTACCGACGAATGTACCAGACGCGGCTAAAATCCCCAGTCCCACCGGCAACCGAATTCGAGACCCTCTGATAGAAGGGCCTGTACGCTGACCATTCAACCAAGGAAACGCACTTCAAGATTCCTTCATCTCTGTGCTTTTAAAAAGCAGTAACGTATCGTATTTAAAAAAGCATTACTGCCCAGGCAATCGATATTTCTAGGCTCGTACTTCATTTATTGCAGTCTATGGATTTTACGGTATTTTATTTTCACAAATGATCTGTTGCTGTGGGGTATCTGTTATGATTGATCTCCATTTGGTGCTCTTTAAAGAAGATTGTTGTTAAAAAACTCAAACTTCGTGTTAATTTCCCTATTACTAGACACTATAAGTAACCTAGGAAAAAGTTTAAATTACAGAAAAAAATTGTAAATTACAGAAAAAAAAAATTGTCTGTTTAGAGTTGATGTGGGAGCCTCCGTGGCTCATACAGCAGCGCGTCGGCCTCTCACCGCTAGATACCGTGGTTCAAATCCCGGTCACTCCATGTGAGATTTGTGCTGGACAAATCGGAGGCGGGACTGGTTTTTCTCCGGGTACTCCGGTTTTCCCTGTCATCTTTCATTCCAGAAACACTCTCCATTCTCATTTCATAGCATCCATCAGTCATGAATAAATCACTTTGAGAGTGGCGACCCCATCGGACTATTAGCCTATATCTGCTTCATTCATTCCATCCCTGACCCGGTCAATGACTGGACAACAGGTTGTAGGTTTTCATTTCATTCAGAGTTGATGTGGAGACTGTCTAATAACTTCCGACCGTTGTTCAAGAGTCTCTGATGTGGTTTGTAAAGTGAAGAGTGCAGTACTAAAGGAAGCTATACAGCACACACTGAAAGAATGAGATTTTGTGTTCCAGTTTTCAGGCAAACTGTACCTTCGCTAACCTACTGTAGAAATCTCTGGTAGAGGAGGGAAAGACGTTCTCATCTCCCGTCAGGAAGTTGAAAACATTAGAAACGTCCACTTCCTTCCTATTCTTAGCCCCATATATTAGTAACCTCAGCACTGTATGTATTTGAGTGGTTAACAGGAATGCCCCAGGAATTAATAATCATTTTAGGTGTAGGCTGAGTGAACTTCGGAGTCATGGCCTCTTCAGAAGTGGATATTTCGTTAGTAAACTAGTTGTTCAATCGGTATGAAAGAAGTTAAATTTGATGTTCAACACGGAACCAGAAGTACAGGTCTCTCTTGCTCCGTATAACTACTGCACTGAATGCAGAAAAATGATTTAAATAATTATCTATATCCATATTTGTTGTAACAAGACACCAGCTGGTGATACTGTTCAGAATGTTCTTGATCGTCAGGATCTGTGGAAACTGACCATTTGGACCTAAAGAAATTACTAGGATACCGTCTAACATTTGGATTTACAGGCCTTATGGACCCTTGCTCTTCGGACCGATAGCTGTTTTCCAGGGTACATGAATACGCGCGAGTTTTCAGGGCGAGAATCCACCACCCTCGACTAGAGTCGCTTTGCATATCAGGTAACCGAATGTAATCTAATCCAGACCATCAAACTACGACAGAGCTAGCACTCCAACACGAAACCTCCCAGACAGGAGCGTGATACATTAGCCTCTAGACCAGAGGTGCTCACGCTGGGCATTCCGTCCCGCGGGCACCAAGCACTGTAAGTGGGTGGGCTGAGAGGCGATAAGCGTATGCTACGTCTCAGGCCACGCAGTTTGGGTGAAGTTCTCCCAGTCACTCTCGATCACTGCAGCGATGCCCGAGTTTGAAGTGGAGGTAGAAAATAATGAAAGAACGAGGGCAGAAATCCACGTTATTTTCAATTTATGTTGTAAGAAATAAGTTATTTATGTCCGTTGTAGTTTATCGAGGGCTTACTTCTAAAACCGCGTATCTTTCAATGCTCTTCTTATCCATTATTTTCCTTCAGGATGGTCACGCCTCCCAGCCATATATGGATATGCAGTCCATCAGAACAATGCTCGTTGTGTTCATTTTCCTATGCTCTTGTGCAAAGGAAAATTAACCTTAAATACATTATGCTGTTGGAGTCCGTAAATTCGCCGTGCACACAACGTCCCTACAATACGATATGGTAAGGTACATCATTTTCTTTTGTACATCGGTATAGGAAAACGAACACAACGAAAAATTATTCTAATGGACTACATATAAATATATGACTGGGAGGCGTGACCAGTCTGAAGGGATATAACGGGTAGGAAGAGCATTGGAACATACGAGGTTTTAGAAGTAAGCCATCGTTATGTAGTTTGACCGGATACAATAAAGAATTAGGCCTACAATCTCAAATATATTTATAATGTTCGTAATGAATTACAATTTTCACTATTACATTTTACGAAGTGCTTTAGAAAGAGTTCTTGTATAATACGGAGTTAAGGGGGATAAGCTGTGCCTTGTGTTGTTTGGTTTTAAATTATCTGATAAACTCACCAATCCAATCATGCTAACCGTGAATAAAGTCAGTGAGGTTATTTAGAAGGCATACTGTACATATATCTGGTACATACATTTATATTGTTGTTGTACTTTAATATTTGATACTAAATATCCATGTCCTCACTCGCGATGAAACTCACTCTCGCCATTATCACCGGACGCCTGTTGAATTTTAAATACTATTTTCAGAAATTCAGTGAACGTGGAAAGTCACACAACAGTACAACACTGTGCAAAATCATTGATGCATTATGTAATTATATTACTTTTTGCTTAATGAATAACAGGAATTTAGTTTTTAAAATGGAAATACTGTTATTCCCATCCAAAGAAATTTTAAATCGTAGCTTGTACACTTAAACCCTGTACCTTTGCAGATTGTAACACAAAAATTATAACGTGTCAGTTTTCATTGAATAAATAAATACCAAGAAAATAAAAAAAAGTGTTTATATCGAGCGCAGTACAAATCAAATCGGAATATCCTGAAGAGGTCAGTTTTGTTGTTTTTGTTGCGATTATAGAGTTATATTTTAAATAATGTACCCCAATCAGCACTTCGCCGAGTAGTGGAGGAGAGCTTCGTTATCACAATCGAACGTCAATGCTTCCTCTCTTCCCTGCAAAGTGTGTTCATTCTCTCGCTTCACTGTGACGTATGCTTCTTACGTAAGCTGTCCGCATTTACGTCGCGCCAGCCCGGCCGCACTGGGCTAGCCTCAACGGGCCCCCAGCTGAGCACCTCTGCTCTAGGATAAGTAACCTCTAAACGAGCGTTCACTAGAGAACTGTCCTTCTGTTGAATCGGAGCATGACCCTGGAAATTGAATATACGGTAAAAAAAAGATGTACTAAATATTGATAACGTCGTTGCGCTTACGAAAACCGCTATGTGATAAGATTGTGGGAGAAATACTGACCCGCAGCACAAATATCATAAGAGCAAGAATTCACAGAAATTACTCACACAAGTTTGCTATTTGTTTTACGTCACACCGACACAGATAGGTCTTATGGCGACGATGGGATAGGAAAGGCCTAGGAATGGGAAGGAAGCGGCCGTGGCCTTAATGAAGGTACAGCCCCAGCATTTACCTGGTTTGAAAATGGGAAACAAAGGAAAACAATCTTCAGGGCTGCCGACAGTGGGGTTCGAACCCACTATCACCCGGATGCAAGCTCACAGCCGCGCACCTCTAATCGCACGGCCAACTCACCCGGTGTTATTATTATTATTATTATTATTATTATTATTATTAATGATGATGTTTAACGTCGCACTGACTCAGATAGATTTTCGGCGATGATGGTATAAGAAAGGGTAAAGGTTTGGAACGAAGTGACCGTGACCTTAATTAAGGTAAGCTGTAACCCGAGTATTCGTCGGGTTTGAATTGAGAACTACGAAAAACCACCTTCAGGGTTGCCGATAGAAGTGTTTGAAGCCAATATCTCAAAGATTCAAACTTACTATCACATGGCCCGAACCGTGAAGCGAACTGTCATGGTATTGTTTACATTAGAAGCCAACGATTTAAACAGACTGATTGATTTGCAGACAATGGAGACAAATGATTGAGTTTCAATAGCACCACTAACATTTGATTAACAAAAATTATACATTACGGAGCATAGGTAAGATTTCGTTCTACATTAAACTGTTCTTTCCATAATGAAATAGTCAAACCAAGAAAGAATCCCAACTTTATACAAAGACATGACGGCTATTGATTCGAACGTGCAACGGACAGAACATTTTCAGTCTTACTCAATTCACGCCATATTTACAATATTAAGTATAACTGAAGATCAGTTTTTGTATAAGGATCTTTACAATAACTCTTAATTTATTATTTTAAAGTGAATGAACAGTAAGCCGCACACTTTATTGGCATGACAAACACTTTCATAGAAGTCGACATTAACGCTACAGAGTCTCTTAGGACGACATAATATCATCACCATCACCATCACCACCACCACCAACAATAACAACCACAACAACATCATTATCAGAGAAGTCCCTTTGCTTACGTTCACATTTGTTATATTCCAAATTTCATCGTTGTAGAAATAATACCGGGTATCTGACAATGTTCTTCCTACTCATTATTTTGCTTACGACTGACCATGCCTCCTAGCCACATATGGATATTCAGTCCACCAGAATAATTTTCGTTGTGTTCATACGTAAAAATGTAAGGGAAAATTAAATACTATATACTGTAGGAGTATATACCCCGCGGTGTAGGGGTAGCGTGCCTGCCTCTTACCCGGAGGCCCCGGGTTCTATTCCCGGCCAGGTCAGGGATCTTTACCTGCATCTGAGGGTTGGTTCGAGATCCACTCAGCCTATGAGATTACAATTGAGGAGCTATCTGAGGGTGAGATGGCGGCCCCGGTCTAGAAAGCCAAGAATAACGGCTGTGAGGATCCGGCGTGCTGACCACACGACACCTCGTAATCTGCAGTCCTTCAGGCTGAGCAGCGGTCGCTTGGTAGGCCATGGGCCTTCAGAGCTGTTGCGCCATGGAGGAGGGGTAGAATTGCGTAAATACGTCATGCGAACGTACATTCCTCCAGTACGGTACTGTAAGATTCATTTTCCTTTACACATGGACATAACCGAGCTCGATAGCTGCAGTCGCTTAAGTGCGGCCAGTATCCAGTATAGGGAGATAGTGGGTTCGAACCCCACTGTCGGCAGCCCTGAAGATGGTTTTCCGTGGTTTCCCATTTTCATACCAGGCAAATGCTGGGGCTGTACCTTAATTAAGGCCACGGCCGCTTCCTTCCCACTCCTAGCCACTTGCTGTCCCATCGTCGCCATAATACCTATCTGTGTCGGTGCGACGTAAAGCAAATTGCAAAATTTGCACATGGACATAGGAAAATAAACACAACGAAAATTGTTCTGATGGACTGCTTATCCATACGTGGCTGGGAGGCGTGATCGGCCTTAAGGGAAATAATGTGTAGGAAGAACATTGTCAGATACGCGGTACTGTTTCCGCAGCGACGATTTACTAACTTGTAATTTCTTCTCTACCGCGATGTGCATCGCAGAAGTGAGGTCTGGCCCTGCATGGTGCAAGCAAACGGGCAACATTTAATAATTAAACAATCTGAGGCACTCTGAATCAATACTCTCGGACTCTATCTGTGGATGGAATTAAGTTTGATCTGGACTCTAACAGTTCTACGGCGTAGAAATTATGTGATCCATCTGATTACATCTAAACCTTCACTCTATAAATATAGGTGTTCAAATTCATGAAATGAAATGGCGTATGGCTTTTAGTGCCGGGATTGTCCAATAACATGTTCGGTTCGCCAGTTGCAGATCTTTTGAGTTGACTCCTGTAGGCGACCTGCGCGTCGTGGTGAGGATGAAATGATGATGAAGACGACAAATGCACCCAACACCCGTGCTAGTGGAATTAACCAATTAATATACGTTTAAAATTCCCCACCCTCTCGGGAATAGAACCCGGGACACCTGTGACCAAAGGCCAATACGTTAACCATTTAGCCACGGAGCCGGACTTCAAAATCATAATTTATTGATTTCAAAACATAATCTTGTGACTGGTTTTTAATGTATTTGCATGTCTGTTGTATTTCTTGCGCCGGATACGAAGCCACTTGAGTGAAAAAATATACAGTACACGGTTGATTTGATCCATCGATTGCCCCTTTGAGGAAAGCAGAAAGGAGAGAGGAACGTTTTATTCAGCTTGGTTGACATCCATCAATGGAGAGATTCCAGATGAAACATGCAATTGTGGAATCGAGAAGCATTAAGGAGCAAGCGAAATGCAGCACAAGGTATTAGTGGTCAAAAGACCCCTTCATATCTGTAAATAAATTTGGGGACGTGACAGAGCAGTGGTATTCTCTCTCTCTCTCTCTCTCTCTCTCTCTCTCTCTCTCTCTCTGAGGATCAGTGGTAGAGTATCGGCCACTGAATCTCAAGGTCAAGGAATCAACCCGGCAGTGGCAGTCATTGGACGAGAAGAATTCACTTTGCAGTTCATGCCGTACCATATGGGCATATATGTGAAAGATCTCTGGTAGCACATTTACCCGACAGAGCTGCTTATGAACTGCGATGCGGTACAGTGAAATGAAACGTCGTAATCGACATGCAGGTGGCCTAAATGACCTCAAATCAAAATGAGCAAGCAAAGAAACATCTTAGGGTTGCACAGCTGTGAGCGTGCATTCGGGAGATAGTGGGTTCGGACCCCACTGTGGGAAGCCTTGAAGATGGTTTTCGGTGGTTTCCTACTTTAACACCAGAAAAATGCTGCGGCTACACATTAATTGAAGCCACACCCGCTTCCTTCCCACTCCTAGCCCTTTCGTGTACCATCGTCACCATAAGAGCTATCTGTGACGGCGCGACGTAAAGCAAATTGCAGAAAAAATGCTTGTAATTTTATGAGACTGTTGGTATCGTGACCACAGCCACATGATCTCCATTTTTATGTGGAGTTAGAACCACACGGGCGTGACCATTCATTTCCAAAATTCCACATCCTTGGTCAGGATTCAAACCACGGCCACCTTGACGAGAAGCCAGTGACTACACCACTCGGCTGTCATGCCCTCAATCAAAATACTTGCACACGGTAGCTGAAGCCATAAGTTTATTATTTCGTTTTACTGTTGATTCATAACAATATAGGTTCGATGACCTCGATTCGATTATTGGCTTTCTGAAACAACAACCACGCGTATCATCATTATCATCTTAAGAATGCTTCCGGATTTCGAGTACTTACAATTAAAAATAAGCCATTAGACAAATCTCGTCCCTGTAATTCGAATTACTCTTCTAACTACAAATCTATTGGCTTATATTCACATGATTAATAGTCTTGTAAACCGGCAAGTTTAATGTAGTTACTAAAAAAATCCCAGTGAAACGTGGTTATGATGATGATGAGTGCAGTGTTACAAGGTCTAACTGCTTAATTTATGGACTACAAGCATCATACTATTTATAAGATATGTCTTGTATACTGTATCAATCACATTAACTGCATGGCTTACAAGTGTGAGAGGATGGTCACAGAAATATAATTTATTTGCTCGCCTTGCGAGTGTTAAATTTGATTGGGATAACGTAGACTTGACCAGGCCTTCAGTTCAGAGGGTCTCAGGTTCGATTCTTTGCCGAGTCGGGGATTTTAATCGAGTCCGATTAATTATTCTCGCACGGGAACTGCTTGCTTGTACACTGACTGACAGAGCAAATGCAACACCCAGAAGGAGTGGTTCGAAAGGGATGAAAGTTGGGGAAAAACAGAGACGGCACGGATGAATAATTGATGTTTATTTCAAACCGATATGCACGTTACACAATGCGCACGGCATCGACTCAGTAGGATGTAGGACCACGGCGAGCGGCGATGCACGCAGAAACACGTCGAGGTACAGAGTCAACGTTCTACAATGACTGTCGGCTGAGAAATCACGGTACGAAGTGGGCCATTCGCCAACGCCGTGTCCCATTTATCGTTCGCTACGTGCGCTGCACAGCGGCGCATTTCACATCATGAGCATACCTCAGTGACGTCAGTCTACCCTGCAATTGGCATAAAGTTCTGACCACTCCTTCTTGGTGTTGCATTTGCTCTGTCAGTCAGTGTATTTGTTCCAACACTCTCCTCTTCATATTCAGACAACACACCACACTACCAACCACCACAGAAACACACAATGGTGATTAGATCCCTCCACATAGGGTTGGTGTTAGAAAGGGCATCCGGCCGTAAAACAGGGCAAAATCCATATGTCCGACATTGTTCACACCCGTTACCGCACAGATTTTGGATAAACGGTAGTAGAAGAAGAATCTTCACTTGGTCAGGAGTTATATGCCTACCTCGTCCGCTAGCTGAGCGTAGTGTCTTGCTCTGTGTGTGTGTGTGTGTGTGTGTGTGTGTGTGTGTGTGTGTGTGTGTGTGCGTGTGTGTGTGTATGTGTGTGTTTTACTGGACTCAGCGAGGGGAGCGAAAGCACGGGACCTAGACTGAGAACTTTCAAGGCTAATGTAATACGCGTGTGTCATCTCGGAACATTCTCGACGCAGGGTCTTGAACCAATGAACTTTCTCGACTAATAGGACAATCACGCATTTAACCAATTAAAGTGCTTATAATCTGACGACGACAGACCTCGTTTTCCACATTTTGTTGAAGATTGGTAACGCAGCAAGTTATGGATTCTTTACGTATCTCCGGAAAGAAATAACACGTGGTCTATGGAACTACTCTATGCATCTGTTCAGGAGGATTCCGACCTGTAAAGCCATCTCCAACATGAACTTCTAGAATGGAAGCGCAGCCGTGACTTAGGAAGGGAACACACGGAAAAGAGAGGTTAAAGCAGCTTGATCATCAGCAAAAATGAGTACAATTGTGTAATTTAATTTCTTTCAAACCTCTTTTAGAATATAACACGATCTTTCTCGTTGTAGTATATATAGTTAGAATTCTGTTGTAGCATTCTTTCCATTTCAACACCATCTCGATTATAGTAGATTTTGAACATGAATGTGAACGTAATATTGTAGCAGGTTGTGTGAGTTGTTGTCTTCAAACCTCAATGATTTAAAGGTTACCGTTGTGCCCTAAAAATCAGAATATAACAGTAATTGTCCATTGCGTTAACGTGTGCACTAAAAGCAGTTATTTAATGTGATGATTATCATAATCAATGTTAAAGGAAGCTGGATATACTTTCCAAGAATCACTGTTGGACGTAGTGAAATATTTTACGGATCGTCAGAGTATAAGACACAATATTTACGTGGATGATATGTAGGAACAAAAATAAGTATTCTAAATTTAATGAACGAAACACCGCGATAAATGATACATTGGAAGGAAGGTCGGGTGTTTAAAGTTGTTACAATAGCTAATGTGATTGAAATGCGGAGATGTGCTCAGGTGTTCCAAGAGTTTTCCGTTGGAATATACGGTTATAGTACATGTCTCTTGGAATATAATTACAGAACACAATGTAGTGGGTTTGATACAACCACGTGATTAATTTATGCATGACTGACTATTGAATTTATACACACTCAACTTCAATTAGGGTGATTGTAACCACTGTGAAGCTCAAACCAGTCAAGATGTAACATATTACGTATGGTGAAGTTCCTGTTTAGCTTACCTATAGTCCAGTCACAAATCAACTTGTGTTTATTGAATGCTGATTTATCGTGTGTTCTGTCACAGTGGAAATCCTTTCAGCGTTGTTTAGAATTATTTTCCGTGAATTGGAAAGATTGTAAATAATTTAATAATTTAGTGTTAAGATTATTAATGATCGGTAGGATTGTAATTTTTGTTCTTAAAGATTAACATAACTCAACAAGAATAACGAGATTCTACAAAATTAATTGTTAAACCACAAGATCGATATTTTCGACAAGGAAATTTATTTTTCAACAAGATTAACTTTTGAACAAGATTTTGTAAACGTAATTGACGACAGGATTATCTCATGAACAAAGTTTATTTTTGTTAAAACAACAAGATTAACTTTCGAATATGATTGTTTCAAGAGGAACAAGATTTATGTTGTTAATTACAAGAATTTTTAGGTGGAAGTTATTGGAAACTAGACTTAATGTTTAAATAATGTTGTTATGGAAATGAGATCTATTATTAGTAATATAAACAATTCGTAAACTAAAAAATCACAGACAGGTTCGAGCAATAATAACGAATTTAATTAAGGCAAGAATACTGATGAAATTGAGACCTAATTTTAAGGAATACGTTAATTTTCTTATGAATAATTTATTTAAGAAGGAGGAACTATTTAATTCATTTTAATAATTCAGAAAACAATTTAAATTTAAATAATTAATTCAGTGTTGCTTAGTTCAATCGAAGTGGGTTGCATTTTGTAAAACGAAGGTATGTAATAACACTGAGGGCCGTTAACAGAAGGATATGTAAATTAACAGTTTATGAAGTGAGTAAAATATTTAATTGACAGTCTTAATCGATGATCTACAAACTAATCAGGACTCGCTGATCATCAGAATTTCATGATCGTTACTGTTGGAAGTTCATTTCATTTTTCTCTCTCCACTTCATTCAATGATTTTATAATAAATGCCTGTTCACTGCTTTTATGGAGTGTTATTTATGGCTATCAATCATCCCGTTTCTTATTTCCTTAATTTTGTTTTGGCCACACGAACGGTCCACCCGCCGGGATAGTCGTGTCTGCCGCTGAGCATATTCGGGCAAACGAGGACAGTGCCCATGTCTGTTTGATTCCACAAATAAATTACTCGAAGCCAGTACCTCATAAAACTGGTAAAATAGGACGGGGCAGTGAATGTCTCGTAAGTAATTATTATGGTCCTCATTTCCTGATACTAATAGGTAAGGTTGCAATGACATTTACGCATTGCGTAGGTAGGTTTGCACAAGTGGGAGGGGTCCTAAAAGGCCGTTCAACCTTGATGTATATGCACACTTCCCTACACAAATATAAATTCATGGATAACGCACTCAGCACATCTCCCCTTCAAATTGGAGTTTGGGTTAAAGTCTATTGCTTTTGTTTACTATCAGGAGGTAGAATCAGAAGCAAACTCGACTAAGCCGGAAATCTTGGTGGTTATTTTAGAGCTCACTAGTCATTGGTCTTTATAAAAAATATTTGCATTCCATACCATATTTGCCACTGAACAGTGAAGGATCAAAGGCCAGCACGCTAACCACTCAGCCGTGGAGCCGGGCAATTTCTTATGGTAAGAGGTATATGAAGAGAGATCTAGTATCGCGGAGAGGTTCTTTTTTCATGTTTACTGTTATAGTACTCCATTCTCTACAGTGACGTGAAGCTCGCTTGGCTTTGTCATCCTCTACGACCTTATTAAAACAGAGGCTAGCAAGTAGATTGCCATCCAATTTTCTTTCCGTTCTATAATTAAAATATAACACGTGAATTTAGATGCATTGTGTGAAGAGGTCAATAATCAAAGGTTTCTTACCTTGTTAATTCATTTAGAAATTGGAGAGAGAAATATTCCTTTTCAAGGAATAAATGAATGAATCTGCCACCTGGGCGACTGCCCTAAATGCATATCAGTGTCTATTGATATTATCAAAGCAAAAGTTGAGTAAATTAGAATGACAATGGTGATTTTCTCAGGATTCTAGTACAAGTAATTTACGAGCCATTGTACTTTAAATTTTATAAATACAGACAGACGTCTGCTCCATTCAACTGCTTAGTCACAAGTGTATGATGTTCTTATGTTCACTTCCTTACAGTACACTGATTGCATTGCAACTTTATTGTCAGTTACTTCGTGATAGTACAAGAAGAAGGACGTGGTGGAAGACGGCATTTACCAATGCTGAAAAAAGGACATGTTAATGGTGTATGGAGAATGCTGTTCATTCTTGTGCTCTGTACATGGAATGATATCCAAATAGACGTCACCCATCTCGACAATTATTTGTGAACATACCGGGCGAGTTGGCCATTCGGTTAGGAGCGCGCAGCTGTTAGCTCGCATCCGGGAGATAGTAGGTTCGAATCCCACTGTCGGCAGCCCTGAAAATGGTTTTCCGTGGTTTCCCATTTTCACACCAGGAAAATGCTGGGGCTGTACCTTAATTAAGGCCACGGCCGCTTCCTTCCCATTCCTAGGCCTTTCCTGTCCCATCGTCGCCATAAGATTTATCTGTGTCAGTGCGACGTAAAGCAAAATAGAAAACAATTGTGAACATCTTCGACCAACTACGTGAAACACCGCAACAGAAATGAGTGAGTGGCTGGATAAAAGGGTGAAATTAATTTTCTAGCTGCCGTTGCTATAGATCCATACGTTTGTTTCCGTAAAAACGCACGAGGAAGTAACATGAGCCAGGCAAGTGTCTTATGAGTTCTCCACCGTCAGTTACATCCTTATCATAGCTCTCTCCATCAAATACGTCATGGAAACGATTTTGATAACTGTGTTATCTTTTACACATGCGCATTAAAACAAGATACATCAGATTTATCACGTATCTTGTTTAGTGGTGAAGTAACATTTACAAATCATGGCCAAGTAAACCTCGGAAACATGCACTATTGGTCCGTAAACAATCCCCATTGGCTTCGTCAGGGGGAACGTCAGTGACCATGGAGGGTAAGAGAACTGAACTATAATTTAATATTTTCTTGAAACTGGAGAAGGGAATTGATTAACTTCAATAAAATAAATTTTGTATGCAGAATGCTTCTATGAGTAGAGCTATTCTCATTTTAAGACAAACATTATCCATTTTTACATATTTTTGGAGGAAAACAATATTATGTCTCTTTTAAAATAAAAGCCCATTTTTCTAGTTTTGCTCGACGTTATGGAATACGGTGACCAGCATGTTACTGTAAAGCTTTCTGCCCTATTTTTAATTTTGTGAAATTTATTTAATCAATTCACTTGTAATTACGAGGGTTAGGGCATGAGTCGTGGCAATTATTTCTTTCTCATAAATGCGGAATCAACCACACAAATGGAAATGTACAGGGGGAGGGGGGAATTAAGGAACGTGAGGTACTATGGAATGTGAGAATAATGCCTAGCAGCGGTTTTAAAGCGAGAATACTGATATACGTACTACAGAATCTTCTTACATCTTACGGGTAGGGATAAACGCCCGGAGTTTCTCAATAACGTCATCCTTCTTCTGTTGACAACGCCAGGCCGTGTGGGGAAGAGGCAGTGCGATATCAAATTCAGCACTGTGGGGTGGGTTGTACTGGAATACCCGCCATACTCACCGGACCAGTCTCCGTTCTGTTTTTACCTCAACCCCAAAGCGAAAGAACCATTGTGTGGGAGGCGGTTTGCGACACGACAGACATTGCCTACGATGTAAACCGTAAGATTGCACAATTCACGCATGGTGAGGTAACAGGTACCCGACGTCTCCCATGTGGTGGACAATCTAGGTGACTATTTCGAGCTTTTACCGTAAAGGTCACTGTACTCTCCGAGAACTAACATTATGTAGCACAAGGCTTTCATGGCTGACAGTTGCTTTGCTTTATATCCTACACTTCAATGATTCAATGAAGTAAATTTCGTATGCAGTAGTAATAGGCCGTTTCATATCATCTGGTGCAGTTGGTATGTCCTTGTAAACAAATCTGGTGAACGGGTCACCAAGGCTTGTATTGAAGTGGTGGTGGTCATTTTGAACACAATCTTTGTAGACCAAATTCTTTCCTCTTCAGAATCCAGAGAATTTGTTTACTCACGTTTTTTCTTAAGTTAGTGATGACGCTTGGAGCAGACAACTCCCTGTATTATCAGTTTTCAAACTACGATAGCTCATGAACTACTTTTACTAAAATTATGAAAAAAAATCCATTGGTATTTTAATTTACTCTAGTTTATTTATGTAATACCAATACTCACGTTTAAAACTCCATTTAAAAATAAAACTTCCTAAAAAACGAATTATAATAATTATTAAAATCTGTGTGTGGACTACAATTATGATCCCTTGGTTACACTTAATTTCTATGAACTGAAAACAGCACATCGATAGCATGTTCAATTTTAGAAATACTTGGAGTGCAAGTTTTAGGTGATTCACTCTGTATAGAAAGTAGTGTCCTGTACATTCCAATACTCAATATCTTCTTCGTGAAATTTTCCCAATTAACTGGGATCGGCTCGAATGTGGATTGAGCTTAGTTTTACAGCCGGACGCCTTTTCAGAGGCCAATCCTATGTGCAGCGAATTATTCATGATGGCGTGTTTCTGTGGTGTTTCGTAGTGAAATGCTTTCAGTGTAAATGAACCTGTGTACTAAGATGTACCCAAACATCCAGTCCCCGAGCTAAAATTACCGTCCTTGCCATGAATTGAACCCAGAGACCTCTGAACCGAAAGCCACTACCCTCGTCATTCATCTAGCGGACAGGATAATTGCACTGCTCATTGTATATTTCAGAAATCACAAATAGAATTAACAGAGTGAAACGTGCATTGTTAACAACACAGTTCATTAAAAACTTGATTATGGTAATGTGGTCATTACTGTAATACCTGAAAATAGAACGTACCATTTTCTTACTGATTCTAGCACAATGTTTCCCTTTTAATTAACACATCGTTGCTGCGTGAGCAATACCGTGTATCTGACAGTATTCTTTCTATCCATTTGTTCCTTAAGACTGCCGGGCTGAGTGGCTCAGACGGTTAAGGCGCTGGCCTTCTAACCCCAACTTGGCAGGTCCGATCCTGGCTCAGTCCGGTGGTATTTGAAGGTGCTCAAATACGACAGCCCCGTGTCGGTAGATTTACTGGCACGTAAAAGAACTCCTGCGGGACTAAATTCCGGCACCTCGGTGTCTCCGAAGACCTTAAAAAGTAGTTAGTGGAACGTTAAACAAATAACATTATTATTATTAGTTCCTTAAGACTGGTCAAAGGAAAAACCAGCCACATATTGATATGAAGTCCATTAGAACAATTTTCCTTGTGTTAATTTTCCTATGCTAATATGTAAAGGAAAATGAACCTTAAATACATTATACTGGAGTAATGCGGAAATACGCCAGGCAAGCTCACATTCCTACAGTACCATAAGGTTCATTTTCTTTACACACCAGCATAGAAAAATGAACACAACGAAAATTGTTCTGGTAGATTGTATGTCCATATGTGGCTATGGGAGGCGTGAGCTATCTTAAGTAAAATAATGGATAGGAAGAGCATTGTCAGATACGCGATAATGATAGCGCTTTTTTTGCTAGTTGCTTTCCGTCGCACCGAGACAGGTATGTCTTATGGCGACGGTGGGACAGGAAAGGCTAGGAGTGGGAAGGAAGCGGCCGTGGCCTTAATTAATGCACAGCCCCAGCATTTGCCTGGTGTAACCACGGAAAACCATTTTCAGGGCTGCCGACAGTGGGGTTCGAACCTACTTTCTCCCGAATACTGGATACTGGCCACACTTCAGCTACTGCAGCTATCGAGCTCGGTTATTGATAGCGCTGCGACGATATAGTACGGACATCTATTCTCGTGATGAACACCAATCCGACATAAAATAAACATTGAGCAATTTTTTGAAATAAATATTTAATAGCAATGACCAGTGCAAACCGTACAATAATACAGAGTATTACATCACATATGTTTACACAAGTTCCGAAGTATCATAAACCATGTATCCTGCCCTCTTAAATAAGGTCCAGTAACAAATACTGCAAGTACCTGGATACAGTACCATAACATGTACCATGGCACACCTCTGTAAAAGTAAAATATGTAACAATAGTTTCCATTTATATTTCTATCTAAACATGTGGCTAATTGCATGTTAAAGTTCATTTCAGCCAAATTCATACTTAATTATGGTACAAATTATAAATAGCTTAAAATAATTGTATCCACGTTTTATATGTTTATAGACTACGATGTAAATCAGTTTGTATAGGTAGATCACTGAGAAATACTAGAGAAATCCAGTTATTTTAGGTACGGAGTCGTTAACCTGAGAACAAGGACGTGAGTTCTGGATATGGTGTCTTGATTCGAGCGCACTAGTTATGGGCACTGTCCTTTACATCGTCGATGGTTGTGCATATTAGATGTCTTGGGCATGGGTCCTATATATTTCGTCGATCGTTATGTGCGCCAAATTGGTTTGGGCATTCTTCGTTACTAGGAAAGTCGTCACGTGTTACTAGGTCATAGCTAACTGCTTATCACTGATGAGTACGAGTTTCTTATGTTAACAAGGATGTTGGAGATTATGAGTCCGAATTTGGAGCTGAGAACTACAACTGGAACTGCGAATGTGGACGTCGTTTCAGGAAAACTGAACGGAGGGCGACAGTTGGACAGTAGTATATCAGGACCTTGTGCTGAATGAGATCCAAGGAAGGCAATTCATGAGACCTAATCATTACGTCTTGCTGATTAACAACTACTGGGAGATATGGACTATGTTGTAAATATAATGAAGAAATTATTTTCAAGATTTCAACACGGCCATCTTGATGCTTTTATTATTATTGTTATTAATACTATTATTGTGTCATTTTATTTTAATTAATACCGGTACATACATCATCATTATAGACCTTATGCCTTTTAGCGTTCAGTCTGCAACCCTCTGTGAATTTACTAAATGTCGCCAAAATCCTCTATTTGCAACTAGTGCTGTGGTCTCATTTAGTTCTATACCTCTTATCTTTAAATCGGAAAAAACTGAGTCTAACCATCGTCGTCTTGGTCTCCCTCTACTTCTCTCTCCTTTTTTTTGCTAGTTGCTTTACGTCGCACCGACACAGATATGTCTTATGGCGACGATGGGATGGGAAAGGCCTAGGAATGGGAAGAAAGCGGCGTGGCCTTAATTAAAGTACAGCCCCAGCATTTGCCTGGTGTGAAAATGGGAAACCACGGAAAACCATCTTCAGGGCTGCCGACAGTAGGGGTTCGAACCTACTATCTCCCGATTACTGGTTACTGGCCGCACTTAAGCGACTGCAGCTATCAAGCTCGGTAGCATATTTGCTAAATACTGTCTTGAGTTGTTGTAGACCCCAACAAACAATGTAGATATCGACCACGTGTTGTCTCATTACAACACAGTGGTTACAGACAGACGGTGCAATTTGAAAAAAAGCAATGCCGAAGTACTGACAATACTTTCGTTTCAACAATGAATTTGTATTGTGTGTGAACCAAGGACAATGAAATGTGAAATGTCGTATGGCCTTTAGTGCCGGGAATCGAACCCGGGACCCTCTGAACTGAAGGCCAGTACGCTGACCGTTCAGCCAACGAGTCGGACAACCAAGGACAATAATTGCACTTCATAAACTCGGAATCGTTATAAATAATACCATGTGATTATTTTAACTTTGTAAATAGATGCTCATTTTGGAAAAATAGATTCTAATTTTAGAAAAACTAGGTACTAATTTTGAAACAAATAGATGCTTATTTTTTCAGGCCCAAGTTTTTAATAAAATATTTTCTAGTGTATTCTTAATCTTGTATTAGCCTACTGTAGTTTCCACAGATTGAAAAACTTAAAGGTTATATTCTTCGCCATTCAGCAGCCTTAATCTTATGCTCAAATATTTAGAATTGAAACCTACTATCACCACAGTAACAAAGAATATCATTTGGAACTTTTCATACTTGTCATTTAATTGAATCAACAAACTTGTCGTCATTCATAATAAGATGATGTGTGTAACTACTTGAATGGTTTAGCTACCTCCGTGGACTACTCCAGTGTTAACCCAACCACTTCACATCTGCCTGAAAAAGATTTCCATAATCTGGTTTTCTAACTTTTTCTCAAAATTACGTTAATATCACTTGGTTTATTTTAGAATGAAAGCATACAATTCGTAAACGCATCTGTATACTGCACGTACCTGTGCATATTTTTTCTTTCTTTCTTAATCCGATTACATCCACGGTTGGTTTTCCCTCAGAGTCAGAGAGGGATCAATCAATCAATACTGATCTGCATTTAGGGCAGTCGCCCAGGTGGCAGATTCCCTATCTGTTGCTTTCCTAGCCTTTTCCGAAATGATTTCAAAGAAATTGGAAATTTATTGAACATCTCCCTTGGTAAGTTATTCCAATCCCTAACTCCCCTTCCTATAAATGAATATTTGCCCCAGTTTGTCCTCTTGAATTCCAACTTTATCTTCATATTGTGATCTTTCCTACTTTTATAGACGCCATTCAAACCTATTCGTCTACTAATGTCATTCCACGCCATCTCTCCGCTGACAGCTCGGAACCTCTACCACCACAAGGGAAGTGTCCTGGAACGTGAGACTTTGGGTCGGGGGATACAACTGGGTAGAAGGGCCAGTACCACGCCCAGGCGGCCTCGCCTGCTATGCTGAACAGAAGCCTTGTGGGGTGGGGGGATGGGAAGATCGGAAGGGATAGACAAGGAAGAGGCCGTGGCCTTAACTTAGGTACCATCCCGGCATTTGCCTGGAGGAGAAATGGAAAACCACAGAAAACCACTTCGAGGATAGCTGAGGTGGGAATCGAACGCCCCACTATTCAGTTGACTTCCCGAGGCTGAGTGTTCCCCGTTCCAGCCCTCGTACCAATTTGAAATTTCGTGACAGGGCCGGGAATCCAACCCGGGCCTCTGGGGGTGGTGGCTAATCACCACAGAGGCGGACTCCCTGTGCAAATTACCAAGGTGAATTTTCACTTTCGATTTTGTTCATATATAAAGTCTAAATTTTTAATCTGTCGAAACTAATAATGAATAGCTGCTTTTAAATATTGATACTTTCTTATAGCATATCTTAACATACAAGAGTAGAAACAAGGCAATGAGTGTCGGAAAGGAAATTACAGCAATAGAAGTACAAACCACACAATTAATTTTGCAATATTCGTAACACAGAAATAAGTTTAGCTTCATATTAAGTAGTGAGGATCCTTTATTTAACAAACTCTTGCCGAGCTCGATAGCTGCAGTCGCTTAAGTGCGGCCAGTATCCAGTAATCGGGAGATAGTGTGTTCGAGCCCCACTGTCGGCCGCCCTGAAGATGGTTTTCCGTAATTTCCCATTCTCACACCAGGCAACCTTAATTAAGGCCACGGCCGCTTCCTTCCAATTCCTAGGCCTTTCCTATCCCATCGTCACCATAAGACATATGTGTGTCGGTGCAACATAAAGCAAATAGAAAAGAAAACAAAAAACTCTTAATTTAGTAATATTATGTACTTCTGTTTCCTGGCTATCTGAAAAATCGGGAAAAAATATTCGCTTTGAGGCAGGCTTGCAGCTTCTTTAAACACCATTTAACACGCATTTCTCTTTCTGAAACGTTGGGTATTTCTTCTCTGATATTGTTCTGCAGTTCCTGTAATTCTCGTGTATGTTATTTGTCGATTTCGTCTTCTTCCAACATAACTGATTATTTTCCATGTATTCCTCAACGCCCATGCGCGAACTCCTAGGGATACGCGCGCTGCCGGTTCGGAAACGCTGATCTAGGATCGAACGCTCCTACTTGCGCACAGACGTCCAGCGTTCTACCGTCTGAGCCACTTGGCGCAGTTGTTACCCTCTTAAACACCAGCCTTGGCTGCTACCTTGCCAATACTAGTCCTTCCCCATCCCAGTGTTATCGAAAACATACCTGTGTTACTACGGTGATAAACCGCTTGCAGTGGAGCTGAGTAGCTGACCTTATGTCGATGGGTTCGATCCGGCTCAGTCCGATGGTACTTGCAGGTGCTCAAAAACCTCAGCCTCGTGTCGGTACATTTACTGGCCCGTGAAATAAATCGTGCGGGACAAAATTCCGGTTCCTCTCTACACCGAAAGTCGTAAAGCACATAGTGCGACGTAAAACCATTATTATTATTATTATTATTATTATTATTATTATTATTATTATTATTATTATTATTATTATTATTATTATTATTATTATGGTTCATGTTTGTGGGTTACTGTAGTCACGTCCTAGTTCGTGAACCATGGGCAACGGCTGAGTGGCCTACTAAGTGGTCCTGAGAGTCGGGATACCAGTTGCTATGGAATGGGAGTGGGCATCTCGGACATATTCTGAGTCGTGGCCCTCCTTGTGCTCAGGCGGCTAGGACTACACAATTCACCGGTGGTCCATAACCCGTTAGAGGAGAGATCCTCACTTGGACTATGTGAAAGTAGGGCAGCATCCTGCTTCATGAATTTACCAAGCTCAGAACACTTTAAGCAAGCCTCGGACCTATGGGAGTAATGGAGTCCCACTCCCATTTGACAGGCGAGGGACTCCTTGGAAACAACTTGGCGAACGAAATGGAATTCGATGGGGAGCTATCAATATTAATGGGGCTTATGGAAGAAAGAAGGTAGAACTTGCTGAGTCAGCAAAGAGGATGCATCTGGATGTGCTAGGAGTAAGTGATATTCGGGTAAGGGGAGATAAGGAGGAAGAAATGAAATGGCGTATGGCTTTTAGTGCCGGGAGTGTCCGAGGACATGTTCGGCTCGCCAGGTGCAGGTCTTTTGATTTGACTCCCGTAGGCGACCTGCGCGTCGTGATGGGGATGAAATGATGATGAAGACGACACATACACCCAGCCCCAGTGCCAGCGAAATTAACCAATGATGGTTAAAATTCCCGACCCTGCTGGGAATCGAACCCGGGACCCCTGTGACCAAAGGCCAGCACGCTAACCATTTAGCCATGGAGCCGGACAAGGAGGAAGAGATAGGAGATTATAAAGTGTACTTGACGGGTGTTAGAAAGGGAAGGGCAGAGTCTGGGGTAGGGCTCTTTATCAGGAATACCATTGCACGCAACATAGTTTCTGTTAGGCACGTAAATGAGCGAATGATGTGGGTAGATTTGTCAGTGGGAGGAATTAGGACAAGAATTGTGTCCGTGTATTCACCATGTGAGGGTGCAGATGAGGATGAAGTTGACAAGTTTTATGAAGCATTGAGTGACATCGTGGTCAGGGTCAACAGCAAGGATAGAATAGTGCTAATGGGCGATTTCAATGCGAGAGTTGGGAATAGAACTGAAGGATACGAAAGGGTGATTGGTAAATGTGGGGAAGATATGGAAGCTAATGGGAATGGGAAGCGTTTGCTGGACTTCTGTGCTAGTATGGGTTTAGCTGTTACGAATACATTCTTCAAGCATAAGGCTATTCACCGCTACACATGGGAGCTAGGGGTACCAGATCCATAATAGACTATATCTTAACAGACTTTGAATTCAGGAAATCTTTTAGGAATGTACGAGCTTTTCGGGGATTTTTCGATGATACAGACCATTATCTGATCTGTAGTGAACTAAGTATCTCTAGGCCTAGGGTAGAGAAAGTGAAATCTGTCTGCAAACGAATAAGGGTAGAAAATCTCCAGGACGAGGAAATTAGACAGAAGTACATGGATATGATTAGTGAGAAGTTTCGAACAGTAGACAGTAAGCAGGTTCAGGATATAGAAAGTGAATGGGTGGCATACAGGGATGCTGTAGTAGAAACAGCGAGGGAATGCCTAGGAACAACTGTGTGTAAAGATGGGAAAAGGCGAACATCTTGGTGGAATGATGAAGTGAGAGCAGCCTGTAAACGTAAAAAGAAGGCTTATCAGAAATGGCTCCAAACAAGGGCCGAGGCAGACAGGGATTTGTACGTAGATGAAAGAAACAGAGCGAAACAAATAGTTGTTGAATCCAAAAAGAAGTCATGGGAAGATTTTGGTAATAACCTGGAAAGGCTAGGTCAAACAGCAGGGAAACCTTTCTGGACAGTGATAAAGAATCTTAGGAAGGGAGGGAAAAAGGAAATGAACAGTGTTTTGAGTAATTCAGGTGAACTCATAACAGATCCCAGGGAATCACTGGAGAGGTGGAGGGAATATTTTGAACATCTTCTCAATGTAAAAGGAAATCATCATGGTGGTGTTGCAAACAGTCAAGCTCATGGGGAGGAGGAAAATGATGTTGGTGAAATTATGCTTGAGGAAGTGGAAAGGATAGTAAATAAACTCCATTGTCATAAGGCAGCAGGAATAGATGAAATTAGACCTGAAATAGTGAAGTATAGTGGGAAGGCAGGGATGAAATGGCTTCATAGAGTAGTAAGATTAGTATGGAGTGTTGGTAAGGTACCTTCAGATTGGAGAAAAGCAGTAATTGCACCTATCTATAAACAAGGGAACAGGAAGGATTGCAACAACTATCGAGGTATCTCATTGATTAGTATACCAGGCAAAGTATTCACAGGCATCTTGGAAGGGAGGGTGCGATCAGTCGTTGAGAGGAAGTTGGATGAAAACCAGTGTGGTTTCAGACCACAGAGAGGCTGTCAGGATCAGATTTTCAGTATGCGCCAGGTAATTGAAAAATGCTACGAGAGGAATAGGCAGTTGTGTTTATGTTTCGTAGATCTAGAGAAAGCATATGACAGGGTACCGAGGGAAAAGATGTTCGCTATACTGGGGGACTATGGAATTAAAGGTAGATTATTAAAATCAATCAAAGGCGTTTATGTTGACAATTGGGCTTCAGTGAGAATTGATGGTAGAATGAGTTCTTGGTTCAGGGTACTTACAGGAGTTAGACAAGGCTGTAATCTTTCACCTTTGCTGTTTGTAGTTTACATGGATCATATGCTGAAAGGTATAAAATTGCAGGGAGGGATTCAGTTAGGTGGAAATGTAGTAAGCAGCCTGGCCTATGCTGACGACTTGGTCTTAATGGCAGACTGTGCCGAAAGCCTGCAGTCTAACATCTTGGAACTTGAAAATAGGTGCAATGAGTATGGTATGAAAATTAGCCTCTCGAAGACTAAATTGATGTCAGTAGGTAAGAAATTCAACAGAATTGAATGTCAGATTGGTGATACAAAGCTAGAACAGGTCGATAATTTCAAGTATTTAGGTTGTGTGTTCTCCCAGGATGGTAATATAGTAAGTGAGATTGAATCAAGGTGTAGTAAAGCTAATGCAGTGAGCTCGCAGTTGCGATCAGCAGTATTCTGTAAGAAGGAAGTCAGCTCCCAGACGAAACTATATTTACATCGGTCTGTTTTCAGACCAACTTTGCTTTATGGGAGCGAAAGCTGGGTGGACTCAGGATATCTTATTCATAAGTTAGAAGTAACAGACATGAAAGTAGCAAGAATGATTGCTGGTACAAACAGGTGGGAACAATGGCAGGAGGGAACTCGGAATGAGGATATAAAGGCTAATTTAGGAATGAACTCGATGGATGAAGCTGTACGCATAAACCGGCTTCGGTGGTGGGGTCATGTGAGGCGAATGGAGGAGGATAGGTTACCTAGGAGAATAATGGACTCTGCTATGGAGGGTAAGAGAAGTAGAGGTAGACCAAGGCGACGATGGTTAGACTCGGTTTCTAACGATTTAAAGATAAGAGGTATAGAACTAAATGAGGCCACAACACTAGTTGCAAATCGAAGATTGTGGCGACGTTTAGTAAATTCTCAGAGGCTTGCAGACTGAACGCTGAAAGGCATAACAGTCTATAATGATAATGTATGTATGTATGTATGTATGTATGTATGTATGTATTATTATTATTATTATTATTATTATTATTATTATTATTATTATTATTATTATTATTATTATTATTATTATTATTATTGAAGAGCTAAAAAGAAATGTAGCAAATCCTTCACAAGAAGCAACAACAAGAACGATATTGATTGTATAATCTGGTTCCTACATGACTACGTTTAATATTCCAGACGTTGTCAGCTGCTGTATGGAAAGAGAGCGCCGCTATTAAGAACATCACGTCTTCTTGTCCAAGCAGAACGCCGTCGTGACGCACTGCCATCTGTAGCAGATCTGTGGAAGTATTACAGTTTCTGAGTCCCACTAGGTCCAGCAAAGAGCGACGTTAGGGAACTACTACGTTCTTCACCAAGGTCAATCAGCACTCGTAGAGCAGAAAATTTCGTTCTTGATCATCAGCACCGAGCGCATTGTGTCAGCGAAAACTGTCTGAAAACCTGTCCGAATGTTCGAAATGCTGTACGGATTTGTACTCAGTTGGGGCTGTGAATAGGAAAGAAGAAGTAATGTACGATATGTTAGGTGCCGACTAAACTTTCGCCTAGCGTCAATTTTTGGAAATCTTGGTCTACTTACCTCAGAGGGTCTGTAAAGTATCTAATGTACATGGAGTTTATCCTTATTTCAATAGACCATCCATAAACTTTATGGTAAATAAATAAATAAATAAATAAATAAATAAATAAATAAATAAATAAATAAATAAATAAATAAATAAATAAATAATCGTAATAATAACAACCCGTGCATGGAAAGTCGAGCTTGGAATTCAAACCCTTATCCCTTTTCCCGTTCCTAAAACCAGTCTATTCCATAGGAATATAAAACCAAACCCCACCGAGCTAGATAGCTGCAGTCACTTAAGTATCCAGTATTCGGGAGATAGTGGGTTCGAGCCCCACCGTCGACAGCCCTGAAGATGGTTTTCCGTAGTTTCCCATTTTCACACCAGGCAAATACTGGGGCTGTACCTTAATTAAGGCCACGGCTGCCTCCTTCTACTCCTAGCCCATTCCTGTCCCATCGTCGCCATAAGACATATCTGTGTCGGTGCGACGTAAAGCAACTTGTAAAAAAACCAAACCCCATGACGCAACAGCCCCGAAGGGCTATGGCCTACCAAGCGACGGCTGCTCAGCCGAAGGCCTGCAGATTACGAGATGTCGTGTGGTCAGCACAACGAATCCTCTCAACCGTTATTCTTGACTTTCCAGTTATCTCACCGACGGATAGATCCTCAATTGTAACCACGTAGGCTGAGAGGAACTCGAACCAACCCTCAGATCCAGGTAAAAATAAATCACTGTCCTGGCCGGGAAACCAACCCGGTGCCTCCGAGTAAGAATTAGGTACGCCCTACGTTATCCCCACAATACGTGCCCGGCTGAATAGGCATATGCATGCTTGTTATTGAATTTAACCTTAAGTCTTCTGCTGCTTTCGCCACACACTGGCAGGATCGCAGGTGCGAACTGTGAACTTGGCCTATTTTACGGCATAATGCCCATCCTGACGCCACCTCTATGTGAAGGGATGTATTCACTATTGCGTGTTTCTGTAGTGGTGAGTAGTTGGAAAAGATGTATACTGAGACAAACAAAAATACCCAGTCCCTGACCTAGGGGAATTGGGGTTTGTGTATTCATTTGAATGCACATCTTCATTTATACGACACATCGCACAGCAAGTCACCACAGAGCTTACTAGTGCAAATACCATGACTTGCACATGTAGGAAGGTTCACGAAGACCGCAGTGTGTTGTTTCATACCCGTCTTAAGACCAGTCCCAATGTGGCGATTGTGAATTACTTGGTTAAGTGAGTCAAACATAATTCTGGAAACATGAACAACGCATTCTTCACGTAGTAGCCGGTGTTGACTTGGAGAGACGTTGTCCCTTTATTTATGATAGCTCTATTATGGAAATACCTAACTGCAAGTGACTAATCTCATGTTTTAATCCGTATTGAAATGTGTTATTTGTAATAACAAAGTTTTTATTCTATGTATTGAACAGGTGGATTAGAATAAAAACTTTGTTATGACAAACATCTAACTGTTCACAAATGCAAATCGTAATCTAAAATGCCTACACGAGTACGAAATGAGAATAATGAATACTTTAGTGAAAATAGATTTACACTCCCTCTATGTTAGAAGTCAGACGCCAAGTGACATAATTCCCCTCAGCTACAAGAATCTGAGAACTGTACTCATTGCAATTATTCTCCGTATACGACGTGGCATTCCACCTGACTTCAAAATATCGGTTATGTTACACGCGGTTGGCGTTAAGGATGGCATCCGGCCGTAAAACTGGGCTAAATCCATTCAAATTACCGACCCCAGGTAACTGGGAAAAGTCCAGGAAGGAGACGAAGAACACAATGTATTCATCTCCAAAGTTGTCACTAGACTACCCGCGTATCCTATTGGTCCAGTGCATGAGTATACAGTAGAGTGAAAGAAAATGGTACATCGATACCAGATTACATCGTAGGCTACGACGAATTAGAAGCATTCCTATTTCCTACGATGTCGTATAGCCTGGTCACATACAAGTTGTAAGAAAAACTGGGTGTCAATATCTGAGAGTCATGGTTCGAGGACTTCAAGCAGCAGGTAAGGTAGCATACGACTTGTAAAGCTTCAATAAAGGCTCAAATCCTGTCAAAAAGCATAACATAACCAATATATTTTGTCCGGCTCCGTGGCTAAATGGTTAGCGTGCTGGCCTTTGGTCAAACGGGTACCGAGTTCGATTCCCGGCAGGGTCAGGAATTTTATCCATCATTGGTTAATTTCGCTGGCACGGGGGCTGAGTGTATGTGTCGTCTTCATTATCATTTCATCTTCATCACGACGCGCAGGTCGCCTACGGAAATCAAATCAAAAGACCTGCACGTGGCGAGCCGAACATGTTATCGGGCACTTCCGGCACTAAAAGCCATAAGCCCTTTCTTTTACCAATATTTTGAAGTCATATCAAATGCCACGTTGTATAGGCCTAAGGAAAATTACGCTTCTAGTGGCTGTGCGGAACGATGTCTCTCAGCGTCTGATTTCCAAAATAGTAGGAGTATCAATTTTTTTCACTACAGCCGTTATTACTCTCATTTCGTACTTGTGTGGGTATTTTCGATTAAGATTTGAATGTATAAAGAGTCAGATGTATTCATAATAAAGGTATCACAAATAAAGGGGGACAACTTCTCAGCAGGTCAACACCAACTACTACGCGAAGAGTGCTTATTTCATGGTATCAGAATTAGTTTTGACTCATTTAACCAAGTAATTCACAATGCCCACGATGGGACTGGGAACAGCTTCCAATTCTTAAGACGGGAATGAATCAACACACTGCGATCTTCGTGAATCCTCCTGCACGTTCGAGTCGTGGTTGTTGGTCTGTGTATTCATCTGATGAGTAAGGGTAAGTTCTGTTATTCTTCAAACGAGGTGCAATGAAAGTGAAGTAAGACAAATATACGTATAATTATTTCTTGTAGGAAGCCTGCTGATTGAGGGTATATTTCGAAGGATTGAAAGATGTATTCATTAAACAGTGTCAGTTGGATACACAGGGTGAAGCGAAATTCGCGCACTCGGGCGTCGCAGCGTGACTCCTCACATGCCAGCAATAAAAAAATGCCTCTCACAAAAGTTCGTCCTGCGAGTATATCCGGCAGAAAAAGAACGTTGAATAGTGGCAATCTGGCAACACTGTAACCACATGTAGGGTAACTATCTCTGTCGGCACATACTAGCCGTGTTGTACAGTTGGTGCAGTGGATAGAGTTTTGGGTTGGCATGCAGGAGTTCGAGGGTTCGATCCTGAGTTGAGGCGCACTTTTCATTTGCTAATTTCCATCGGACATTACATACTGTAATACAGTAAGACACCGTTTCTTAGGTCACATGCATCTTACATTTACAAAATTTAGTAACGCTGAACACGTTGTAACGCACCTACTAGATGAAATGGTGCGAATAAATTCACGCTCACGACGTGGAAAGGGCGTATTTCAAAGTTGACCAATGAAAACGAATGTTCGTGCATTTCTAGGATCGTAGTATGTAAGTGCAAATGGTTTATAGACGACCCGCTGCAATCGCTGTTGACGATTAAGATGCCAGATACCATACCACCTGGGCTACATTTACGAAATAAAAAACATACGCCTCAAGCCAGGATCGACCCCTCGACCTCCTGCATACTAACCCAAATATCTATCCACTGCGCCAATTGCACCGCACGACCAATATGTACTGACAGAGGTAGTTACCATAAATGTGGTTACAGTGTTGCCAGATTGCCACTCTTCAACGTCCTTTTTCTCCCGGATATACTCGCAGGACGAACTTTTGTGAGAGACATCTTTTTATTGCTGGCATGTGAGAAGTCGCGCTGCGACGCCCGAGTGCGCGAATTTCGCTTC
This sequence comes from Anabrus simplex, assembly GCF_040414725.1. Lineage (NCBI taxonomy): Eukaryota > Metazoa > Arthropoda > Insecta > Orthoptera > Tettigoniidae > Anabrus > Anabrus simplex. The sequence goes on along the minus strand of NC_090266.1, from coordinate 285,442,500 downwards.
ACCCTGTATACTAACACTTCCTCGGTACGCCCTGTTGACGACCAGTGCTAATGAAGTAGCATAATGCAAATGACAACAACCTGTACACCAGCATATGAACCACAGAACATTATCTGAATATCAGCCAGGCCCCTGCACTGCGCATATTGTCTCGAATGAAATTCTATCCCTTCTTTGATATATTTTTATCCACTATAAATTGCCATAACACGCAAACATAGCGGTATATCAAATTTGAAAATAATTGCATTTGTACTTCATAATTGCAGTTTGCATGAAAAAGAAATACAGTCATGAAAATACTGTATGATCTTTAGGTTCATATGTCTGAGCATAGGACGACACAGATTATGTATTGGGCGTTAACCTCCTCAGTCACGAGAACTCTACTTCATCGCTCCCATTTCTGTATCACCTTCCATTTAAATCAACACGGAACGTTTCTTTTATAGGATGAGCACCGTTTTCTACGTTGATTCACGTTACTTCATTACTTTTGATTTGTCAACCACAAATAAATGATCTATAGACAACACACTGACACAAGTAATTACGTATTTATTATCTGAAGAAAGAGGGGTAAATTTACAAATTAAAATACGATGTGCGGGTTGCATAAATACGATGATTCAGATGCTGCTGATTCATCCGCCATAAACATTCAGTCCTCACTGTTTTTTTAAAAACGGTTGCTTGTTGTTGAGTTCTCAGCCCGCAGGTTGGTTCGATTTTCAAAATGTTACCATTAGCTGTCATAGAAAGTCACGGAAGAGGCATACCAGATAAATGAGAAGCGAGGTAGGGAATGATAATATTAGCATCAATCCTACCCTGACACATCTATATCAGTAGTAAGAAAACTTTTGTTTGAACACGTTCACATTAACAGTCCAGATCGATCTCCGGCGAGATACGGTATTTTGAAATGCACTGCGTCTTCTAGTAAGAAATAGAACAAGTTTGTTACTCTTATTAATCTGCCACATTACGAAAGTGCCTGAGGTATGAGTGATGCTACTAACGCCCTTCCGTGAGCATTCAATCCCAGTGATGAATGCTATGATAGCACGGCTAGTAGGATCAGTTTCAGTGGGCAGATTGATATGTAATGGCAATTTCTGGCTCGGTGAAGAAAGCAGCACCTAACTACCTCAGTCCCTCACTCCTCATCTCCTCAATATGCTTCTCCAGTGATACTGTGCATAGGCTCTGAGGACTCAATATGTGCACGGACTTAGTCGTCATTACTGGTATTGATGCTTCAAAACAAGTGAAAATTCTACAAACCAAGAGTAAGAAGGGATGTCGGAAGTCTCAGACAAAAGTAGGAATACACTGTAATGAGAGGTCTGAACAGGTAATTTGCCTACACCGCGAAGTACAGAGGCTGAAGGAAAAGAAGGTAAAAATCTGATGAGTGTAAAATACACTGACTGACAGAGCAAATGCAACACCAAGAAGGAGTGGTCAGAACTTTATGCCAATTGTAGGGTAGACTGACGTCACTGAGGTATGCTCATGATGTGAAATGCGCCGCTGTGCTGCGCACGTAGCGAACGATAAATGGGACACGGCGTTGGCGAATGGCCCACTTCGTACCGTGATTTCTCAGCCGACAGTCATTGTAGAACGTGTTGTCGTGTGCCACAGGACACGTGTATAGCTAAGAATGCCAGGCCGCCGTCAACGGAGGCATTTCCAGCAGACAGACGACTTTACGAGGGGTATGGTGATCGGGCTGAAAAGGGCAGGTTGGTCGCTTCGTCAAATCGCAGCCGATACCCATAGGGATATGTCCACGGTGCAGCGCCTGTGGCGAAGATGGTTGGCGCAGGGACATGTGGCACGTGCGAGGGGTCCAGGCGCAGCCCGAGTGACGTCAGCACGCGAGGATCGGCGCATCCGCCGCCAAGCGGTGGCAGCCCCGCACGCCACGTCAACCGCCATTCTTCAGCATGTGCAAGACACCCTGTCTGTTCCAATATCGACCAGAACAATTTCCCGTCGATTGGTTGAAGGAGGCCTGCACTCCCGGCGTCCGCTCAGAAGACTACCATTGACTCCACAGCATAGACGTGCACGCCTGGCATGGTGCCGGGCTAGAGCGACTTGGATGAGGGAAAGGCGGAACGTCGTGTTCTCCGATGAGTCACGCTTCTGTTCTGTCAGTGATAGTCACCGCAGACGAGTGTGGCGTCGGCGTGGAGAAAGGTCAAATCCGGCAGTAACTGTGGAGCGCCCTACCGCTAGACAACGCGGTATCATGGTTTGGGGCGCTATTGCGTATGATTCCACGTCACCTCTAGTGCGTATTCAAGGCACGTTAAATGCCCACCGCTACGTGCAGCATGTGCTGCGGCCGGTGGCACTCCCGTACCTTCAGGGGCTGCCCAATGCTCTGTTTCAGCAGGATAATGCCCGCCCACACACTGCTCGCATCACCCAACAGGCTCTACGAGGTGTACAGATGCTTCCGTGGCCAGCGTACTCTCCGGATCTCTCACCAATCGAACACGTGTGGGATCTCATTGGACGCCGTTTGCAAACTCTGCCCCAGCCTCGTACGGACGACCAACTGTGGCAAATGGTTGACTGAGAATGGAGAACCATCCCTCAGGACACCATCCGCACTCTTATTGACTCTGTACCTCGACGTGTTCCGGCGTGCATCGCCGCTCGCTGTGGTCCTACATCCTACTGAGTCGATGCCGTGCGCATTGTGTAACCTCCATATCGGTTTGAAATAAACATCAATTATTCATCCGTGCCGTCTCTGTTTTTTCTCCAACTTTCATCCCTTTCGAACCACTCCTCCTTGGTGTTGCATTGTCACTGTCAGTCAGTGTACTTGTAGTGAAACCGTATTGAGAAACAAATATTAGACTTTCAGTGGGTATCTTTCGATTAATTGGCCTCAGTACTGTAAGCCAGTACAATATTTTCAAAAATTAACCAAGCTAGGATCAATGCTTCAGTCTTTATTAACTTGTTTTGACGTTGTGTGATATATATTGTAAAGTGGCAATTTCTACTGTCGTTATGAACATGAGAAAAATTAGTAATACCCGTAACGAATATCGTATTCTTAAGATATCCGTAATATTTAACAAGGTAATCTATAGGCCTCCGAAATTAATAATTGCGTAGAAATATACTAAATAAAATTATGAAGAAATAACTTCCAGTAACTTCAAATTGGTTTCTGTATTTTATAATCGTTAGGTTTTTACGATAGAAAAGGGTATGGAGTGGGAAGGAATTTACCGTGGTCTTTATTCGGTAGAGCCCCATTATTTTCCTGGTGTGAAAATGGGAAACCACGGGAAACCATCTTTAGGGCTGCCGACAGAGGGGTTTGAACCCACTATCCCCCGAATGCAAGCTGACAGCTACGTGACTCAAACCACGTGGCCACGATTTTACTATTTTGTATACTATGCTCTATATGTACTCAACAGCGACGTATTAGCTGAAGGCCCATTTGAAATATAATGTGGACGTGAAAGCTATAGTAGGATTTTTTCTGCTTGCAATTCCATTGCTATGTTCTCACCTTCCTAGTCCTCAGAATACCATGTGATCATTTACTGTACTGCATCATAAAGAGGATGATTATCGAATATGTTCGGAATTTACATCAATGTGCCCATTTTAGAGAAAACAACTCATATTAATATGGAAAAATAACTTATTTTTATCCCATTAATTTGAGACGAAGGAAGTTGACCGAATAACAAGTTTTTCTCCATTCCTCTGTGTAACAGTTAAATAAGAATGACAGAGAAAATTATATCCTGTGTTTGGTTAGTGAGAGAAGAATATTCAACATTAGTCTAACCAAATACTGGCCACCTGATTTCTAGGCAGCGCACCAGCAGACATATCATGTGGGAAATAAGAAACCAATAATGGCCGGTTTTTTTTTTTTGTGCTACGTTCAGAATGGACGTTTTCCTTCTGTAGTCACAATTATTTTAGAAGGGTGCATAGACTGTGGCATCCGCTGGTTGATTTTTTTTGTTGGAAGCACTGATTTTGTATTAGTCTCTAGGTAGAGACCAGAACAAAATTTATCTTCTGCTGAACTTTAAGGCTCAACTATGGCTGTGAGAATTTGGTTGCTGCTGACGTATGGAAGACGACAACTAGTGCGTTTGGGTGCTCTGAAGTGAAGTGAACTCGTGTCCTCGTCCTGAGATGGCGCAGATCCTTTACGGCAGGCACGCCCCGATGGAGGTGAACTGCACGTACCATTTTAACTACATATTCGTACCAACCTTCCTGCCATTTATGGCAGTACCGGGAATCGAACCCGTGCCCCCGAGGACGTCGGCTAATAATGCTACGCGTTACGCTACGGAGTAGGCCGTTTGGGAGCTATCAATAGCGTTATATACATATTCATGCATGATGAAATAATACACTCTGGATTGTTATAATTATTTTTTGCTATTTGCTTTACGTCGCACCGACACAGATAGGTCTTAAGGCGACGATGGGACAGGAAAGGGCTAGGACTGAGAAGGAAGCGGCCGTGGCCTTAATTAAGGAACAGCCCCAGCATTTGCCTGGTGTGAAAATGGGAAACCAAGGAAAACCATCTTCAGGGCTGCCGACAGTGGGATTCGAACCTACTATCTCCCGAATACTGGATACTGGCCGCACTTAAGCGACTGCAGTTTCTCTCTCTCTCTCTCTCTCTCTCTCTCTCTTTCTCTCTGGATTATTGAGCAAAGCAATGGCAAAACAACTCCCCTCCTCATCTCGCCTAGTGTACCTCATTACGTAGTGCCCCCATCGGTTCTAGTGGCCCTACAACGGTTTAAACTTTGGTGGTATTACTTGAGAAACGAATGGGCTCTCTGGCTGGTGAATAAACAGATAGACAAACTCATAGAAATACTACTACTACTAAAATGTTTCCATTCCTCCCCTGAAGGGGGAGGCGGGCCTCTTAGACGGTGACGCCGTCTCTCAGGCCAGGAGATTTGTTACGGTGAAGGAGATGCTCGGGGAAGGTGAGGGGGTTGGCGGTCGTGGCCTATACTAGGAACTGTTTCGGTATTCGCCTTAGTGCAGGAGAATGGAAAACCACGGAAAACCATTCTCAGGACAGCCCACGGTTCGAGCCAGCCATAAGGTCCAGCCCTGTCCCGTCTCCCGAATGCAGAGGCGCAGAGCCACGGTAGGGACGTGGCCACCACTCCTCTGCTTGTTTCGCCGGTCAGAGTGCAAAACTGTTGGACAACGGACTAGCCGTGGCCACTTATGGGCCAAGACCCACTGTGTATCTCCCGACCAACTTATAGAGTACCATGGATCCAATACAAGAAGCAGTCTTTGCCGGACTCCAATGAGTAGAGCCACACACACACACACACACACACACACACACACACACACACACACACATATTTCTGTAGACATTACAATAGAACACCTGATCTAATATATTTCATACAAGTGCCAGAGCAGAAAATGTCCCTAATCTTCATCATCTTTTCTTCTTATATTTCTACCGCTTTTCCCCCCACCTGTGGGGTCGCGGGTGCGAACTGTGTTGCGCATGTGGATTTAGCCCTGTTTACGGCCGGATGCCCTTCCTGACCCCAATCCTATATGGAGGGATGTAATCACTATTGCGTGGTGGTTAGTAGTGTAATGTGTTATCTGAATATGAAGAGAAAAGTCTTGGGAAAGACACAAACACCCAGTCCCCGGTCCAGAAGAATTGATCAAATGCGATTAAAATCATCAACCCTGCCGGGAATCGAACCCGTCACACTCTGAACCGAAGGCCTCAACACTGACCATTCAGCCAATGAATCGGACAGAAGATGTCCCTAATCCACGTTCAAATATCGAGCAAAAACTGTATGGGTACCTACAGAACTACCTCGTAACTGCTGTGCTCAAACAGCGAAATTGACAATCCTCTTCTTCTTCTCCTTAATCTGTTTACCCTCCAGGGTGGGTTTTTCCCTCAGACTCAGCGAGGGATCCCACCTCTACCGCCTCAGGGACAGTGTCCTGGAGCTTCAGACTTTGGGTCGGAGGATAGAACTGGGGAGAATGACCAGTACCTCGCCCAGGCGGCCTCACCTGCTATGCTGAAGAGGGGCCTTGTGGAGGGATGGGAAGATTGGATGGGACAGGCAAGGAAGAGGCAAGGAAGCGGCCGTGGCCTTAAGTGAGGTACCATCCCGGCATTTGCCTGGAGGGGAAGTGGGAAACCATGAAAACCACTTCCAGGATGGCTGAGGTGGGAATCGAACCCACCTCTACTCAGTTGACCTCCCGAGGCTGAGTGGACCCCGTTCCAGCCCTCGTACCACTTTTCAAATTTCGTGGCAGAGCTGGGAATCGAACCCCGACCTCCGGAGGTGGCAGGTAATCATGCTAACCACAACACCACAGAGGCGGACGACAATGCTCCTCCTATCCATTAATTCTCTTAAGACCGGTCACGGCTCCCAGCCACATATTGATATGTAGCCTTTCTTCTTTCTGTTTACCCTCCAGGGTTGGTTTTTCCCTCGGACTCAGCAAGGGATCTCACCTCTACCACCACAAGGGCAGTGTCCTGAAGCGTGAGACATTGTGTCGGGGAATACAACTGCGGAGAATGACCAGTCCCTCGCCCAGGCTGCCTAACCTGCTATGCTGAACAGGGGCCTTGGTGGGGGATGGGAAGATTGTAAAGAATAGGCAAGGAATAGGGAAGGATGCGGCCGTGGCCTTAAGTTAGGTACCATCCCGGCATTTGCCTGGAGGAGAAGTGGGAAACCACGGAATACCACTTCCAGAATGGCTGAGGTGGGAATCGAACCCACCTCTACTCAGTTGACCTCCCGAGACTGAGTTGACCCCGTCCCAACCCTCGTACCACTTTTCAAATTTCGTGGCAGAACTGGAAATCGAACCCGGGCCTCCGGGGGTGGCAGGTAATCACACTAACCACTACACCACAGAGGCGGACGATATGTAGTCCTTCAGAACAATTTTCGTTCAGCTCATTTTCCTATACGCGTGTGAAATGGAAAATGAACCTTACTGTACCGTACTGTATTAATGCATGACGTATTTATCCACTCCTAGAGTACAACGTACTATTTAAGGTTAATTTTCCTTTACACACGCGCATAGGAAAATGAAACCAACGAAAATTGTTCTGATAGACTGCATATGAATATGTGCCTGAAGGCGTGTCCAGTCTTAAGGAAAATAATGGATAGGAAGAGCATTGTCACACTCGTGGTTTTAGCATAGCAGGGACGACACATAGCTCATGTGCAGGAGAGGAGCTCTAGACCAAAACTGAGCAGATCGACCTCAGGTCCAGCAAAAAATGTAGGATACTACTAAGAAAAGTCTATAAGGAATCAACAAATCATGGACAACTACAGCCCAAGATGACTATTGTGCAGCCATATTTTGTAGCGCACCCGGTCAGCGCTACAAATTCTCAGAATCTTGTCTCACGGGAGTTCCTGTCACGTGTCGCAAGCCAACAACGTCACATTTAGCCAGCTTCAAATGCCGCCTATCTCAGACGGGATTGAACACGCTACCTTGGGAACAGAAAGATAACAAGAAACTGACTGTGCCACTGAGGGCAGAACTCTCGTTTCAAACAGCCTTACATCAGGCCTGAACGAAGCACGCTCCAACCCTCAGACCAAACGTGAGACTGCTGAGGACTCTAGCTTTCATTAATTAACCCACTGCCAGATGTTTCCAATTGAAATCAATTTAATAAACCTGAAATCTATATATATAAAGTAGCTTGTCCTGACTGACTGACTGACTGACTGACTGATTCATCACCGCCGAGCCAAAACTACTGGACATAAAGAAATGAAATTTTGGGGATATATTCATATTATAATGTAGGTGCTCGCTAAGAGAGGATTTTTGGATATTCCGTCGCTAAGGGGGTGAAAAGGGGGTGAAATTTCAAAATGAGTGTGTCTATATCTCAAAACTTTAAAAGGTTACAGATGTGAAAATTGGTATTTAGAATCTTCTTTAAAAATAAGGAAACACGTATTTTTTTGTTTTCAGATAATCCCAATAGGAGGGGTGAAAAAGGGTGAAAAAGTGGTTGAATGCCTTTAATCAGGATACCGCTACTTATATCTCAGAAATTGAAGATATTACAGACCTCAAAATTGGTACTTGCGATCACTGTCAAAAAGAAAGAAACACATATTTTTTTGTTTTTGGAAAATCCAGTTAATGCGAGGGTGAAAGGGGGGTGAATTTTTAAAATGAGTGCATCCATATCTCAAAAGTTTTAAAGTTTAGAGAAGTAAAAATTGGTATTTAGAATCTTCATTAAAAATAAAGGAACACGTATTTTTTTGTTTTCGGAAAATCCCAATTGTAGTGGTAAAAAGGGGTTAAAATGGATTGAATGCCTTTAAAGAGAATACTTATATCTCAGAAACTGAAGATATTACAGACCTCAAAATTGGTACTTTTGATCGCTTTCAAAAATAAAGTAACACATATTTTTTTGTTTTTGGAAAATCCAATTAATGCGAGGGTGAAAAGGGGGGTGAATTTTTAGAATGAGTGCATCTATATCTCAAAAGTTTTAAAGTTTAGAGATGTAAAAATTGATATTTAGAATCTTCATTATAAATCAAGGAACACGTAGTTTTTTGTTTTCGGAAAATCCCAATAGGAGGGGTGAAAAGGGGGTGAAAATTGGGTTGAATGCCTTTAAAGAGAATACTTATATCTTAGAAACTGAATATATTACAGACCTGAAAATTGGTATTTGGGATCTACTTTAAAAATAAAGAAACAGGTATTTTTTCGTTTTGAGAAAATCCAAATAATGGGGGGTGAAAAGGGGGATGAAATTTTTAAAATGAGTGTACCTATATCTCAAAACTTTTAAAGTTTATAGATGTAAAATTTGGTATTTAGAATCTCCTTTAAAAATAAAGAAACACGTATTTTTTGTTTTCGGAAAATCCTAATAGGAAGGGTGGAAAAGGGTGAAAAAGAGGTTGAATGCCTTTAATGAGGCTACTTATATTTCAGAACCAGAAGATATTACAGACCTGAAAATAGGTATTTGGGATCTACTTTAAAAGTAAAGAAACAGGTATTTTTTCGTTTTTGGAAAATCCAAATAATGGGGGGTGAAAAGGGGGGTGAATTTCTAAAATGAGTGTGTCTACATCTTAAAACTTTAAACGTTTACGGATGTAAAAATTGGTGTTTAGAAACTCCCTTAAAAATAAAGGAACACGTATTTCTTTGTTTTCTCTAAATCTCAATAGGAGGGGTGTAAAAGGGTGAATAATGGGTTGAATGCCTTTAATGAGGATACATATATCTCAGAAACTGAAGATATTACAGAACTGAAAATTTGTAAATGGGATCTCCTTTAAAAATAAAGAAACACGTATATTTTTGCTTTTGGAAAATTCAACTAATGGCGGTTAAACAGGAGTGGCAAATTGGGGTGAATTTTTTGAAAGACTATATCTACAGAATATCTGAGAAGCGTAAAATGTTACAGACGTAAAACGTGGGTATTTGGAATCTCCTGTAAGTGTAAAGAAACATAGGTGATTTGTCTTTGGAAACTCCACTTAAGGGGAACTAAAAAGGGGTGACATTTTAAAATGAGAATTTCTACAGTATATCTCAAAAAACTTAACATGTTACAGAAGTGAAAAATGGCAGTTTTTTAATTCTATTAAAAATAAAGAAACGTGTATTTTTAGTTTTCGGAAATACCACTTGGGAAGTGGGTGGGGGGGGGTAAAAGTGACTGAAAATGGTGTTGAATTCTTTTAATTAGGCTACTGATATCTCAAAAATGAAGATGTTACACACGTGAAATTTGATTTTTGGAATCTGCTTTAAATGTAAACAAACACGTATTCTCGGAAAATCCAATGAATGGGGTTTGGGGGTTAAAGGATTGAAAAAAATTAATTGACTTAATTGTATCAGAATACATACATCTAATAAAAACTAAAGTTGTTACAGACGTGAAAATTGGTATTTTGATCTCTTTTAAAAACAAAGAAAAGCGCGTTTGGGGGGGGGACAATCTGGGGGGGGGGCGGGAGTGAAAAGGAGCTGAATTCCTTTCATGAGGACACATAAATCAAAAACTAAAGAGGTTAGAGTGGTGATAATTGGTATTTAGAAGATCCTTTACTATTAAGGGAACAAGTATTTTTTGCCTTAATATCACTTTGTGAGGGGGAGGATTGTGAAAGGAAGTTAAAAAAAGTGAATTATTTTTAAGGGGATACTTATATCTCGAAACTGAAGGTAATAAACGTGAACATTGGTATTTGGAATCTCCTTTAAACATAAAGAAACACACCTTCTTTTAATTTTTTGGGGGGTGGGGGTAAATAAACTTAACGGCGGTGGGGTGTAAAAGGCGGTGAGACCAATTGATTTTACTGTTCATAATGTACTTATAAGGAGCCTCCGTTGCTCAGGCGGCAGAGCTGGGTTCCGTGTTTCAAATCCCGGTCACTCCATGTGACATTCGTGCTGGACAAAATGGCGGCGGGACAGGTTTTTCTCCGGATACTCCGGCTTTCCCTGTCATCATTCATTCCAGCAACACTGTCCAATATTTCATTTCATTTGTCACTCATCGATCATTGCCCCAGAGGGGAGCTTCGGCAGCCGGCACAATTCATATTGTCGCCGCTAGATGGGGCTTTATTCATTCCATCTCTGATCCTGTCGAATGATAGGAAACAGGCTGTTGACTTTCGATGTACTTATTCTGATCATGAACCGATCATTTTTAACCGCCAAGTAGCTGTGGGGTCCAGAACATATAATAATAATAATAATAATAATAATAATAATAATAATAATAATAATAATAATAATAATAATAATAATAATAATAATAATAATGTTCTGGACCGTCGTCACATGTGAGGACCACGCTGGAAACAGGTCCTGAACGGCTAATGACTAAGAATGCAGTTCGGCCGCGGGTTCAGTAGGCTACCGCCAAGGCACCCAAGACGACACCACGACAGATCCCCTGAAGGATTTGATTCATATTAAAAATGCTTATAGGAAAAGATGGCAAAGATTTAGGGACCCAACTAACTGGGTGGAATACCTGGAACTAGCCCTGGAAGTACGAAATCGTTTGCTGGAAAGAAAGATTGAAAAATGGGAGGAAACTTGCCGTAATCTATTAGAAAACTAGTCAGATCGCGAATTTTGGCGGATTCTCGCAGAAAACTGGTCAGATTGCGAATTTCGGCGGATTATATATCTAAAACAATAAGCATTCAATTATAAATTTCAGTGTAATACCGTAGCGAAGCACGGGTATCTTGCTAGTCTATATATATAAAATAGCTTGTCCTGACTGACTGACTGACTGACTGACTGACTGATTCATCATCGCCGAGCCAAAACTACTGGACATAATAAAATGAAATTTTGGGGATACATTCATGTTAAGATGTAGGTGCTCGCTAAGAGAGGATTTTTGGATATTCCGTCGCTAAGGGGGTGAAAAGAGGGGTGAAATTTTAAAATGAGTTCACCTATAGCTCAAAACATTAAAAGTTTACAAATGTAAAAATTGGTATTTAGAATCTTCTTTGAAAATAAGGAAACACGTATTTTTTTGTTTTCAGAAAATCCCAATAGGACGGGTGAAAAAGGGTGAAAAAGGGTCGAATGCCTTTAATCAGGATACCGGTAATTATATCTCAGAAACTGAAGATATTACAGACCTGAAAATTGGTACTTTGATCTCTTTTAAAAATAAAGAAACACGTATTTTTTTGTTTTCGGAAAATCCCAATAGGAGGGGTGGAAAGGGGTGAAAAAGTGTTGAACGCATTTAATGAGGATACTTATATCTCAGAAACTGAAGATATTACAGACCTAAAAATTGGTGCTTTGGATCTCCTTTTAAAATAAAGAAACACGTATTTTTTTTTTTTTTTTTGGAAATTCCAATTAATGGCGGTTAAACAGGAGTGACATATTGGGGTGAATTTTTTGAAAGACTATATCTACAGAATATCAGAGAAACGTAGAATGTTGCAGACGTAAAAAGTGGTATTTGGAATCTCCTGTAAATGTAACGAAACATAGGAGATTTGTTTTTGGAAACTCCTCTTAAGGAGAACTAAAAAGTGGGTGAAATATTAAAATGAGAATTTATACAGTATATCTAAAAAAACTGAACATGTTACAGAACTGAAAAATGGTATTTTTTATCTCTATTAAAAATAAAGAAACGTGTATTTTTAGTTTTCGGAAATACCACTTGGTTGGAAGGGGGGGGGGGGTAATAGTGACTGATAATGGTGTTGAATTCTTTTAATTAGGCTACAGTTATCTCAAAAATAAAGAAGTTACAGACGTGAAATTTGATACTTGGAATCTGCTTTAAAAGTAAAGAAACACGTATTCTTGGAAAATCCAGTGAAGGAAGGGGTGGGGGGAGGTGAAAGAATTGAAAAATTCATTGAATTAATTGTATGAGAATACTTACATCTATTAAAAATTAAAGTTGTTAGGGCCTACAGACGGGAAAATTGGTATTTGGATCACCTTTACAAACAAAGAAAAACGTCTTTTTGGGGGCAAATCATCTTGGGGGGCGGGAGTGAAAAGGAGTTGAATTCCTTTTATGAGAACACATAAATCAAAAACTGAAGAAGTTACAGAGTTACAGTCGTGATGATTGGTATTTAGAAGATCCTTTACTATTAAAGGAACAAGTATTTTTTGCCGGAAAATTCACCTGCGGGGGGGAGGGGGGGAGGAGTGTGAAAGTGAAAAAAAGTTAATTATTTTAATCTCAAAACTGAAGGTAATAGACGTAAACCATGGTGTTTGGAATCTCCTTTAAACATAAAGAAACACGCCTCCTTTAATTTTTTTTGGGGGGGGGAGGTAAATAAACTTTACGGCGGAGGGGGTGTAAAAGGAGGTGTGACCAATTGATTTTACTGTTCATAATGTATTTATAAGGAGCCTCCGTTGCTCAGGCGGCAGCGCGCCGGCCTCTCACAGCTGGGTTCCGTGGTTCAAATCCCGGTCTCTCCATGTGACATTCGTGCTAGACAAAACGGAGGCGGGACAGGTTTTTCTCGGGATACTCCGGTTTTGCCTGTCATCATTCATTCCAGCAACACTGTCCAATATCATTTCATTTCATTTGTCATCCACTAATCATTGCCGCAGAGGAGTGCGACAGGGGCTTTATTCATTCCATTCCTGATCCTGTCGAATGACTGGAAACAGGCTGTAGATTTTCGATGTACTTATTCTGATCATAAACCGATCATTTTTAATCTTTCCTGGGTTCGTTTTCTAGAGCCATCTTTTCCTTCGGAGAACGTTCCTAGATTACAGTAGATTCTCCTGGCATATAAATAAAAATTTAAACACATTTGAAATAAATGATAGGAATGAGATTGACCGTCCAATTTTTCGCCTCCATAATAAGGTCAATAATGCACGGAAGTATGTCATTCGTATGGCCAGAAATCCCGCACACTTGCCTATGCGCGACAATGGTGCTGGTCACATTCTCAACAATGACAATTACAGCAGATGTAATTTACCGGCAAGTAGCGGTCTTGCATCTTGCTGTGGGGTCCTGAAATCCATAATAATAATAATAATAATAATAATAATAATAATAATAATAATAATAATAATAATAATAATAATAATAATAATGTTCTGGACCGTCGTCAAATATGCGGACCGCGCTGGAAACGGGTCCTGGACGGGTAATGACTACGATTGCAATCCGGCCGCGGGTTCAGTATCGCCAAGGCGCCCAAGACGACACCACGCTGGATCTCCTGAAGGATGTGATCCATATTAAAAATCCTTATAGGAAAAGATGGCAAAGATTTAGGGACCCAACTGACCGGGTGGAATACCTCTACTTAGCTCGGGATGTACGAAATCGATTGCTGGAATGAAAGATTGAAAAATGGGAGGATACTTGCCATAATCTATTAGAAAACGAGTCAGATCACGAATTTTGGCGGATTCTCTCAAAAAACGAGTCAGATCGCGAATTTCGGCGGATTATATATAAAACAATAAGCATTCAATTCTAAATTTCAGTATAATACCGTAGCGAAGCACGGGTATCTTGCTAGTCTATATATATAAAATAGCTTGTCCTGACTGACTGACTGACTGACTGATTCATCATCGCCGAGCCAAAACTACTGGACATAATGAAATGAAATTTTGGGGATACATTCATATTAAGATGTAGGTGCTCGCTAAGAGAGGATTTTTGGATATTCCGTCACTAAGGGAGTGAAAAGGGGGGTGAAATTTTAAAATGAGTTCACCTATATCTCAAAACTTTAAAAGTTTACAAATGTAAAAATTGGTATTTAGAATCTTCTTTGAAAATAGGGAAACACGTATTTTTTGTTTTCAGAAAATCCCAATAGGACGGGTGAAAAAGGGTGAAAAAAGGGTCGAATGCCTTTAATCAGGATACTGGTACTTATATCTCAGAAACTGAAGATATTACAGACCTGAAAATTGGTACTTTGATCTCTTTTAAAAATAAAGAAACACGTATTTTTTGTTTTCGGAAAATCCCAATAGGAGGGGTGGAAAGGGGTGAAAAAGTGTTGAACGCATTTAATGAGGATACTTATATCTCAGAAACTGAAGATATTACAGACCTGAAAATTGGTGCTTTGGACATCCTTTTAAAATAAAAATACACGTATTTTTTTGTTTTTGGAAAATCCAATTAATCGGGGGGTGAAAAGGGGGTGAATTTTTAAAATAAGTGTACCTATATCTCCAAACTTTTAAAGTTTACAGATGTAAAATTTGGTATTTAGAATCATCATTAAAAATAAAGAAACAGGTATTTTTTCAGAAAATCCCAATAGGACGGGTGAAAAAGTGTGAAAAAAGGGGTTGAATGCCTTTAATCAGGATACCGGTAATTATATCTCAGAAACTGAAGATATTACAGACCTGAAAATTGGTACTTTGATCTCTTTTAAAAATAAAGAAACACGTATTTTTTTTGTTTTCGGAAAATCCCAATAGGAGGGGTGGAAAGGGGTGAAAAAGTGTTGAACGCATTTAATGAGGATACTTATATCTCAGAAACTGAAGATATTACAGACCTAAAAATTGGTGCTTTGGATCTCCTTTTAAAAAAAAGAAACACGTATTTTTTTTTTTTTTTTTTTTTGAAATTCCAATTAATGGCGGTTAAACAGGAGTGGCATATTGGGGTGAATTTTTTGAAAGACTATATCTACAGAATATCAGAGAAACGTAGAATGTTACAGACGTAAAAAGTGGTATTTGGAATCTCCTGTAAATGTAACGAAACATAGGTGATTTGTTTTTGGAAACTCCTCTTAAGGAGAACTAAAAAGTGGGTGAAATATTAAAATGAGAATTTATACAGTATATCTAAAAAAACTGAACATGTTACAGAAGTGAAAAATGGTATTTTTTATCTCTATTAAAAATAAAGGAATGTGTATTTTTAGTTTTCGGAAATACCACTTGGTTGGAAGGGGGGGTAATAGTGACTGAAAATGGTGTTGAATTATTTTAATTAGGCTACAGTTATCTCAAAAATAAAGAAGTTACAGACGTGAAATTTGATACTTGGAATCTGCTTTAAAAGTAAAGAAACACGTATTCTTGGAAAATCCAGTGAAGGAAGGGGTGGGGGGAGGTGAAAGAATTGAAAAATTCATTGAATTAATTGTATGAGAATACTTACATCTATTAAAAATTAAAGTTGTTAGGGCCTACAGACGGGAAAATTGGTATTTGGATCACCTTTACAAACAAAGAAAAACGTCTTTTTGGGGGCAAATCATCTTGGGGGGCGGGAGTGAAAAGGAGTTGAATTCCTTTTATGAGAACACATAAATCAAAAACTGAAGAAGTTACAGAGTTACAGTCGTGATGATTGGTATTTAGAAGATCCTTTACTATTAAAGGAACAAGTATTTTTTGCCGGAAAATTCACCTGCGGGGGGGAGGGGGGTGGAGTGTGAAAGTGAAAAAAAGGTAATTATTTTAATCTCAAAACTGAAGGTAATAGACGTAAACCATGGTGTTTGGAATCTCCTTTAAACATAAAGAAACACGCCCCCTTTAATTTTTTTGGGGGGGGGAGGTAAATAAACTTTACGGCGGTGGGGGTGTAAAAGGAGGTGTGACCAATTGATTTTACTGTTCATAATGTATTTATAAGGAGCCTCCGTTGCTCAGGCGGCAGCGCGCCGGCCTCTCACAGCTGGGTTCCGTGGTTCAAATCCCGGTCTCTCCATGTGACATTCGTGCTAGACAAAACGGAGGCGGGACAGGTTTTTCTCGGGATACTCCGGTTTTGCCTGTCATCATTCATTCCAGCAACACTGTCCAATATCATTTCATTTCATTTGTCATCCACTAATCATTGCCGCAGAGGAGTGCGACAGGGGCTTTATTCATTCCATTTCTGATCCTGTCGAATGACTGGAAACAGGCTGTAGATTTTCGATGTACTTATTCTGATCATAAACCGATCATTTTTAATCTTTCCTGGGTTCGTTTTCAAGAGCCATCTTTTCCTTCGGAGAACGTTCCTAGATTACAGTAGATTCTCCTGGCATATAAATAAAAATTTAAACACATTTGAAATAAATGATAGGAATGAGATTGACCGTCCAATTTTTCGCCTCCATAATAAGGTCAATAATGCACGGAAGTATGTCATTCGTATGGCCAGAAATCCCGCACACTTGCCTATGCGCGACAATGGTGCTGGTCACATTCTCAACAATGACAATGGCAGCAGATGTAATTTACCGGCAAGAAACACGTAATTTTTAGTTTTTGGAAAATCCAGTTAATGGCGGTTAAACAGGAGTGACAAATTGGTGTGAATTTTTTGAAAGACTATATCTACAGAATATCTCGGAAACGTAAAATGTTACAGACGTAAAATGTGGGTGTTTGGAATCTCCTGTAAATGTAAAGAAACATAGGTGATTTGTTTTTGGAAACTCCACTTAAGGGGAACTCAAAAGGGGTGAAATTTTTAAAGGAGAATTTTTACAGTATATCTAAAAAAACTTAACATGTTACAGAAGTGAAGAATGGTATTTTTTATCTCTATTAAACATAAAGAAACGTGTATTTTTAGTTTTCGGAAATATCACTTGGGTGGTGGGCGGGGGGGTAAAAGTGACTTAAAATGGTGTTGAAGTCTTTTAATTAGGCTACTGATATATCAAAAATGAAGATGTTACAGACGTGAAATTTGATATTTTCAATCTGCTTTAAAAGTAAAGAAACACGTATTCTCTTAAATTCCTATGAAGCGGGGGGGGGGTGGGTGAAAGAATTGAAAAATTAATTGGCTTAATTGTATGAGAATACATACATCTAATAAAAACTAAAGTTGTTACAGACGTGAAAATTCGCATTTGGATCTTTTTTAAAAACAAAGAAAAACGGGGTTTTGGGCGGGAAACCATCTTGGAGGGCGGGAGTGTAAAGGAGTTGAATTCCTTTCATGAGGACACATGAATCAAAAACTGAAGAAGTTAGAGTCGTGATAATTGATATTTAGAAGATCCTTTACTATTAAAGAAACAAGTATTTTTTGCGGGAGACTTCACTAAGCGGGGGGGGGTGTGTACTGTGAAATGAAGTGAAAAATGTAAATTACTTTTAATGGGGAGACTTATATCTCAAAACTGAAGGTAATAGACGTGAACATTGGTGTTTGGAATCTCCCTTAATCATAAAGAAACAAGCCTTCTTTTAATTTTTTTGGGGGGTGGGGGGTTGGCAGTAAATAAACTTAACGGCGGTGGGGTGTAAAAGGAGGTGAGACCAATTGATTTTACTGCTATTAATGTACTTATAAGGATCCTTCGTTGCTCAGGCGGCAGCGCGCCGGCCTCTCACAGCTGGGTTCCGTGGTTCAAATCCCGGTCACTCCATGTGACATTCGTGCTGGAAAAAACGGAGGCGGGACAGGTTTTTCTCCGGATACTCCGGTTTTCCCTGTCATCAGCCATTCTAGCAAGACATAATAATAATAATAATAATAATAATAATAATAATAATAATAATGTTCCGGACCGTCGTCAAATGTGCGGACCGCGCTGGTAACGGCTCCTGGACGGGTAATGACTAAGAATGCAGTCCGGCCGCGGGTTCAGTGCCGCCAAGGCACCCAATATGACACCACGCCGGATCTCCTGAAGGATTTTATCCATATTAAAAATGATTAAAGGAAAAGATGGCAAAGATTTACGGATCCAACTGACCAGGAGGAATACCTGAGCATAGCCCGGGAAGTACGAAATCGATTGCTGAAAGGAAGATTGAAAAATGGGAGGAAACGTGCTGTAAAATAATAGAAAACGATTCAGATCGGGAATTTTGGTGGATTCTCGCAGAAAACGAGTCAGATCGCGAATTTTGGCGGATTATATATCTAAAACAATAAGCATTCAATTATAAATTTCAGTATAATACCGTAGCGAAGCACGGGTATCTTGCTAGTTTAGTTATAAAATTCAAATCATCTCCTACTTTCACCGATTTTCCCACACGCTGATAGGGTCACCGGTACAAACTTTGCCGCAAAATTGGCCTTGGCTCTGTTTTACGACCGGATGCCCCTCCTGACACCAGCTGTATGTGGACGGATGTGTTCAGTATTGTTTGTTTCTGCGGTGGTTGGTAGTGTAGTATGTTACGTGTATCCAACGAGGTGAACATAAGGAAAAACACATATAACCAGTCCCCAAATCAGAGGAGTTAGCCAAAAGTGGTTAAAATGTCCCACTCGGCCGGGACTCAAACCGGGACTCTCTGAACCGAAGTCAACAATGCTGATTGTTTCACCCATGGAGTAGGACATACATTATAATATAATATAATATAATATAATATAATATAATATAATATAATATAATATAATATAATATAATATAATATAATATAATATAAAAATTAATTTGTAATTAATATAATAGTAAAATACTGAAACATAATTTTTCCTAAGGGTAATGCGTTTTCCCTCTTTTCATTTGCCTTTATTCTTTTCATTTTTTCTAATAATAATAATGTTATTTGCTTTACGTCCCACTAACTACTTTTACAGTTTTCGGATTCGCCGAGGTGCCGGAATTTAGTCCCGCAGGTGTTCTTTTACTTGCCAGTAAATGTACCGACACGAGGCTGTCGTATTTGAGCACCTTCAAATACCACAGAACTGAGCCAGGATCGAACCTGCCAAGTTGGGGTCAGAAGGCCAGCGCCTCAACCGTCTGAGCCACTCCTCAGCCCGGCTCTTTTCTTTTCTGCCGGCAGTATTTTATTTAACAACGTTGTTGGTTTTACGTAATATTACTTTTACACTTTTCGGGATGTTGAGGTGCCATAATTTTGTCACGCAGGAGTTTCTGTCGTATACAAGACCGTCGTATTTGAGGACCTTCATAAAGCCACCGGCCGAATTAGGATCGAACCAGTCAACTTGGGCTCAGAAAGCTTAATTAATATTACACATGAAATAATAGAAACTTCTTCTCTCGCATATGATAAACGTATAGGGCAGGGCCGCTCAGGGTGCATGCACCAGTGCATTGCGCGGTGCACGGTGCAAAAGAGACTTTGCTTGGTTGACCAGACTGCAGAACCCCCACTCCTCTATTTGGAGCAATAGCGCTGTCTCTCTTTCCCCACGCCGGTCTAGCTCACTCCGACTGTCTCCCTCTTCCTCACTTGCTCCGTAGCCCTCCAAATCCTAGCCGAATTGAGCCGAGCTTAGCCGAGTCACCCCGAGACGACGCACTGTTCCGAGCTGAGCCGAGTGGGACCGGTGCACTGTGCACAGGACCTCTGCGCCTCAGTTTGCACGCGTGAGATTTTCGACGTTTGTGAGGCCCTGGTATAGGGTAATGATGTTGCTATCCGCTAAATTAACAGGAAGTGTAACGAGATATATGCATTAATTATAACTTAGACTGTTATATCACTTTAAATTAATTATAAGAACTTCAGAGTACACGCGATTTTAAGTACGCGAGGCAAATAGCTCTCGCACGTGATAAGGGTATAGAGTAATAATGTTGCTATCCGCTAAATGAACAGCAACTGTAACGAGATAATGCAGTAATTATAACTTAGACTGTTATATCACACAAAATTCATTACTAGAACTTCAGTGAACACGTGATTTTAAGCTACGTAAGGCAAGTACCTTTACATCTAACCCAGGATTCGTCAGACTGGTATCTAGTTAACGAAAAATGACATTTCGTACCATACCATACAACAATAATCGAATTATCTCAAAATGTATCTAGAAAGAGATATAGCTAGTTCCTCACCATGCAGGCTGTGGTTTAAACGTCGACGAATGGCAGTGAGTGACTTGAAAAGTCACGTCCCTGTGGTATGTATTGCTTCTAAAACACGATATTAAAGGTCACGGAAAATTACAAGCTGGCTTCATTCACAGGTTTGTGGAGCCATAGTCATTGCTACGTAATTCAGTATTTCATTTAGCGTGGGCTGGTCAACACATTAACAGTTTTTACACTCGCACTCTTCTTCTTCTTCTTCTTCTTCGTCGTCTTCTTCTTCTTCTTCTTCTTCCACTGCGCTTCCCCACACCCTGGTGAAGTCGCGGGTGCGAATTGTGAACTTGACCCTCTTTTACAGCAGGATACCCATCCTGACGCCAACCCTACGTAGAAGGAAGTATTCACCATTACGCAGTTCTATGATGGTTGGTAGTGTAGTATATTGTGTGTTGCATATGTATGGAGAGGAGAGTGTTAGGGCAAACACAAACACTCATTCTAGATTCAGAGAAATTAACGAGACGATTAAGATCCTTGGCCCGGGTGAGAGTCGAACCCGCCCCTCTATGAAGCGAAAGCCTCGATGCCGACTATTCAGCCAAGGAGCCGTCCAGGATTTACACTAATTTTGTATGTTCGTCTACCCCTTATTCCCACTTCCTGATTCGAGGTCAGGGATAAGGTGAGAGGACATGTTTTTACGCCCGAATGCTCTTCCTGCCACCAAAACTCAGTTGAGGAGCTAATGAAGATGAAATCAGTGATGGTGAATGAAATTGGTAAAGAGATGGAAGGAATAGGCTGTGACCTATGAATAGGAACTTTCTCGGCATTTGTCTGGATGTGAAAATGAGAAACCACAGAAAACCGTTTTCAGTACAGCCGATGGTGGGGTTCAAACCCACTCGTCTCTCGAATGCAGAGCTTGACTCCATAACCGCAGCGCGTAAACATCCGTGCCCACTCCACTCTGTATTTATACTCGCATTATTATATGATATTATCAATCAATCAATCAATCAATCAATCAATCAATCAATCAATCAATCAATCAATCAATCAATCAATCAAACTTCTTCCTTCTTCTTTATCTGTTTACCCTCCAGAGTCGGTTTTTCCCTCGGACTCAGCGAAGCATCCCACCTCTAACGCCTCAAGGGCAGTGTCCTGGAATTTCAGACTCTGGGTCGGGGATACAACTGGGGAGGATGACCAGTAGCTCGCCCAGGCGTCCTCATCTGCTTTGCTGAACAGGGCCTTGCGGGGGGATGGGAAGATTGGAAGGGATAGACAAGGAAGAGGGAAGGAAGCGGCCGTGACCTTAAGTTAGGTACCGTCCCGGCATTTTCCTGGAGGAGAACTGGGAAACCACGGAAAACCACTTCCAGGATGGTTGAGATGGGAATCGAACCCACCTCTACTTAGTTGACCTCCCGAGTCTGAGTGGACCCCGTTCCAGCCCTCGTACCACTTTCTCAAATTTCGTGGCAGAGCCGTGAATCGAATCCATGTCTCCTGGGATGGCAGCAAATCACACTAACCACTACACCACAGAGGCGGACAATCAATCAATCAATCAATCAATCAATCAATCAATCAATCAATCAATCAATCAATCAATCAATCAATCAATCAACAGTGATCTGCATTTAGGGCAGTCGCCCAGGTTGCAGATTCCCTATATGTTGTTTTCCTGGCCTTTTCAGAAATTATTACAAACAATCTGGAAATTTAGTGAACGTTTCCCTTGGTAAATGATTCCAATCCTTAACTTCTTCCTTCCTTCCTTCCTTCCTTCCTTCCCCATGGCACTACAGCCCTTGAAGGGCCTTGGCCTACCAAGCGACCGCTGCTAAGCCAGAAGGCCTGCAGATTACAAGGTATGTTGTGGTCAGCACGACGAATCCTCTCGACCGTTATTCTTGGCTTTCTAGACCGGGGCCGCCATCTCACCGTCAGATAGCTCCTCAATTCTAATCACGTACGCTGAGTGGACCCCGAACGAGCCCTCAGGTCCAGGTAAAATTCCTGACCTGGCCGGGAATCGAACCCGGGGCCTCCGGGTAAGAAGCAGGCACGCTACCCCTACACCACGGGGCCGACAATCCTTAACTTCACCGCCTATAACATTATTTTTCCCAGTTTGTTCCCTTGAATTCCAACTTTATCTTCCTACTTTCCTACCTTTAAAAACACCACTCAAACTTTTTCGTCTACTAATGTCATTCCACGCCATCTCTCCACTGACAGCTTGGAACATACCACTTAGTCGAGCAGCTCGTCTCCTTATAAAGAGAAAGAAACCACGAAATGTATTATACCGGGTGATCCACCAGCGCCTTGCGATCCAGTTTTATGCACCCCTTCACATCCATTGCAATTCTGAAAGACATCGGTTCCTCTCCCTAAACCGGGGTAATATAACGAGATGTGTGTTTACTGGCTAGAAGACAGCAGGAATCGTGAGCGCCACTATTGATTCATTATGGGTATCTCGAATGAACCCGTAAAACGAGTACAGATACGCAGAACACGTACTTTAAAACAGGTGGTGGACGCACAGACCGGGAGCACGGTACTGTATAAGCTGGGAAGTGGGTGCCGTAGGTCAAGTGTCGCAGTAGCTCACATGGCTAGCGAGCGGTAGGATGTGTGATAGTTGACACTGTTCGAGAGTTAGAAGGTTCATGTCCCATGCAAGTATTTTTTAAGCCAGTTGCCTGGGATGTGGCAAGCTTGTATATTAATATCGGTATTTTTCACAGACTGGTTCGTTTATTTGCCCCAGAAAAGGACTGTTGGTATGGAGCTGGGTTCATAGAGGCTAGGAAACATGTGACAGGATTTCAGTTATCCACGTCGTTTAACGCAGCACCTGCTCGAACTAACGACCTCCGTGTTCGATACAGAGCTGCGCGCGATGTCGCAAGGGCCGTCTGACCTGTTGCAACATCTCTGGTGAAACGGATCGGCATGCCTCAGTGATGATCTGTCTAAAGTGACAAGACTGGCCGGCTCCTGTGCATATATCAGTTGTTTTACATGGCGCCACAGAAAAAATCCAGGGGCGTAAGATTGGGCGATCTGGCGGGCCAGGTTACCGGTCCTCAACTTTCTATCCATTTATCAGGATACGTCGTATGCAGATGGTTCCGAACGACGACCGCCGCGTGCGGTGGAGCTCCGTCATGTTGAAACCCCATCCTGCAGCGGTCAAGGAGTGGCACATGCTCCAAAAACAGTGGTAGTTCATCTTGGAGAAACCGCAGATAGCGTTGACGGGTCAGATGGCCCTCAAAGAAATTGGGACCGATGAGGTGACCATCCATGATTCCACACCATACATACACGCCCCACTGTACCTGTAAAGCTGTCTGTCGCACCCTATGGGGGTTATCCACACTCCAGTAATGCATATTATGACGATTAACCGTTCCATTGTTGTGAAATCATGCTTCCTCCGCAAATAAGAGAGTCGCTAGAAAAGCAGGATCAGTGTCCACACGCTGTAAGATCTATTGACAGAACGCCGGCAACGAAATCATGACCATGGAGCTCCTGGTGTAAGTGCAGTGAAACCGGTGGTTATGCAACATCCGCGTAAAAGACGCTCGGCTAATATTCGTCTCCTGTGCAATGGCCCGTGTGCTAGTATGAGATTTACGCCGGATAGCGTCAAACACGCCATCTTCATTGTCAACACACGTCACGGGATGATCTCGAACAGGCCGTGTCCTTCCGAAGAATGCAGTATCCCACATGCGTCTTTCCACACTCCGAAATGCCATGCCCGTCGGTTGTCGTCTATCCGGATAGCGTTTCTGGTACAGGCGTTGTGCCTGGTAGGCATTCTGTCTAGCTTCTCCAAAGATAAGGAACATATCCACATACTCGTCGCTGAAATACATCTCGAGGCAGTGAATAAACTTTGTGTTGTGAATTGCTTCGAAGGAGGGGAGTTCGTGCAGCTACATACAATACGTACATGCCATCGCATGTTGATATCGTTTTAATGGGACACACTATGCCCAACCTGTGGTCTACGAAGCTTGGAAAATGTACGGCGTAGCTAACTGGCCACAGACTATCATCTCCTCATCCTTGTCCAACACAGCACCATACCCAATGCAACGATACATACGGTTTTTACAGGGTCAAATAAACAAATCAGTCCTTGGAAGCTATCAAATATGCACCCTGTCACATAGTAGGCAATTGGCTGTTAAAGAAAACTTCATATGTGGGATTCGAACCTCCTACCTCGAACACAGTCCACTACCACACATCTCCCCGCCCGCTTCCCATGTGAGCTACTGCGACACTTGACCTACGCCCCCCACTTCCCAGCCTATACAGTACCGTGCACACGGTTTGCGCGTCTACCTCCTGTTTTAAAGTATGTGTTCTGCGTATCTGTCGTCGTTTTACGGGTTCATTCGAGGTACCCATAATGAATTAATAGCGACGCTCACAATTCCTGCTGTCTTCTAGCCAGTAAACACACATCTCGTTATATTACCCCGGTTTAGGGAGAGGGACCGATGTCTTTCAGAATTGTTGTGAATGTGAAGGGATGCATAAAACTGGATCGCGCGGGACTGGTGGGCACCCGGTGTATCACAAGCTTGCTTGCTAGCTTACTTGCTTTCAGTAATGGATAAATAAGCCATGGAGTGCAATAATATAATATCGTCGCTGCGGGAGCAATACTGCGTATCTGACAATGCACTCCTTCTTCTTTACCTGTTTACCTACCAGGGTAGGTTTTTCTCTCGGACTTAGCGAGGGATCCCACCTCTACCGCCTCAAGAGCAGTGTCCTGGAGCTTCAGAATCTGGGTCGGGGATACAACTGGGGAGGATGACCAGTACCTCACCCCGGCGGCCGCACCTGCTATGCTGAACAGGAGCCTTGCGGGGGTATGGGAAGATTGGAAGGGATAGACAAGGAAGAGGAAAGGAATCGGCCGTGGCCTTAAGTTAGGTACCATCCCGGCATTTGCCTGGAGGAGAAGTGGGAAACAACGGAAAACCATTTCCAGGAAGGCTGAGGTTGGAATCGAACCCACCTCTACTCAGTTGACCTCCCGAGGCTGAGTAGACACCGTACCAGCCCTCGTACCACTTTTCAAATTTCGTGGCAGAGCCGGGAATCGAACCCGAGCCTCCGGGGGTGGCAGCTAAATACACTAACCACTACACCGCAGAGGCGGAAAAATGCACTTCCTATCCATTATTTTCCTTAATACTGGTCACGCCTCCCAACCACGTATGGATATGCAGTCCATCAGAACTATTTTCATTGTGTTCATTTTCCTATGCTTACGTGTAAAGGAAAATGAACCCTAAATACGTTATATTGTAGGAGTGCCTAAATACGTCATTAAACATACATTCCTAGAGTACGGTACGGCAAGGTTCATTTTCCATTACACATGTGCATAGAAAAACGAACAGAACGAAAATTGTATTGATGGACTGCATATCCATGTGTGGCTGGGAGGCGTGACCATTCTTAAGGAAAATAAAGATAGGAAGTGCGTTGTTGTATGTAGTATTGCTCCCAGCTTAGTCCGTTGGTATTTAAAGGTGCTCAAATACATCAGCCTCGTGTCGGTAGACTTACTGGCACGTAAGAGAACTCCGGTACCTCGGCGTCCTCAAAAATCGTCAAAATTAGTTAATAGGACATAAAAACCATAACATTACTTATTAGTATTGCTCCCGCAGCGACGAAATCACCATTTATCTACACGGCCACGTCCTGGACTAGAGTCACTGGGCGAAACACTTTCATTACGCATGGTACGTATAGGCCACTTGAGCAACGATTTCGCAGATGAAGTAGAAGGATTATTAACCGAATCGATAGAATATGTTTGTATGCAATTGTGTGACCAAGAATAACTTACACGTTTAACCGTCTCATTGGCATCATTCACATCAGTGGCATCTCTGAACCTAAACGCCGGCCAGCATGGTAAACTGCGATCAATAATCCTTGAGCTTAACTGGCTCTGGTTTCCTAAACCTCCAGATTACTGGACTAATTATGATACCATCCAATACACTGCATTAGCTCAAGTACATAAAGTATCTCTGACAGTTATCCACACAAAGGCCTCTATTAAAATTAGAAGCTTTGATATTCTTCTTCTTCTTCTCGTCTTCTCAATCGGCTTACCCTCCAGGGTTGGTTTTTACCTCGGACTCAGCGAGGGATCCCACCTCTAAAGCCTCAGGGGCCGTGTCCTGGAGCGTGAGACATTGGGTCGGGGGATACAAGTGAGGAGAATGACCACTACATCGCCCAGGCTGCCTCACCTGCTGTGCTGAACAGGGGACTTTCAGGGGATGGGAAGATTGGAAGGGATAGACAGGGAAGAGGGAAGGAAGTGGCCGTAGCCTTAAGTTGGATACCATTCCGGGATTTGCCTGGAGGAGAAGTGGGAAACCATGGAAAACCACTTCCAGGATGGCTGAGGTGGGAATCGAACCCACCTCTACTCAGTTCCTCCCGAGGCTGAGTGGACCCAGTTCCAGCCTTCGTACCACTTTTCATATTTCGTGGCAGAGCCGGGAATCGAAACCGGGCCTCCGGGGGTGGCAGCTAGCTTTTGATATTACCTCTGTATAATGGAATGTATTTTCTGAGCATAAAAACCACAGTAGTTAATTAATTAATGGCTATCGAACCGAAACCTTATTTGAATATCAGAGCTGTGATACACTCCTAGAAAATTAGTAAGCACTTACTACCAAAATAAAATATATCAGAATGGACGTCTTCACACTTTCCAACAAGATCTTACTCACCCAAGGGCAAAATTTAAATTCGCACAACTCTCCAAGAATGGAGAACAGTTGGCGGATATGACCAATGTACGCGGGCTTTGTCTTCGTTATCAATGAGTATACATACTACGTTCTTAATATTGTAGCAATTTCGAAATATTGGACTATTCAAAATAGTAAGAAAATGGTTTTCCGTGGTTTCTTATTTTCACACCAGGTAAATGCTGGGGCTGTACCTTAATTAAGGCCACGGCCGCTTCCTTCCCACTCCTAGCCCTTTCCTGTCCCATCGTCGCCCTAAGACCTATCTGTGTCGGTGCGACGTAAAAAGCAACTAGCAAAGTAGTAAAACGACCTAGCAAAGTTTATTAAATTGAAAAATTTCAAATTTCACTTGCAGTCAGCAGAAGTTTCTCCCATGAACTCCATTTCACGCAAGCGTTTCCAAGCAGGGTGTATAACATTCCATCCTTGCTTTTCACGGCACTTCGTTAACTAAAGATTGTATGGAAGTTCGTCGTTCCGTGAGTGAACAATAGAACTGCATGGACGGAGTAGTCAAACTGTTCACGAGGAAGATTTTGGCACAGAAATAAATACGCCGTCCACAACTCTGGTGTAGTAGTTAGTGTGATTAGCTGCCATCCCCGGAGGCCCGGGTTCGATTCCCGGCTCTGCCACGAAATTTGAAAAGTGGTACGAGGGCTGGAACGGGGTCTACTCAGCCTCGGGAAGTCAACTGAGTAGAGGTGGTTCGATTCCCACCTCAGCCAACCTGAAAGTGGTTTTCCGTGCTTTCCCACTTCTCCTCCAGACAAATGCCGGGATGGTACCTAACTTAAGGCCACAGCCGCTTCCTTCCCTCTTCCTTGTCTATCCCTTCCAATCTTCGCATCCCCCATCAAGGCCCCTGTTCAGCATAGCAGGTGAGGCCGCCTGGCTGAGGTATTGGTCCTCCTCCCCAGTTGTATCCCCAACCCAATGTCTCACCCCAAGGACACATGCCCTTGAGGCGGTAGAGTTGGTATCCCTCGCTGATTCCTAGGGAAAATCCAACCTGGAGGGTAAGCAGATCAAGAAAGAAAGAAAGAAAGAATGAATAAGCCAAAAAGCTGATGCAAACCGTCCTATTGGAATGTGAAGTCTTCACTGTTTGACCATCATCAGTACAGGGTGAATATGATAAAAGCAACTTTCACTACTGAAGTAAATTGCCGATCGTTCCTTCCGAACGACACATGAATACAAACGTTGACTAACGAAGTCCATTTTGGCTCAGCCAACGAAGTGAAGAAGAAAAAAAAAAACCGGGCAAGGTTATACCCACTACAAACTCATAGCATAGAAGAGGCATCATGGGGGTGGGTTACTGATAAATACTACAACACAAGCAATACGAATAATACTAATAAAAATATGAATGATTATTAATAGTGTATTAATGATAATGCATCTTGACATACCGCTTATCATTACCAGGAAGCGTATCAGCCTGGCTACGTAGGAACTTTCATCTAGAACCAATTAAATGCCTGGGTATAATGGATGTAGCCCTAGCCGCAGAAATGTATTCTGATGGCTCATTCAAGGAGCATTTAGAAACGCAAAAATGTCCATTCTCCGTATTCATGGACAAATATCACACACAGGCCTACATGAATACCTTTTAAACACTGCCCACACCAGCTAGTTTCAGAGAGCGTTGTCATCAACATTTCTTAAATAATAATTGAATGTTCAAATAGGTATTCAATCTAAAACCATAATTCTACTTCAACATTTATGCGTGGGTAATGAAGTTCCTTTCCGTACAAAGTTTATCATTATATGTGCATAATAATAATAATAATAATAATAATAATAATAATAATAATAATAATAATAATAATAATAATAATATAATAAATTCGTGTGGCTATTTCTAGCCGAGTAGAGCCCTTGTAAGGCAGACCCTCCAATGAGGGTGAGCGGCATCTGCCATGTGTACGTAACCGTGTGTTATTGTGGTAGAGGATAGTGTTATGTGTGGTGTGTGAGTTGCAGGGATGTTGGGGACAGCACAAACACCTAGTCTGCGAACCACTGCAATAAACCAACGAAGGTTAAAATCCAGGACCCGGCCGGGAATCAAACCCGAGAAACTCTGAACGGAAGGCCAGTACGCTGACCATTCAGCCAACGAGTCCGACATAATAATAATAATAATAATAATAATAATAATAATAATAATAATAATAATAATAATAATAATAATAATAATAATAATAACTCCTGGAGCCCATCGTCACCGAAAACCGTAGTAAGAGTTAGTTGGACGTAGAAAAACATTATTATTATTATTATTATTGTTATTATTATTATTATTATTATTATTATTATTATCCTCCCCTGTGAACCATGTGACCTTGTCGCGGTGGGGAGGCTTGCGTGTCATAATGAAGCAGATAGCCGAGCCGCAGGTGCAACCATATCGGATGGGTATCTGTTGAGAGACCAGACTAAGGAATGGCTCATCGAAAGGGGGGTAGCAGCCTTTCGGAAGTTGCAAGGGCGGCAGTCTGGATGATTGACTGATATGGCCTTGTAATAATACTCAACATGGCTTAACTGTGTTGATACTGCCACACGGCTGAAAGCAACAGGAAACTACAGCCGTAACTAATTCCCGAGGACATGCAGCTCTCTCTGTATGAATGATGTACTGATGATGGCTTCCTCCCGGGTAAAATATTCCGGAGGTAAACTAGTCACCCATTCGGATCTCCGATCATCAGGAAGATGGATACTGACATTCTGCGAGTCGGAGCGTGGAATGTTAGAAGTTTGAATAGTTATGGTAGATTAGAGAATCTGAAAAAGGAGATGGATAGACTAAAGTTAGATGTAGTTGGTATAAGTGAAGTAGGTTGGCAGGAAGAACAGGATTTCTGGTTAGGCGATTACCGAATTATCAACACAAAATCAAACAGAGGAAATGCAGGAGTTGATTTAATAATGAATAAGAAAATAGGGTAACGGGTAAGCTACTACGACCAGCATTGTGAAAGAATTATTGTCGTCAAGATAAACACCAAACCAATGCCCACCACAATAGTGCAGGTCTATATGCCCACTAGCTCAGCGGATGATGAGGAAATCGAAAGAACATATGAAGAGATAGAATATTTAATACAATATGTAAAAGGTGACGAAAATCTAATTGTGTCGGGAGACTGAAATGCAGTGGTAGGCCAAGGAAGAAAAGGTAATACAGTAGGAGAATTCGGATTGGGACCAAGGAACGAAAGAGGAAGTCGGCTGGTTGAATTCTGCACTGATCATAATTTAGTCCTTGCCAATACTAGGTTCAAACACCACAAACGACGGCTTTATACGTGGACGAGACCTGGAGACGCTGGAAGGTATCAAATATGCTGCATTATGATTAGGCAGAGATTCAGAAACCAGATATTGGATTGCAAAACTTTCCCAGGAGCAGACGTGGACTCTGACCATAACTTGTTGGTCATGAAATGCCATTTGAAGCAGAAGAAATTGAAGAGAGGAAAGAATGCAAAAAGATGGGGTCTAGACAAGTTGAAAGAAAAGAGTGTGAGGGATTGTTTCGAGGAACATGTTGCAAAAAGGACTAAACGAAAAGGCAGAAGGAAACACAATAGACGAAGAGTGGACAGTCATGAAAAATGAAGTCAGCAGGGCTGCTGAAGAAATGTTAGGAAGGAAGAAAAGATCAACTAAGAATCAGTGGATAACTCAGGAGATACTAGACCTGATTGACGAATGACGAAAGTACAGGAATTCAAAATGTGAGGAGAGCAGAAAAGAATACAGGCGAATAAAGAATGAAGTAGATAGAAAGTCAGGACAGCTAAGGAAGAATGGCTAAAGGAGAAATGCAAGGATGTCGAAGGTTGTATGGTCCTTGGAAAAGTAGATGCTGCATACAGGAAAATCGGGGAAACCTTTGGAGAAAGGAAATCTAGGTGTGTGGATATTAAGAGCTCAGATGGGAAGCCACTTCTAGGGAAAGAAGACAAAGCAGAAAGATTGTAGGAACATATCCAACAGTTGTATCAAGGTGAAGATGTAGATAATTTGGTTCTGGAACATGAAGAGTCTGTCGATACTGATGAAATGGGAGACCCAATTTTGAGGTCAGAGTTTGACAGAGCTGTGAGCGACCTAAATAGGAACAAGGCACCTGGAATTGATGACATTCCCTCTGAATTACTGACTGCCTTAATGAGAAACCAGCATGGCAAGGTTATTCCATTCAGTGTGTAAGATGTATGAAACAGGAGAAGCCCCATCCGATTTTCGGCAGAATGTTATTATACCTATTCCCAAGAATGCCGGTGCTGACAGGTGTGAAATTATCGCACCATTAGTTTAGTATCTCATGCCTGCAAAATTTTAACACGTATTGTTTGCAGAAGAATTGAAAAACAAGTTGAAGCTGAGTTGGGAGAAGATCAGTTTGGCTTCAGAAGAAATGTAGGAACACGTGAAGCAATCCTGACTTTACGTCTGATCTTAGACGATCGAACCAAGAAGGACAAGCCCACGTACATGGCATTCGTAGATCTAGAAAAAGCATTCGATAATGTTGATTGGACCAAGCTATTTAAGATTCTGAAGATGATTTGGATCAGACACCGAGAACGAAGAATTATCTACAATCTGTATAAAAATCAGTCTGCAGTGATAAGAATCGAGGACTTTCAAAAAGCAGCAGCAATCCAGAAAGGAGTGAAGCAAGGCTGCAGTTTGTCCGCCCCTCCTTTACAATGTTTACATAGAACAGGCAGTAAAGGAAATCGAAAAGGAATTTGGAAAGGGAATCACAATCCAAGGAGAGGAAATCAAAACCTTGAGATTTGCCGATGATATTGTTATTTTATTTGAGACTGCAGAAGATCTCGAGAAGCTGCTGAATGGTATGGACAAAGTCTTGGGTAAGGAGTACAAGATAAAAATAAATAAGTCCAAAACAAAAGTAATGGAGTGCAGTCGAACGAAGAGAGGTGATGGAGGAAATATTACATTAGGAAATGAAGTCTTAAAGGAAGTAGATGAATATAGTTACTTGGGTAGTAAAATAACTAACGATGGCAGAAGTAAGGAGGACATAAAATGCAGATTAGCACAAGCAAGGAAGAGCTTTCTTAAGAAAGGAAATTTGCTCACTTCAAACATTGATACAGGAATTAGAAAGATGTTTTTGAAGACTTTCATGTGGAGCGTGGCATTTTATGGAAGCGAAACATGGACGATAACTAGCTCAAAAGAAAGAGAATAGAAGTTTTTGAAATGTGGTGTTACAGAAGAATGCTGAAAGTGAGATGGATAGATCGAATCACAAATGAAGAGATAGTGAATCGAATTGGCGAGAGGAGATCGATTTGGCAAAAATTTGACGAGAAGAAGAGATAGAATGATAGGACACATCCTAAGACACCCAGAACTTGTTCAGTGGGTTTTTGAAGGAAGTGTAGGTGGTAAGAACTGTAGGGGTAGACCAAGCTATGAATATGACAAGCAGATTAGAGCAGATGTAGGATGCAGTAGTTACGTAGAAATGAAAAGGTTAGCACAGGATAGGGTGGCATGGATAGCTGCATCAAACCAGTCTATGAACTGCTGACTCAAACACAACACATTATTATTATTATTATTATTATTATTATTATTATTATTATTATTATTATTATTATTATTATTAAAATACACTAGTGTCCAAAAGTTAAGCATAAGTTACGAGTTAGCAGGGCAACAGGAAATAGACCGCAAATCGCACGACTTATGTACCTACCAATCTTGCGTGTTCGCTCTGTATAGGAGAGGAGTGTTCCCTGCTTTGACTAGCGGCGTAACCGCAAGGTAAACACAGCCAGTGCCTGCGCCCCATATTCCCTCAGTTGTGTTTGCTCTGTAATAGTGTACGGAGTGTAGCCTCGTGGTCATCGTGACAACATAATGGCACAACGACGCCATTTGGACCGCGTTTTGCAGGGTAGAATACTCGGCCGCCTGGAAGCAGGCCAGACACAGACCGAAGTCGCCGTATCCTTTAATGTGCCCCACAAAGTGTCATTTCCAGGCTTTGGAGACGATTTCGAGACACAGGAGGTGTTAGTCGTTGGCTAGTACCAGGTCGATCAAAGGTAATCCACAGCCTTAACCGCCCGACGAAATCGGAGTGCACCAGCAAGTCAGTAAGTTGTCGGCGGAGCTTGCAGCCGTCTCATTGGTTGCCGTTTCCTGGCAAACTGTGTACCGGAGGCTCAGAACAGCGGGGCTGTTTGCCCGACGTCCAGCGGTGTGCGTCCTGCTCACTCCAGCACAAAGACGAGCCCGTTTACTGTGGAGCCGTCAACAACGAAACTGGACCATGAATGAATGAAAGCATGTGCTCTTCACAGATGAATCCCGCTTCCGCTTGCAGAACGCTTCCCTTCGCACAATAATCTGGAGAGAACCGGGTAGCCAATACAACCACAGGAGCATCGTGGAACGGGACTAGTATGGTGATGGTAGCGTCATGATGTGGGGCGGCATCATGTTGAATGGCCGTACGGACCTGCACATCTTCATGGGTGGTCCGAGGAACACTGTTAACGCTCAGAGATACAGGGATGAGGTACTAAGACCACATGTTCGACTTTTCAGAGGTGTGGTTGGTCCAGACTTCTTCTTAATGGACGATAATGCCAGACCGCACAGCGCTGCTCTGGTGGATAAATTTCTGGCTGGGGAAGACATTCATCGCATGGACTGGCCAGTGAGATCTGCGGGTCTGAATCCTATAGAACATGCCTCGGATGCATTGGGGAGGAGAATTACATCCCGTCAGCCTCCACCAAGGATCCTCCAAGACCTTCGCATTGTCCTCTCGGAGGAATGGGTTCGACTACCCAAGAGCTCTTGGACCATCTGACAGAGAGCATGCCACATCGCTGCGAAGCATTTGTGACTGTTAGGGGTAACCATACACCCTATTAATAGCATATTTTGTTGTGGAAGACATTGCCAAGTTTTGTTAGTTGTTGTCAAAGGTGTACCTTAGCTATCAGAACCTTTCTGACACTGTATTCATTGGACAAGTTGTGTGACATACTGTGTGTGAGTCAGCCTCCGTTTGTTCGGCAATCCGTCTGACATTCCTATCGGGCGGTACGGCCTCGTTTAGTGATTATGCTTAACTTCTGGACACTAGTATACATTAGAACTGAGGGTAATCCCGTCAGAAATGCTCGCGTAGGCTAGTATAGTGAATAAGCTAATTCAACTGAAACTAGTTGAACTTTGTGATGTGATCAGTAAGTCACTGTCCTTCTGTTCTCAAGGTAGTGTGTTTGGTCTCGTTTGAGGTCGGTGAAAACTGAGGGTGGTTATACGTGACCACTCAGTGCCGTTGCCTTCCGGGATGTTAAAGACCTCCAGTGGGATAAAATATCGACACCACGGTGTATCTTAATATCTGTAACAATTAAAGGGATGTTAAAAATTACCATTAATATTTGTAATTGTAACGAACAGTTGTGTTAAGCAAACAGTAACTAGGTACAAAGGTAATACTTAAACTAGACAGATTTTACTAATTAGCGCGATAAGCTTACGCTATATGTTACCAGAAGGACCAGTCTTTACTTTTTTTTAATAAGTATTTCAGCAACGTAATAAACCTGAAAATAACTTCTAGAGTAAATTCCTGTCTTCTTCAACAAGGTTTAGAGACACCTTAACCCGCACCATGTCCCCATTGAGAGATTTACGTATATGGTAGATGTCGCATTTTTAGAATACCAGTCTTCTCTTATGAATACTTTACATATAGTATTGTTTATTAACGTTCCCTAAATGCTCACCCAAGAGGGCTGAAATATAACCTATTGGTCCCTGTAAATCTACCTCACATTATTATACAACTGACATGATAACCATCAAAGTCCAAATTCGTCTACCGCTCTTCCCACACCTGTGGAGTCGCGGGAGCGAACTGTACCGTAGAAAATGATTTGGCCTTATTTTACGGCCAGATGCCCTTCCTGACGCTAGCACTATATGGAGGGTTGTAATCACTGAGCCATGAATTTTATCACACACACCCCTCCCTTTTAAAACTTGGTATTGTGACCGTATCGGCACAATTAACATTTATTTCAAGTGATATGCTTGGTAAGGAAGCAGGCTGCAAGCTCTCTTTGTGTGGATGTTGGGAGTATCATCAGGTTGTGCAATAAGACGCCCGCCAGAGAGGCGCCTTCACCCGCCCACTGGGTGGCTTAAAGAATCCCCGAACTAGGCACACGTCATAGAAGAAGCAGGAGAAGAACACTATTTAGCGACTCCATATTGGAAAACAAATGCCAGCGTACAGCGATGCCAAAGTGATCGGGCTAAGTTTAATGCATTTTCGGCGTAAATAAGGCTTGATTAACAAAACTGCACCCGTCAGAGTCGTGTGCTGAATTTTGGTGGAATTATAAAGTCAGGAGTTCTGATAGAAAATACTCTCCAAGCGAAAGGCGTTGGTAAACAACTTATATAACTCCGTTAGCGTACGTACGCCTAGTGAAAAACCAGATGCCTTCGGGGACTCCCTACTTCCCCTCCAAGATGATTAATTAATTACTACAGATCCGCCGAACATATCCAATTCCGCATGGCACAGCGCACTTGTGCATAACCAAGTCACACAGTCTAGCGTATTGCTAATTTCGACAGGCTGATTTATCCAGGAGCAGTCGAAATAAGAGTGGGGATGAGCTCACTAAACCGCCCCTACCACCGGGGCTAGTATAAGTTTTTTGCACTTCCAGGGAGCTTCAGCATTCGTTGAGGAGCTTTCGACGGGAAACGACGGCCAGTTCGCTATCGAATTACTGCGCTTTTGTATACTATGTGAACAAAGCGGGAGTGAAATTTTTCAGTTTTTTCGCTTATAATTTGTGATAGGCAACAGACGATTACGGTAATGAGATGTACTTAAGATATCGGTTGCAAAATAGATTAAGACTGCGTGAAATATGAAGTAGGATTTTGTATAACAACTACTTGAAAGTACGCAGAATTTCTGTAGGAGAACAAAAAAAATTGTATAAATCCACGCTGTTTCTGAACAAAGCGCAGGTCAGATTATTAACTGATTAACATCTAGTGAGGAGTGTTCCTGAACTATTAAACCATACAGAAGATAGGGGTAGAGAGTTCTGCATCATACGGATGCTGGGAATGTCCGGCTTAACAGTGCAATTCGGGTAGACCAGCTGAAAGTAGCCGGTATATTCATCTCCATGTAACTGGCAGTGGGTAGCCAAAGAAGTAATAGGAGTGAATGGTAACACGTGTGCAAGAAATTGATAAATTGTGTAAATTACAATCTAATTTCAGTGATCCGTGTGCTACTAAAATGGATTACGCGAGACAAGATATGGAACTTCTGAACTCCAGGACTCCAGGATCCAACGCCATGGAGTAATCCAACATGGGTAGGCCTCCGGAACCTCCGGACCGGGCCGAAGACATCAACCGTTGAGTACAAAGTTTTGTTTCTTCTCCAATGCTAGTATTTCCCTTTGTAAATAACAGTCATGAAGTATAGGGTTAAAAATAACATTATAAATAGGCTTAATCCGCCTGAGAATGGTCGGGAATCCTTTTATTCATTTTGGTTTTAATTAATTAGATATGGGAAGGGAGTGATCCTTTGTTTATGTATAGAATTTGGGACCCCTTTTAGTGGCTACATTTGCATGTTATCATATTTTGTTTATTTAGTGCTGAGAAGGAATTGAGGGGGAAAAGGAGTAGAATGCTATGTAGATTAATAATGTAGATCTCATCTGAGCAATTTCCTAAGTTACGCAGGGATTAGCGAGGTGACAGAGTCATCAACAAGTGCCCGTATAAAAAGGAAAGGCTTGGGCTAGAATCAGCACTATGTTCGTAAAGATATAGTTTGTTGCATGTTAATATAAGTTGTGGCAGTACTGGAAGATGTTCAAGGGTTGGAGTGCCGAGGTTTGAACCCCTGTCCCCCACTACACTAATAAGGTCTGTTAGTGTTTTTGGCAGGATTTAATAATTTTAATTAATTTTGATTATTATTATTATTATTGTTATTATTATTATTATTTTCTTAATGTAACTTGATCAGTGTTTTGATACCGATACATTTCAAGCAAAAGGTTAGAAGATTATTATTATTATTATTATTATTATTATTATTGTTATTATTTTACCAAAGGTATTTTGATTGATGATTTATACCAATAGATTTCGAGCAATAGGGTAGTATCTGATAGGTACACACTCTCGCCTCAGAGGCGGAGAAATAGGAGTATTGCTGTGGTCAGTGGCTAACGGATGGTGGACTTTTGGAAGGAGAGAAGATACGAGTCGAACTCCAGACCTCCAGAGATATGAGAGAGTGAAATGTGAATTAACGGTCGAATTTGAGAAATGATTCTCGTGTACTGAAGGTATGTGGGCTGGCCCGAGCATTGAATGAAATGTGCCAGTTTTCTAATGAATTAATTTGATGGACACAGAAAGAAAAATCCTAGCGGGAAGCAGGTTGAATAGTGTCTTTAGTCTCCGGACCGTGGGACAAGTGTCAGCCGTGAATTTATGGCTGAGAGGGGGAGAATCTGGAACAGGGAGGAATAGAGACAAGCAGAAAGGTTGGTCGGACCAACAGTCTGTTTTCTTTTGAGAATAAAGACAGCAAGTTCTTTAATTGCCACGCCGTAGACCATGACCCACAGAGCAATATAGATGTTTATTTTTGTTATGACTGTTCTATACATGATTAGATTAATTAGGGCTTGATTACAGTACCCTGGATGGAGACGACCAGAGTCTCAGGTTCGAACCTCGTGTGGGCACAGCAGGGATCAACAGCTCGCTAAGACAGCGGGTTACAACGGGTTAATTACAGCTATTGTCTTTATTGATACATGTGTTTGATATATTTCTTTTCCAGGAAGTGTTTTGTTTACTTATAATCGATGTCGATTTGAATCTAGACTTCGTGAAAGTCCACTGGTAGTGATTGCAAATGATAATTCGTTGTTCAAGTCTGTTTAATTTTATATGGAAGACTTGAGTCCATTGTTTTTATTTTCCTTCTCCATGTTTTAGTGACGGATTTCTGATATGGTCAGAATGTTCGGATTAATTATGTTTTAATATTTACTTTAATGATTTCTTAAGTTAGCCGACCATTCAAAAAATCGGACAGTTTTCTTTTGTGTAAATAGAGTCAAATGTGTAATACGGGATTCAGTCCCATGGAATACTCGCATTGGGGGGAACATGGCTTGTTTTGTTTTTGTGAATATGGTAGGGTCATTTTATTGTGTATGTCGTACTCAATGGTTTATGGTAACCGGGGGATAGAACGCACAAAACAATCGCGATAATACACAAAACAATTTGTGTAGCATACATCCAAACTAATGTAATAGTTATGTAAGCAATATAGGACACAGGCAATTCAAAGTGATAGTATGTGAAAAAGTGAGATCATATTAACCACCTCTCGGTAATTCTCTGTTTTGGTAGAGAGGGATATGGATATTTACGTCTGTGTCAAAAAGGAAAATTTATTGGATTAGAGAAAGTAACAGCTAACGTTGCCGTTCACATAGATTTTGTCTGTGGAATGTGGAGGTAACAGCGGATGTCAATGGCAGTACGGATTTTTCCGCTGCTAAAATAAGTGATTGCTTATATCAATTGTGTAAGAAGTATCAAGAGTGTATGTAAATTTTGTATATTTCACCGAGTGAATAGTAAATTGTTCTAAACGATTTCATGCCTAACTATACCGAAAAACATGCATCCAGAATCCTCTTCCGTTCATTGTAGGCCTTTAAGATAGTTTATGTTTGATAGCCTCTATATGCCGCGAACGTTCTTCGGCCCTGAGGAGTCCGTGTTCAGACCTCAGGAACGGGAGAGTAGCTTTGATCTAGCTGAGTCGAATGGTCGATAACTTTTCATGTGAGTGGATTAAGTATACAATCCCAATGAGGAGAAATCGGCACAGACCAAAAAGATCCCTTGACTATCGACTTCCGTGGAGCATGGTCCCATGTGTTCGTGACCCGAAAGGGTTGGTTTGTTGTCACATGGTCCCATGAGTCATGGGGGACGGTGGCAAAGGTCCCAGTATATGTATTTTAACAGGCTTTTCAGCTCATCCTTATTTATAATTGTGTTATTTCGACCCCTTTTGCGGTCATGCCTTTGGGCAATTCTTATTAAACCAATTCCCATATCATGGCTCCAGGGTAAAAGGAATTGTTCCACCCTGGGGCGCTCTGTCCTGATCTGGTCTCCCTCCTATTTCCCCTCCCAATGCCCCGAGCGGATGCGCCGCGCATCTCTTGGCTAGCCTATGAGAGTCGCTGCGCGTGACGAAGTGTGTTGGGTCATCGCCCCTCTCGGCGAGGCCGCTCTGGCTGGCTGGAGGTCCAGGCATTCTGGCTCTGTCACTTGAGCGCTACACTGCTCTTTCTTCGACTTAAGGACCACAAGGGGTATAGGAGGTAAGGTCTTAAGTACTTTATCAGACGTAGGGATGATGTAAGGAACATTACTATTGTTTGTAAGCCATTTGATTGGCTTTTTATTGGATTAAGGGATTGTATGAATCAGGCTACTCGTAATGTAACATGTTAGAAAAACGTTTCCTAAGGTTGTGTGTGAAACTTTTCAATCTAATTTGGTCTGTTTGCAGCAGCTTTTAATTGAACTTTTTGGGAGTTTGTTCCCATTGTAAATTTTAAATAGTGTATTGAAGTTGGCTAAAATGCTTGGGCACTTTGAGGCATTACTAAGTTAATTAACGAAAGTTTGTAAGGTACCTGAAACTTTTAAGTGTATTGATTTTTTAGGGGGATTTTCTGCTCCCCGTCGAGTAAATTAAATGGGTGAATACTTACTGAGTTTTGAGTCTGGTATTGTAAATTTTGTCCTACTTTTCGCTGGTATTAAATTATGAAATTGATTAGAGTGTGGGATAGCTGTCAAATATTAATCCCACGTGGGGTGATCCCCTGCGAACTAGTTTAGCGTAGGTGTCAACGTAACCTTAAATTCTGTTAATATTCAAACTATTCTATATTTGTTAAGAGTCTATTAATGTCGTTGAATAAGCTCTAGTCAAGCGGAAATCCTACGGGTATCAAGTATCTTTAACCTCTAGGTAGTTTCCTAAATCCTTATATAGTCCAGATCCTATGGGATCGCACCTTCTTATGGTCTTGCCCGTGATGATTTCAGTACAAAAATGGCAGTAGAGCGTGGTTTCGATCCACGGACCCCTGGGTTATTGACCCAGCACTCTTCCAGTGCGCCACTCTGCTACCACGCTCTGCTACCATTATTTTCCTGTGATTGATTTAAGATTTTTTATGGTATGTTTAATTTTTATGCGAGTCCTCCCGGAGCCCCTTCTCTTCCTTATTAAACCCATGCTCCAGTTCGGTCAATCGGGCCGCCTTTTGCTCACTGTCTCTCCCATATGCTGGGCATCATTTTGGACACCATTGTAGGCTGTTTATTTATTTTTCAGAGAGCCGGAGTAACTATCTTCACCCGTTGCTCCAATGAAGGGCCCCTCGTGCGGGCTGTCTTTGGCGTACCTCGTCTTCCGCTGCCGTGGTTTTCGGCTTCTTCTATTGATGGACTATGTCTTGCCAGCCTTCTACTGACCTATCTGTGATCTTTGGCTGCTTGGTTTCACGCATCATGGGGCGGCTCTATGCCATATGTACAGTACTGCCCGAATGTTTGGGGAGGCATTTTCCTCCGTGTTTGTGTCGGCTGGTGCGGCCGGCTCTGCCTCGGCGATCTGTTGGGACATTACCTTGTAAAATTACTACTTGCCGATATCCCGGGATAATGTTGACAAGAAACCTTTTTTCTTCACTTTTTTACAGCAAGAGAATGTGTGTCTATTATCTTTATTAATTGTAATGCAAGATGTTTATTACACTACTAGCAAGATACCCGTGCTTCGCTACGGTATTATACAGAAATTTATAATTGAATGCTTATTGTTTTAGATATATAATCCGCCGAAATTCACGGTCTGTCTCGTTTTCTGCGAGAATCCGCCAAAATTCCCGATCTGACTGGTTTTCTATTATTTTACGGCACGTTTCCTCCCATTTTTCAATCTTCCTTTCCAGCAATCGATTTCGTACTTCCCGGGCTAGGCTCAGGTATTCCTCCCGGTCAGTTGGGCCCGTAAATCTTTGCCATATTTTGCTATAATATTTTTAATATGGATAAAATAATTTAGGAGATCCGGCGTGCTGTCATATTGGGTGCCTTGGCGGCACTGAACCCGCGGCCGGACTGCATTCTTAGTCATTACCCGTCCAGGAGCCGTTTCCAGCGCGGTCCGCACATTTGACGACGGTCCGGAATATTATTATTATTAATATTATTATTATTATTACTATTATGTGTTGCTGGAATGGGTGATGACAGGGAAAACCGGAGTATCCGGAGAAAAACCTGTCCCGCATCCGTTTTGTCCAGCACGAATGCCACATGGAGTGACCGGGATTTGAACCACGGAACCCAGCTGTGAGAGGCCGGCGCGCTGCCGCCTGAGCAACGGAGGATCCTTATAAGTACATTAATAACAGTAAAATCAATTGGTCTCACCTCCTTCTACACCCCACCGCCGTTAAGTTTATTTACCGTCATCCCCCCCCCCCCAAAAAAGAATGCTTGTTTCTTTATGTTTAAGGGAGATTCCAAACACCAATGTTCACGTCTATTACCTTCAGTTTTGAGATATAAGTATCCCCATAAAAATAATTTAATTTTTTTCACTTCATTTCACAATAATCCCCCCCCCCCAAGTGAATTTTCCCGCAAAAAATACTTGTTTCTTTAATAGTAAAGGATCTTCTAAATACCAATTATCACGACTCTAACTTCTTCAGTTTTTGATTTATGTGTACTCATGAAAGGAATTCAACTCCTTTACACTCCCGCCCTCCAAGATGGTTTCCCCACCAAAACGCGTTTTTCTTTGTTTTTAAAGGAAATCCAAATACGAATTTTCACGTCTGTAACAACTTTAGTTTTTATTAGATGTATGCATTCTCATACGATTAAGTCAATTAATTTCTCAATTCTTTCACCCCCCCCCCCCCACCTTCATTGGATTTTCCGAGAATACATGTTTCTTTACTTTTAAAGCAGATTGCAAATATCAAATTTTACGTCTGCAACATCTTCACTTTGAGATATCAGTAGCCTAATTAAAAGAATTCATCACCATTTTCAGTTACTCATACCCCCCTCCTCCACCCAAGTGGTAATTCCGAAAACTAAAAACACACTTTTCTTTATGTTTAATAGAGATAAAAAAATACCATTTTTCACTTCTGTAACATGTTAAGTTTTTTTTAGATATACTGTAAAAATACTCATTTTAAAATTTCACCCCTTTTGAGTTCCCCTTAAGTGGAGTTTCCAAAAACAAATCACCTATATTTCTTTACATTTACAGGAGATTTACACCCACTTTTTACGTCTGTAACATTTTACGTTTCCAAGATATTCTGTAGATATTGTCTTTCAAAAAATTCACCCCAATTTTTCACTCCTGTTTAACCGCAATTAATTGGCTTTTCCAAAAACTAAAAAATACGTGTTTCTTTATTTTTAAAGGAGATCCCATATGCGAATTATCAGTTATGTAATATCTTTCGTTTATGAGATATGTGTATCCTCATTAAAGGCATTCAACCCATTTTTCACCCTTTTACACCCCTCCTATTAGGATTTACTGGAAACAGAAACAATACGTGTTCCTTTATTTTTAGAGGAGATTCTAACTACCAATTTTTACATCTGTAAATTTTTAAGTTTTAAGATGTAGACACACTCATTTTAAAAAGTTAACCCCCCTTTTCACCCCCCA
Source organism: Anabrus simplex (assembly GCF_040414725.1). Classification (NCBI taxonomy): domain Eukaryota; kingdom Metazoa; phylum Arthropoda; class Insecta; order Orthoptera; family Tettigoniidae; genus Anabrus; species Anabrus simplex. The sequence goes on along the minus strand of NC_090266.1, from coordinate 285,399,376 downwards.
ATATTTGGATTTTTCAAAAACGAAAAAATACGTGTTCCTTTACTTTTAAAGTAGGCCCAAAATACCAATTTTCAGGTCTGTAATATCTTCAGGTTCTGAAATATAAGTAGCCTCACGAAAGGCATTCAACCAATTATTCACCCTTTTACACCCTTCCTGTTGGGATTTTCCGAAAACAAAAGAATGCGTTTTTCTTTATTTTTAAAGGAGATTCTAAATACCAATTTTTACATCTATAAACTTAAAAAGTTTTGAGATATAGATACACTCATTTTAAAAAATCACCCCCTTTTCACCCCCCCCCCCCCCATCAATTGCATTTTCCACAAACAAAATATACGTGTTTCTTTATTTTTAATGGAGATTCTAAATACCAATTTTTACATCTATAACCTTTAAAAGTTTTGAGATATAGATACACTCATTTTAAAATATTATCCCCTTTGCACCCCCCCCTTTCTTGGGTTTTCCAGAAACAAAAAAATACGTGTTTCTTTATTTTTAAAGGAGATCCCAAACACCAATTTTCAGGTCTATAATATCTTCAGTTTCTGAGATATAAGTATCCTCATGAAAGTCATTCAACCACGTTTTCACCCCTTTTCACCCCTCCTATTGGGATTTTCCGAAAACAAATAAATACGTGTTTCTTCGTTTTTAATGAAGATTCTAAGTACCAATTTTTACATCTGTAAACTTTAAGAGTTTTGAGATATAGATGCACCCGTTTTAAAAATTCACCCCCTTTTCACCCTCCCATTAATTGGATTTCGCCCAAACAAAAAAATACGTGTTTCTTTATTTTTAAAAGAGATCAAAAGTACCAATTTTCATGTCTGTAATATCTTCAGTTTCTGAGATATAAGTACCGGTATCCCGATTAAAGGTATTCAACCCCTTTTTCACCTTTTTGTGCCCCTCCTATTGGGATTGTCTCAAAACAAAAAAATACGTGTTTCCTGACTTTTAAAGAAGATTCTAAATACCAATTTTCACATCTGTAAACTTTTAAAGTTTTGAGATATAGACACACTCATTTTAAAATTTCACCCCCCTTTTCACCCCCTTAGCGACGGAATATCCAAAAATCCTCTCTTAGCGAGCACCTACATCTTAATATGAATATATCTCCAAAATTTCATTTCTTTATGTCCCGTAGTTTTGGCTCGGCGATGATGAATCAGTCAGTCAGTCAGTCAGGACAAGCTACTTTATATATATAGATTAGTCACGGACTAAGTCAATGGACCGTGCAGCAAGAATCTTTTAATTGTGAGAGCCTATTTTTTTTTATTCTGGTTAGTGCTAAAATGGGAGGGGGGAGGGCTGAACCATGAATTATATCCCCCCCTCTTAAAACTTATGCCTTTGCTGGCAAGATGTAGTGTTTACAGTTCACTATGTCTTCTGGCATGGGCTAGAATAAATTTGTTACTTTTATTGGCATGTCTTAGTCTCATTCATGGCTTTGACAATATGAAAGTGACCGAGGTATGAGCAATACTAGTAATGCCATTCCTTATGCAGCCAGTCCATGTTATGAATGGTGCGAAATTATCGCTCACAGGGTCGGTTGGTGCATGCATTTCAGTAGGCTTGGCAGACTGATATGTAATAGCAACTTCTGGCTGTGTGAGGAAATCAACGGGAAACTACCTCACTTCTCATTTCCCTAGTATGCCTCTTCAATCTATAACAGCTTCTAGTGGAGCTGTAGAGAGTCAAACCAGCCTTCGGGCTGAATATCTAACATACAAATTTTAAAACTTGAGAGACCCCGCGCAATCAAATAACAGTTCTGGGTCCATTTAATGAGAAGCTTGAGCGCGAGTCTCTCCGCGGAGTTCACAGGCCACACCTACCCATCTCCAGAGCCAGAGCGCCAAGTAGCTGTCGCCAGAGTACGTGAGCTTTGTTGAAGTTGGTCTAGCGTTTCCATATTTTGATCACAAAAGGAAATCGAGTAGCGTTAACGCCTGTAATCAGCGCTATGTTCACATCATACTATATACCGTATAATGCAAATAATATCCCCACAACTCCCATATATTCCCTCGCTTGAACGGACAATCGCTTATAGTCGCATTCCCTTTTTGTATTGCACGTAAGAGCGACGAATTGCTTAGAGCTTTAACCTGGTGTGATTCAATTCTCCTATATCACATTTGGAAACGCAGCTACAAAATCGTGAACATTTATACGCAACAGAAGTCTAGAATGTTAGTGACGTCATATTTTGGAAAATTTGGTGTAGTAAACAAACGACGTCTATATTATCATTAAGAGAACTTTCCAACTAAAAGTTCATTCATGTTATTAGTATTATCATTATTATAGCAGTAGTAGTAATGTTATTTCATGGCAAATATGATGATACCCTAGTCATTTGAAATAAGGGTCTCTAATGAAATGATCATCATATAGAAATATTTGTTAAAAGAATACGTTGTTTATTTCTTTTTACATTTTACAAAAAACTTTATACGAAAGATAAATGGTGAATTATAGCCAGTATGAACCCTCCTGTAACCGACTCATTTTACAAAGACGGAAAGTGCCGTACAGTACACAGAATAGCAAAAGAAAGAAAGTGTACCTCGTATAGGCTGATATTCCTTACAGCTACAGTCGCCTTCCATTTTCAATTTATATATTTGCTGGAGTGGTAAATTTTATTTCTCACTTCACGAGGTCATTGCTTAACGTCAAGCTAGAAACGAAGCAATCATATACCGGTTCTGGTACTTTATTCAAATCCTAAATAACAACGATACCTTATCACAAGAACTCTGTTGTTGGCTCGCAAACACTAAACAAAAAATAACATCATGTTTATAGAGCTCATAATGTAAAGAGCTAAGGCTGGAGTTCTTCAATCCCACCCATGTCAACTTCACTTTCACTATCCGAGCCACTGCTTGACGAATCATCCTTACTGCTGCTGTTAGTCACATTAATTTTATTGTTAGGCGCTCAATTTCAGGTTCCAAAAGGCCTTCCGACTGTATTTATTGTTCTTCGATCTCTCTGACATGACGGCATACTGAACCCCACTCTTCCACGCCAATTTCAGAAAATCTCTGAACGCAAAGATTTCTAACATCATCCAGCTTGAAGGTTGTGTTTTACTATGCCACCCATTGTTTCACATCGCCCCAGATTTTTTCGATGCTGTTCAAATCTGGATGATAAGTCGGCAAGCGAAGAACAGTGTGCCCGTATTCATATAAAAGACGGTCCAGAATATAGCTCTTAGTTCGAGGCTGGCTTATTGATCTTTATAAGTTCATGAAATTCAGTCTTGAACATATAATTTCCGTAAGGTATGTTGTGCTCTGTTAGCCAGTTCTGCATTTCCTGTTTGCGAGCGTTAGAAGTAGGGCATTTATCATACTGAACGTTGTGATAGGATGCATTGTCTATCACAAGAACAGATTTTGGTGGCAAGTTTGGCAGAAGCATTTCTTTCACCCATTTCATGTGGCATTCATTTCTCGATGGTAATCGCCGGATGTCTGATTTGATTTAAATATCAAGAGGACATTCGGAATAAAACCCAGGTCATAGCCTGCATGAACAATAATAAAGCGCTGTCCTTTCGATATCGGCGATTTAAGACCCTCTGTAGGAGATGTGGTGTCACACCAAGCCTTCGGTGTTGTGTGGGAGCTGTTAATGTAGGTTCATCACTGTAAGGGCGACCCTCCTGACGATACCTAGTAACAGAACGCAAAAATGTGATTTGAGCACTTCGAATATCATTACGCTCAATTAGCAAACACCTGTAAGTTTCTACCGTTTTCCACCGAAATCCAAGTTATTTGAAAATTTGTCGCAAGTAACTGCATTGCCCCTTGTACTGTATACTTTTTTTTTTAGTTTTGGCAACACAGATTTCACAGTCGGAATTTCTTCCTCAGTTATATAAAATTCATTTATTGTCCTTCGAACAATGCACATGTCAAAATCATCTAATCCAGTGCACGGACGCTTTTTTTCTTTGTTCTTGCGAGGTGTATTGAACGATGCCAGTGTTCCTGCCTGGGCCTGTAGAAACTGTTTCTTCACGGACTTCACGGTGCACGCACTTACACAAGTTGCAGCACACACACGCTCCTGCACTTTTTTGGCTGGAATAATAAATTTGTTTTCATCGGCTTCTTTCTGCATGAACTGTAACACGTTAAACAGTATTTCTCGACCCTGATAATGAAAAGGTTTTCTGTATAGTTTTGAAAGGAGGTGCGCTGGAGATGAAGGATCGCCGGCTAGCAGGCAGAAGAAAAGCAGAGCTGTTGTTTAACTTCGCGGGCTCTATATGCATTTTAATAGGCTTTTCAGTTCATCCTTACTTATAATTGTGTTACTTCGACCCCTTTGCGGTCATGCCTTCGGGAAATTCTTATTAAAGCAATTCCCATATCATGGCTCCAGGGTAAAAGGGAATGTTCCACCCTGGGGCGCTCTGTCCCGATCTGGTTTCCCTCTTGTTTCCCCTCCCAATGCCGCGAGCGGATGCGCTGCGCCTCTCTTGGCTAACCTATGAGAGTCGCTATGCGTGACGTAGTCTTTTGGGTCATCGCCCCTCTCGGCGAGGCCGCTCTGGCTCGCTGGTGGTCCGGGCATTCTGGCTCTGTCACTTGAGCGCTACACTGCTCTTTCTTCGACCTAAGGACCGCAAGGGAATGGATGTCCTACGGGTATCAAGTATCTTTATCTTCTGGGTGGTTTCTTAAATCCTTACGTAGTCCAGATCCTATGGGACCGCACCTTCTTATGATCTTGCCGGTGATAATTTCAGTACAATCACTATTGGGTGTTTCTCTTGTGGTTGGTAGTGTTGTGTGTTGGAACAAACACAAACTCCCAGTCCCCGAGTCAGAAGAATTAATCAGACGCGATTAAAATCCCCGCCCTGGCCGGGAATCGACGCCGAGACCCTCTGAACCGAAGGCCTCAACGCTAACCATTCACCCAGGGAGTCGGACCGTTGAAGTCCTACAGATTTATTTATTTATTTATTTATTTATTTATTTATTTATTTATTTATTTATTTATTTATTTATTTATTTATTTATTTATTTATTTATTTATTTATTTATTTATTTATAAACGAATTGTTCGCAGAAATTTCAGGAAATTCATCATTAATCCACGCGTTATGTAGCAGTTCAACTCCATCTAGAAACTTACATCGTATGCCATTGCAAGACCTGCTTGCTACTGCACGATCTATGCAGAGAATAAGACCATAACCAGCCATTTCATGTCCTTTTACCTACTCCGTATTATATGCTCAGGATAAGGATATTATCTGATCTATTTCCTGTTCTTCAGTTTACTATCATTAATTATTCGTCATTACGTGATCTGTTACCTTCCGTTACTTTAGTTTCTCGCCCACTTCAGCGTAGATCTTGTTACACGAGACGCACTACACTCTAGACAGTAATACAGTCATACTTCTTATGCTGGTGCTACCAATGTAAGAAATAGAGCTTTCTCTACAAATTCCTGGAAACCAAAGCCTCCTGTATCAGTTGTCTTAGGAAATGGAGAGGATACAATAGAATCTTGAAAATGAAATAACTAAAATTGGTAAATGTCAGAAACTTGTTTATTAATAAATGGTACGGCAATATTTTCATGAAATTTTAAATTATTTAGTTTGACGAAAATCAAATGTAGTTTAAGCTTCCTAATTTTAGGATTTCGACTTTCCTTAAGAGTTAGAGGCTTCGTGGTCATGAACGTTCCGTTCTTACTGTGGGCATGAATCTTGTATTTCAACCTGGACTACCTAGAAGTCTGTACTGGTGATAAATATTGTTTGCATTTGCTTGGATTTAATGTATCACTAACTCAGATTAGGTTTCCATCATCGATAGGATAGTGAAGGGCTAGGACTGGAAAGAAAGCGGGTGTGGCCGTAATTAATTCTTTATCGGTTGGCTTAGGAAATGTAGAGGTTTCAATTGAGTCACTTGAAAATGGAATTACTTTTAACTAAAAATGGTAAATATCAGAAACCTGTTTCCCGGATGTAAAGACAGAAGCAACAAAAATATTATCTTTAGGTGTGCCGATTTTTATGTTTGAACCAAGACTCACACGTACGCGGTCGTACCACACAGCCAACTCACTCAGTAATAAATGTATATTTATTTTGGGAAATTATTCCTTGGATACCATATAAGGTACTATACCAGCATTTTGGTGTCATGTGTTAACACCGTAGTATCTCACTGAAAAAACAACTGGTATTTTACAGAATGTGATCGTTCTATTATTATTATTATTATTATTATTGTTATTATTATTATTATTATTACCATTGTTATTAATGTAATTCTATTGTAATGTACAATGTTATATTATAATATTATTTATAATAATAATAATAATAATAATAATAATAATAGTCCGCCTCTGTGGTGTAGTGGTTAGTGTGATTAGCTGCCACCCCCGGAGGCCCGGGTTCGATTCCCGGCTCTGCAACGAAAAGTGGTACGAGGGCTGGAACGGGGTCCACTCAGCCTCGGGAGGTCAACTGAGTAGAGGGGGGTTCGATTCCCTCCTCAACCATCCTCGAAGTGGTTTTCCGAGGTTTCCCACTTCTCTTCCAGGCAAATGCCGGGATGGTACCTAACTTAAGGCCACGGCTGCTTCCTTCCCTCTTCCTTGTCTATCCCTTCCAGTCTTTCCATCCCCTCACAAGGCCCCTGTTCAGCATAGCAGGTGAGGTCGCCTGGGTGAGGTACTGGTCCTTCTCCTCAGTTTTATCCCCGACCCAAAGTCTCAAGCTCCAGGATACTGACCTTGAGGCGGTAGAGGTTGGATACCTCGCTGAGTCCGAGGGAAAAACCAACCCTGGAGGGTAAGCAGATTAATAATAATAATAATAATAATAATAATAATAATAATAATAATAATAATACCGGGCGAGTTGGCCGTGCGCGTAGAGGCGCGCGGCTGTGAGCTTGCATCCGGGAGATAGTAGGTTCGAATCCCACTATCGGCAGCCCTGAAAATGGTTTTCCGTGGTTTCCCATTTTCACACCAGGCAAATGCTGGGGCTGTACCTTAATTAAGGCCACGGCCACTTCCTTCCAACTCCTAGGAGTTTCCTATCCCATCGTCGCCATAAGACCTATCTGTGTCGGTGCGACGTAAAACCCCTAGCAAAAAAAAAATAATAATAATAAGAGAGGTCATCTGTATTTGCGGGTGCAATATAGTCCAGCTACCTGTGTGGCACCAGTATACGTGCAGGCGTGTGCACGTTTAATGAAGTGTAGCTAGGATTGGGCGAAGCTCCTATCTCGGCAGTCTCCTGTAGTTGAAGAGAAAAAACACTGTAAAACACTTCTATAAAGGCTGAGTAATAAACTCGACGTACTCGTTTCCTCTGAGACTGAGTGCACTTCACTAAACTTGAATGTGAGTCGAAACCAAATTACTTGCCGTTAACTCCAGATTTTCAGCCTTCTGTCTTCTTAAGCCATTGAAGGTAGCTAGTGAAATGTTTATTCTCGAGACTGTAAATTTGAGTATTTTAATATTCATTTTTTTGCTAGTGGCATTACGTCGCACATACACAGATAGGTCTTACGGCGACGATGGGATAGGAAAGGCCTAGGAGGTGGAAGGAAGCGGCCGTGGCCTTAATTAAGGTACAGCCCCAGCATTTGCCTGGTGTGAAAATGGAAAACCACGGAAAACTATCTTCAGGGCTGCCGACAGTGGGATTCGAATCCACTATCTCCCGGATGCAAGCTCACAGCCGTGCGCCCCTAACCGCACGGCCAACTCGCCCGGTTTTAATATTCTTCAGACACACATGTTTGCTAAGGGAAACGACCTGATCTTGTATTCGGACAACTATTACATTCCTACTGTTAGCTAATAAAGTTACGCTCGTGAAAACCGGTAATAATTTCCCGTTTTCTCTGTACCAAAGATGATTATTATAATTCCACTAGTATTAATGCTGATAATGGCAGAAGTTAGTACTTTACGTTCTACTAGGTCAAGTTTCTCTGAAACGAAGGCTTCAACGCTAAACATTCAGCCATGGATCCGGACAAATAATAATAATAATAATAATAATAATAATAATAATAATAATAATAATAATAATAATAATAATAATAATAAAAATAATGCAATAAAGGAAATAACAAAATACAGGAAAATAAAACTTCATTGTTGCAAGCAATGAGTGTTACTCCGGTGTCATCAGATGCACGCCTGGATGTTAAATTGCTGTCTTAGCAACTTATAGTTGTAGTACATGCCTTTGCTGGCAGGACCTAGTGTTTACAGTGCACTATGTCTTCTGGTATAGGCTAGAGCAATTTTGTTACTTTCATTGATCTGTCTCTGTCTTATCCTTGGCTTTGGCAATATGAAAATGACTGAGGTATGAGTGAATCTAGTAATGCCATTCCTTTTGCAACCAGTCCCTGCTATGAATGGTGTGAAAATGTTGCTCATAGGGTAGGTTGGTGCATGCATTTCAGTGGGCTTGGCAGACTGATATAGCAACTTCTGGCTCAGTGAGGATAGCAACGGGAAACTACCTCACTCCTCATTTCCCTAGTGCGCCTCTTCAGTGATGCCTAGGCCATCTATGACAGCAGAGCTGTTGAGGATCCAACGAGCCTTAGGGCTGAAGGCTGAACATACATATACAGTGTAGTACAAACACGGTAGTGAATTAGTTTTAAAATGTCAAACGCAATGAAACCAGGATAGAATTGATGAAGAGAAGTAAAACAAGGAGGATCCGTATGTGTCCAAAAACAGTGAAAACGAAGACCCTGGCGTACTCAAGACGATATCTACACACATAGATTAATAGAATAGATAGTGGCTCATTCGGTAGAGTGAAGACCTTCTAAACCCACGTCGACAGGTTCGAGCCCGGGTCTGTCCGGTGATAATTGAAGGTGCGGGAATTTACCAGCCGCCTGACGGTAGATTTACTTCCTCTACCATTTTTCCCACAACCTGGTGTAGCACATGTGAACTTAGCCTTGCTTTACGACCGGCTGCTTTTCCTGAAGTCAACCCTCTGTAGAGGAGTGCATTCACTATTATGTATCATTCTGTAGTTGTTCACAGTATATTGTTATGTGCACATATGAAGCGGAGAGTATTTAGACAATGACAAAGCACCCAGTCCCCGAATTGGAGGTATTAACCATACACAATTAAAATATCCGACTGGACCGGGAATCAAACCCTGTCCTTCGTGAACTGAAGGCCTCGACGCTGAATATACAGCCAAGGAATGTCGGCAGATTAACAAGCACGTTAAGTAATTCATCTGGAATGAAATTCCGGCACCTCGGCGTCTCCGAAAATGTAAAGGTAGTTAGTGGGACGTAAAACCAATAGGCTAACATTACAATAATTCATTATAATTATTGAGGAACTCGGTGACAGAGGCCATCAGTCGTTGGCCTTCTGTTCTCAAGGTAGTGGGTTGGAACCCCGATAAGGTCATTGGAATTTTGACGGCGTTGAAATGCTCTAACTCCGTGTCGTTGGCTTCCGACTGGTTAAAGAACTCCTACAAGAAAATACTGTATTTCTGACATCACGGCGTCTATTAAAATTTGCATTAAATAAAGGGGCGTTAAGCAAATACTACTACTACTTCGAATCAGAATAAGAGTAATAATTTTCGCCTCTGTTGTGTAGTGGTTAGTGTGATTAGCTGCCACCCGCGGAGGCCCGGATTCAATTCCCGGCTTTGCCACGAAATTTGAAAAGTGGTACGAGGGCTGTAACGGGGTCTATTCAGCCTCGGGAGGTCAACTGAGTAGAGGGGAGTTCAGTTCCCTCCTCAGCCATCCTCGAAGTGGTTTTTCGTGGTTTTCCACTTCTCCAGGCATATGTCGGGATGGCACCTAACTTAAGGCCACAGCGGCTTCCTTCCCTCTTCCTTATTTATATCCTTTCCAATCTTCCCATCTCCCCACAAGGCCCCTGTACAGCATAGCAGGTGAGGATGCCTACTCGTCCTCCTTCCCAGTTGTATCCCTCGACCCAAAATCTGACGTTCCAGGACACTAGCTGAGTCCGAAGGAAAAACCAACCCTGGAGGGTAAACGGATTAAGAAAGAAAAAGAAAGAAAAAATTAAAGAATAAGAATAATAATCATCATCATCATCATCTCGACCTATCGACTAGAGTCATGTATTATGAAGTAAGACGATATTTCTACTGGGGGTTGGTTCAAGTAGATTAGGCAAACCATCTCCATGATCTCCAGCCTCCGACCCAGGCTCGTTTGATATATGTGCATCTTACGGACGAATTCATCTCAGACTTGAGAAGATGACTTTGAAGTGAAAAAATAGAAGAAGAACCCAGCACAGACAGTGTGTTGCTTAGCTAACTCTTAGTGGGTGATCGAGATGGGGTGCTGCTAGGTGTAACTCAACATTCATTGACTTGGCCCACGACATTTGTCTGGAGAGATTGGTACAAACCACAACGGAACGACAGGTTTTGCCTTGGAAGTCGACTTTTAACGTGTGATTAGGGTAGTGTGCTTGTAATGAAAACCTCAGGGTCGTTATGCTGTATGCCAAAGTTTCCATACTGTTAGAAAATGGTGTTTACACTCCGATACTCGTGAAAATTTCATTGACAGATGTTTAGTGTTTTCTATTATTTTTTTGCTAGTGGTTGAACGTCGCACTAACACATCTAAGGTTTCCGGTCACGCAAGGATGGAAAAGGGCTATAATTTAGAAAATAGCGGCCGTGGCCTTAATTAAGTTTAAGCCCAGGGATTTGCCTGATGCGAAAATGGTAAACAACTGAAAACCATATTTAGGGCTGCCGACGCTGGTATTCGAACCCACCATCTCCCGAATGCAAGATCACAGATACGCAACTCTAACTGCACGAACAACTCTCTTTCTTTTTCTGACTTACTGCGTCAGAGTTTGTCTCTACAGTCTCGGACACCCCTGTCATTTTACGTATTATTACCCGTTTAAGTAGTGGTCTCTCCTATGTCAGTCAGAATTGCATGCCTCATCACAGATGGAGCATATTGCGTCATGCATCACGCATATTTCCATCGGAATGGCCAGAAATGTTACACTCCGATTCCACAAAACTAGATACATTGCAGAAGTGAAAGCGGCTTGTGACAACATTAATATTTAATACTGTTGAACTAAGGTTGAAAGTGATGAAAATACGTGCGGAGACGCGCTTGAGATGAATATGACACAGCCATGCAGTAGAGCAAGGTTCTTCAAATGGCGGACTCCGGTCCGGATTCCGACCCCATTGCCTTTCCTCCCGAACCTATACGGTTCATATTACGTCAGGAGTAGGAAAGGGGAACATATTACAATTGAAAGCGGTAAAACATGTCTCGGAGAGTAACGTACGACTTGTACGCTCCCTGGCCTAAACCCTAATTGCTCCTCTAATGGCGGTACCGAATTTTGGAAATATGGAATTAAACAGGTTTCGTATTTACTTCACAGATGACTGTTCGTGTTTATTTCGATTTTTCTCTAGTCTTTAGACAGTAGGCCTAATTAGCTGCTGCTTGTTCCGCACACGAATTCAAAAATTACACTTTTTTTAACATGCGTGTAAATTTTCAAATATTTCAGTGATTTTTTGCGTCGTGAGTGAACACAACAGACGGAAAGTAAACTCTGAAAATCGTATTTTCAATTCCGAATGTGAACTGCAGTTATTCTTCGTTAGTTTCTGAGCTGACAAATGAAATTTTTGCCCTCCCTAAAATCCAGGATACATTTAAAGACGCCTGTGCTGCACATTGTTACTGAATTTAAAATGTCACCGATCAAAATCAAGATGTTGTTTCTATGTGAATGTATTGTATGTAAACACTTCACTGGTTGTAATTCTAAAAATGCATAGAAGTGCAGTGTTAATTGATACTAATATGCACTATACTTTCTTCCATTCAGTAGTTATTATACGGAATAACCAATCACCAGAAGCAAGATAAGCGCCTGTCTTACTCAATTAGTAACCCGGAGCCCCCTTTCTAGAAATATTACCATCAATCTGGACCCCAAAACCAAACCAAACGCCTTGGCGCAACAGCCCCGTAGAGCCATGGCTACCAAACGATTGCTTCTCAGCCCGAAGGCCTGCAGATCGCGAGGTGTCGTGTGGTCGGCACGACGAATTCTCTCGGTCGTTATTCTTGGCTTTTTAGACCGAGGCTGCCATCTCGCCGTCAGATAGCTCCTCAGTTGAAACAAGTAGGCTGAGTGGACCTCGAACCAGCGCTCAGATCCAGGTAATAATCCCTCACCTGACCGGAAATTGAACCCGGCTCCTCCAGATAAGAACAATCTGGACCCCAGGGAAAATTAATTGAAGACTTCTCCAGTGGAGCGTTATTTCGTCAGTGCAGCTCTCTGGACGAATTGTGAGCGCACTGGCTTTGCGGAGCCAGCAGTGTTTGGTTAATTCCTCTGACTTGGAGACTGGGTGTTTGTGTTTGACTCACACGTAGGCCTATAAGCTCAACTCAGCATACCAGTTCGCAATTAATATTGCACCCATATAGTAGTAGTAAATATCAGGCTGTCCGGAAACACGTAGGAAATAATTGGGTGATGTAAAGTACATCCCAAAACAACACAGAAGGACTCTATGAACATATGACCAACGGTCAAATGTTTACGTGTTAACCCTGAGTTAGTTGTTAGCTGGAATGGGAGGAGAGTTCGTATTTAGGATTAGGTTCGGAGTCTGGCATGCCGTTACGGACATTATAGTAGCCTACTTCGCCAGCTTGTGCAACAAGGTTTCCATCGAGAACGTGCAACGCCTGGAGTGCTCGAACTTGTCCTACAGTCAATCAGGTGGCGTGTTCAGACGTGCATTCAGGCGGATGTTCTTTCGAACGTGCTGGCTGTGGGGTTTGATTCGCGTAGCTGTGTGCTTGCATTCGAGAGATGGTGGTTTTGAATCTTACCATCGGCAGCCCTAAAGATGGTTTTCCGTTTCCACCCCAAGCAAATTCTGGAGTTGTACCTTAATTAAGGCCACGGACGCTACCTTCCCTATTCTAACCGATCCCCATCATTCCGCCACCGAAAACCTTCGATGTGTTCGTGCGACGTTAAACCACTACAAAAAAGCACTTCTTGTATTAGAATGCAGCATCCCTCCCGGTACACCAACATGGTAACAGCTACTTGACGTGGGATGTGCCTGGTATGGCTATTATCAATACTTCCCGTACAAATTTGGGAAGTGTTTCTTCAAGTTGCTTTACGTCGCACCGACACAGATAAGTCTTATGGGATGGCGACGATGGGACAGGAAAGGACTAGGAAAGGGAAGGAAGCGGTCGTGGCCTTAATTAAGGTACAACCCCAGTATTTTCGTGGTTTGAAAGTGGAAAACCACGGAAAACCATCTTCAGGGCTGCCAACAGTGGGGTTCGAACCAAATATCTCCCGAATAATGGACAATGGCCGCAGCTATCGAGCTCGATAATTTGGAAAGTCTGTAAGTCGAACGAGCATTAACTGTCCTAGATGAATTAGTTTTCACACCTGTCTTATACAACAAGGAATTCAAGTTCAAATCCCGAATTGTCAGCACCGTGGTGTTGGGGCAGCGTGCATGACTGATACTTGGAGGGCATGGGTTTGTTTCTCAGACAGTTCAGGGATTTCAGTTCTAGATTGAGGACTGGAACGAGGATCACTCTATCCTGCGACTATATCTTGCGAGACTAATTGAGATATATGACAAGAGGGGTAGCGCACTCAGTCATGGAAACCAAGCAATACACATGAGCACTTCATCATGCTGACCACGTGACACTCCAGTGACAGTAGATCATCTGGATGGGAAGCAGTTTTCTTGTCAAGTCGAGATGAAATGATTGGTTGTATGTGCTATGAATGATGATTCTCAATTGTTTTCCATTTTTTCACCAGGCAAATGACGGGACAGAATCATAAAACTACAGCCGTTTTCTTTCCTGTCCTAGACTATTCCAATCCCTTAGTCACCTAAATGTTGCCTGCATCAGTGTCACTTTAAACAGTTAGCTGAACAATACACACCAGAAATAAAATCCTACTTTACTCCATTGTCATGTATGTTGTATTTAAGTTCAACCACTCAATGACGTCTGTTAGTCGGTTGATTTATCAGCCTGGAAGATGGTTGAATCCTCGAACAGCACCACTAATCGCGCTCTGAATGCCTTTACTCTGCACCCCCCGTATTTCCGCAGCTTCCACTCAATCAAACCATAAAGAAAGCCAAGATTTCAATGAAAGCTACATTTACTCTGGCCTGTGTAAAGAGACAGAATCATAAATACGGTATTAATCAGAAGACAGCAGTAAATATAAGTAATCATTAAGGCCACATGGATCCAATTTTATTGCTCAAAACGTCCATCCCGAGTTCTATTTCATTTTGCACTTACTTCAGGGGAATGTTTTGAGGTGCCCTACTTCAAGTTCCAGGGCATATCTCTCCAAGTAATTTCACTTACACACGCTGCTACTTATGCCATAAAATAGGGATTATGAGGTAACATGCATATTCCCGTTAATGTATGCCACTAGTAACCACATTGTTCCCAGACTTTTAATTTACAGAACAGAACTTAACTACGGCTATATCTGTGGACGTGGAGAAAAACTGCGTAAGTCTCAAAGAAACAAATCTTCTGGACAGAGCGTAAACATTAGGCTAACTTATACTCTTTTGGCCTACTGATATATCCTAAAATAATAATGTGCAAAAAAAAAATGGAAGCTATTTCTGTACTTGTCATAATATACTAAAATAATTAAAATTCGGATTACGCAATTGTACCCGAACGCCACAGTTATCATTTTGACATACCTAATTTAGTGAAGATTTTTCAAATTCACCGACGCGGCATGTGGAAGGTAACTGCCAGGAACTCATCTAAGCGTTATCAATAAACAGTCAGCACTGATCTGCATTTAGGGCTGTCACCCAGATGGCGAATTCCCTATCAATTACTTACTTAGTCTTTTCCGAAATGATTTCAAAAAGTTGGAAATGTATTGATCTCCCTTGATAAATTATTTAAATCCCTAATTCTTCTTCCTATAAACGAATATTTGTCCCAAGTCACCCCCTGGCAGCTAAGAACAAGCTGCTTAGTCGAATAGCTCGTCTCCTTACTCCCAAGTCTTCCCAGTCCAAAGTTTTAAACAATTTTTCAACACTACTCTTTTGTCGGAAATCACCCAGAACAAATCGCCTTGAAGATGGTTTTCCGTGGTTTCCCGTTTTCACACCAGGCGAATGCTGGAGCTGTACCTTAATTAAGGCCACGACTGCTTCCTTTCCATTCCTAGGCCTTTCCCAAACCCATCGTCACCATAAAACCTATCTGTGTCGGTGTGACGTAAAACAAATTGTAAAAAAATAATCGCGCTGCTTTCCGTGGGAACTTTTCCAGTTCTCGAAGCAAGTAATCCAGATGAGGGACCCATACACTTGAACCATGCTTTAATTGGGGTCTTACCAGCGACTTATACCTATACGCTTTTTTTACACACTTTATAGAACCCCTAAACATCCTCATAGTCGTATGTAGAGGTCTGTTACCTTTATTTACACCCCCGTTAATGTGATTACCCGAATGAAGATCGTCCCTTATATTAACACCTAGGTGTTTCCAATGATCCCAATGAGACTTCTTCAATCCACCAACACGGTAATTACAACTCAGAAGACTTTTTCTCTTCGAGAGACTTACGATCTGAATTTTCACCCCATTTACCGTTTGTCTCCTGTTATAGTACAGTGTTCGATAAACAGTCTTGTATATTTCGATTCACACTGTATATACCAGTGTACCTCAAACATTTTTACAGTATGAACTGTAGGCCGATGTATGAAGCACATGGTGGTGCCAAACCCAGATCACCGGGCGAGTTGGCCGTGCGGTTAGGAGTGCACAGCTGTGAGCTCGCATCCGGGAGATAGTGGGTTCGAATCCCACTGTCGGCAGCCCTGAAGATGGTTTTCCGTGGTTTCCCATTTTCACACCAGGCAAATGCTGGGACTGTACCTTAATCAAGGCCACGGCCACTTCCTTCCCACTCCTAGCCCTTTCCTATCCCATCGTCGCCATAAGACCTATCTGTGTCGGTGCGACGTAAAGCCACTGGCAAAAAGAACAGATCAGGTTCAATATTCGTCCCATCGGAAGTATTTATCGTATCGATCAGTTTAACAACATTTGTAAGGTCAGTGGTATACGGACAGCACGTGTAGGACCGCGCAAAACAAGCCAAGAATACGCATTCCTTCTTCTGACCGCATACGCAACATGTGAATTTGGCCACTCGTACTGGAGTAATTTTAATGTTATTTGTTTTTACGTCCCACTGACTACTGGTACGGTTTCCGGAGACGCCGAGGTGCCGGAATTTAGTACCACGGGAGTTGTTTTACGTACCAGTAAAACTATTGACACGAGGCTAACGTATTTGAGCACCTTCAAATGCCACTGACTGAGCCAGGATCGAACCTGCCAAGTTGGGGTTAGAAGGCTAGCACCTCAACCGTCTGAGCCACTCAGCGCAGCTCGTGTTCGAGTGAGTTAGAGTGTTGTCTCCAGAGTTTAGAAAACATTTCAGGAGAGACAAACGGTTGCACTGGGCGAGTTGGCCGTGCGGTTAGGAGGGCGCGGTTGTGAGCTTGCATCCGGGAGATAGTGGATTCGAATCCCAATGACGGCAGCCCTGAAAATGGTTTTCCGTGGTTTCCCATTTTCACACCAGGCAAATGCTGGGGCTCTTGCTTAAATAAGGCCACGGCCGCTTCCTTCCAACTCCTAGGCCTTTCCTATCCCATCGTCACCATAAGACCTATCTGTGTCGGTGCGACGTAAAGCCACTAGCAATAAAAACGGTTGTTGATCGACAACAGATGGGAGACCCTCGCAAAACAACTCACGGGGGGGATCGGCGTTTGTTGCTTTCAGCATGTTGTAGGCCCACTGCTACTACCAACTCGTTCAGCCAGTATTTTCCGAGGGCCACCTGAGTGAATGTGTCAAATAGTGCGAAATCGGCTGCACGTCGGACTAATATCAAGGAGGCCTGTGTCAAATGGTCCTCTTAATCCACAGAGTAGAGAAGCTCGCTTCAAGTGGGCCCATGGCATCAGGACAGTGGAAGCGTAAGTTACGGTCTTTTCTGATCAGGTCACCATAAGCTTGCACTCATACAGCAGAAGCATAGTGTCTGTAGACGAGCCGGTGAGAGATGGACGAAACCTTTCATTCTGCAACACCGTCAGCAGCAAGGTACTTCACGTGTGGGATCATGCTGGTCGACATACGCCTCTAATTTCTCTCCAAGGTAACATGAGTGGTCTCGTATTACATAGACAACAACCTTCAACTTGTAATTACAAGATTTGTTGCCACTATGAGCGATGGCTTTACATTAGTGGATGATAATACTCGTGCCCATTGAGCCAGAGGTGGTCAGTCAGTACTCGAGATTCATAACACACAATGAAAGGTGTGGCTGGCATATTCTACGGAGATGAATTGTGCTGGACATGCATTATGTCAACTGAAGAGAAATATTGCCCAGTGCCCTAATCCTCCTTCTAACATTATGAAGCTTCTATCCAGGAATGGCATAATCTACCGCAAAATAAGAACTACAACTTTGTCTTATATCCAGGCAAGGAAACACATTTGAAGAACAAAGTACAAAATTCTACGAAAACTAGGGTCAGTATTCAGTGCAAAAGGACGGCTGAGTACACGAGGCGAAGAAGTACTGTTCTTCTACAGTGCACAAAATTTTTTCATGCATATTTTAGTTTATAGTACCATTATAGATTAATAAAGGTGAATACAACGAAAAAATCAACAATCAGTCACTAAATAAGCCATCATTTTACTAGTGGACTTAGTTGGAACAGAAGTTACAGGATTTTCTGCTTAACGTCAAGAAAGTTCCACATAAACGTGTAGTTCTGGGAAGTGAACAATAAGACCACTGACTAACACCGAAACTCTTTGTGATTGCTACAGCACCGTGAATCACGTGAACGTCACCAGCTTGGAATCAGAAAACTAAACGAGGAACCTGACATTCACACCTGGTGGAGGTGAGTGAGTAGCAAGCATCTCAATTGTAGCTCTCTGAAACAGAGAGGCAAACCTAGGCTCAAAGGGGTGGGGAGAGGAGAGGTATTAAACGTTTCTAAGTTAATAACAATCTTTATTGTTCGCGTTCGACTTGTTACGCCTACATAATGGGCTGTCATACGGAAGGTACAGGGAAGATTTGGTTCTGCCATGGAAGGTGATATTTTACCTTTTTCTTTTATTGATAAGTATTGTCCGGCTCCATGGCTAGGTGGTTAGCGTGCTGCCCTTTGGTCCAAGGGGTCCTGTGTTCGATTCCCGGCTGGGTCGGGGATTTTAAAATTAATTGGTTAATTCATCTAGCCAGGAGACTGTGTGTGTGTGTGTGTGTCGTCTTCAACATTACAATTCAACGCTGGTAGGACCCCATCCCCGCAGTCACTCAGGTCACCTACAGGAGTCAATTCGAAAACTTAACCATGTCCCTCTGGAAGCCATACGCCATTAAATAGAGTAAACCTTGATAATTTCGTGATAGGTTTTTGAAATTCCCTCTCGAAGTAATCCTTTTTCCTAGAAGTACAAATTATTTTCGTCCTCAGGTAATCCTGTAAGTCTTGTTTCCGAAATCATCCCCTTAGGCTTTCTACTTTCACGCAGCGTGTGTCAAAAAGAATTATTACCACGTGGGGGAAGTTTTTCGTTGTCTTTTATACTATGAAAATCTTGTGTTATGTTAATAACAGATATCTACGAAGGTAAGAAATTTAAGAAGTTATAATGTAGTATACGGGTACATTCAACATTGCCGTATTTCTTGAACACATTTTAATATTATTCTGAACATCGGTTTATATTTAATATCCTTAGCTTTTAGCATTTTGCGCGAAAAGGTTAACCTGTATAGGTTGATGAAACGTATTTCGTTTTGTTTGTTTCTTTGCATATTTAACAGGGTACCACAATTTTTCCATGTTTGTCTCTTACATAAATCATGGTGCTAATATAATATGTTTTAAATATAATATTTATTTAAATTAACATGTCACGACCCACTGCCGGCAGCCCTGAAAATGGTTTTCCATGGTTTCCCATTTTCACACCAGGCAAATTCTGGGGCTGTACCTTAATTAAGGCCACGGCCGCTTCCTTCCCACTCCTAGCCCTTTCCTGTCCCATCGTCGCCGTAAGACCTATCTGTGTCGGTGCGACGTAAAACAACTAGCAAAAAAACATATCACGAATTAACCAAGGTATCAGGAACTCACCATGCCCTTATTTTTCTCATCCATGTTACATGCCTCTGAAGTACCCCCAATACAAAAACGAAAACTTGTTCATTCAGTAAAGCTGATGAAGGAGCAGAACTGCTCCATTTTATAAAGCATTGAAAGAGTGAGGTGCCCTGGTACACTCTAAAATATGTTTTACCGGGCGAGTTGGCCGTGCGCGTAGAGGCGCGCGGCTGTGAGCTTGCATCCGGGAGATAGTAGGTTCGAATCCCACTATCGGCAGCCCTGAAGATGGTTTTCCGTGGTTTCCCATTTTCACACCAGGCAAATGCTGGGGCTGTACCTTAATTAAGGCCACGGCCGCTACCTTCCAACTCCTAGGCCTTTCCTGTCCCATCGTCGCCATAAGACCTATCTGTGTCGGTGCGACGTAAAGCCCCTAGCAAAAAAAAAAATGTTTTAAAACGGACTGAAGGTGAAGACGAAGTCAGGCACTGCGTTTCTAAACTAGGCAAACCATTTGCTTCGTCGATGGAAATGGAACAGAGTATATATAAAGTTTTCTCGACATGCAGGAAATGGGATTCTCTTTGACAGTTTTGCAAATAGAAAGTTTCCTATTGTGTATTTTGATGAACTTCAGGACTGTGGCCACGGTGTTTATGACGGATATTAGTTTTATAGTCGTTAATTCTCCCCGCCCCGCAAATTGTAGTTGCTGTTCATGTCTTTATAATGGTTGTTTGATAAAATAAGGGATATTATAATTTTATAGAATAAATATAGGGCATATATTTTGATTGAGTTGCCTTCTGTGTAGAATGCTCAGTAAATTATAGTACCAAGGTACTATCACGGAATTACCAAGGATATCACGAAATCACCAATGGCAGTCAGTTGTGACAAAAGGCTTAAGTTGCATAGAAGAGGTAAGTTAAACTATTATTTCATCCACAAATATTAACGACCAGAATGTCTGTCTAATGAAATACAAATCGAAAATTTGTAAATATTCGCATGATTTTACGGTATTTAAATAATATCCAGATTATCACGAAATTGCCAGGGTTTACCCTAATTGTTAAATAGTTAACGTCGTACTGATTTTGGCAAAGGGAAGCTAGAAGCCTTGGCCTTGACCCATCCAGACCTGAGTTTTTCTGCTGGTAGAAGAGTTAATGAACCTGACTCTTGCTTTTTATGCAGACAGGACAAATAATAGCTTATGTCGGGTTCAGTTTAATTTTTGTCTGTTTGTGTGTTTCATTAAGCGTGGTATTTAAATTGAAGTAAAGGGCGAGTAGGATCTTAGCTCTATGCTGTTCAAACTAATTCAGCAAGAGGAGGTCTCAGGGCGGGTCTCAAACATACAACTCGGTGTATGTCTCTTGCGGATGTTGCTACTGATAAAACTCATCGTGTATACTATTTTTTATGTAATTTGTTTGAAGTGCCTTCTGTGTAGAATGCTCAGTAAATGATCGACAATAATTTAATCCTGCTCATGTTAAGTGACCTTTCCCGTCAAAGACAGCACGTTTTAAGAAAATTTGGGTTCCTGAAGACACACAAAACGAACACCATATATCGAAGAACGATATACTTCATTTATGACGTCCATGCTCATATACATATTGTACTTAAATGTGGCGTTCAATGTTGTTAGTCACTTATGTGTTGTACAGAAATTGAATTATATACCTGACTTTACAAATAAATTCGAATAGATTACAGTTGCCTGAGCTGATGGAAATATAATTATATTTGCAAGCTGTATTTCAATTCGTCGCTGTTCGGGCAAAACGACATATCTCCCAATGTTCTTGCTATCCACTGTTTACCTTAAGACTGGTCACGCCTCCCAGTCACATAAGGATATTCAGTCCATCAGAACAATATTCGTTGTGTTCATTTTCCTATGCTTGCATGTAAAAGAAGATGAACCTTACAGTACCGCACTCTAGGAATGTATGTTTGCATGACTTATTTACGCACTCCTACAGTACAGCGTACTTACGGTTCATTTTCCTTTACACATTAGCATACGGAAATGAACACAACGAAACTTGTTCTCATGGACTGCACATCCATATGTGACTGGGGGGCGTGGCCAGTCTTAAAGATAATAATGAATAGGAAGAGCATTGTGAGATATAACCTTTGCCCGAGCACGACGAATTATGCCCTTACTTTAACAAATTTCTAATATACCTTATCAGAAATAGAGAAGTCCATGAATGCATGCAAGCTATTTTAAAAGCAGGAAACTAAGATTACGTATTAGAAATAATATACAAAATTCTGTGTACATTCTTATGGGCAGTAGGTCTGTAAGGGTTAATAAAGGTACGGCCTTGTCGTTTGCCTAGAAAGCCTCAGAAAGCCACCGTCAGTACAGCTGCCAGTGGGGTTCCAACCCACTATCATCCGAATGCAAGCTTACAGATACTGAGCCCGTACCGCATAGTGAATTCGCTCACTTTTTTTCAATTTGCTTTACGCCGCACCGACACAGATATGTCTTATGGCGATGATGGGAGAAGCGACCGTAGCCTTATTTAAGGTACAGCCCGAGCATTTGCCTGGAGTGAAAATAAGAAACCACGGGAAATCATCTTCGGGGCTGCACTGTGGGGTTCGTACCCACTCTCTCCCGAAAGCAAGCTGACAGCTACGTGACCTAAACCATATAGCCACTCACTCCGTCACTATGTATACGTATAATTCACTATACAGAGGTTGTTAAAAACATGGTTCTCTATAATTCACACAAATTCGACATTAGACGAATATAAACTGAGACATGTTAATAATCATTCAAAGAACACCGATATACAAGATTTTCCGCGGTTCGACACCGCAACAGAGGCATAGCACCGTGATGAGTCTGTGTATTAACACTCCATATTGTCTTGAATTTTGGTACCACGAAGGACTTACCACCTTACGCACTGACAAAAAACATACGTCTCGTACCCCTAGGAAGTAAGAGTACTTGATTTAAAATGTCTATGAAAAAGGAACTTCATGAGAGGCAATAAATTATTTTGTACGTAGTCTACAACTTAAATTTATGGGATATTTCCTTAATATCGACATAAAAACACCTCTTCACTTCACCGATCCGGATATCATTTTGCTACAGGATTTCGATTGAAATCACGAATTGCTGACATCACAAAAACACGGAAAGTGTTTTACGACGGTGGAGAGGAAAGGGTCTATGACACGAAGGGTAGCGAGCGTGACCTCTCTTAAGTACATTCTGTCATTTGTGAAAACTGAGAATGACAGGCAACTATATTCCGGGCTGCCGGTGTGCGGTTCGAGCCAATCCTCTCACGAACGCAAGTTTACAACTAGATGGCATGTATCGTTTAGCTAACTCACTGGGTGAACAGAAGAATATTAACATCAAATGTTAGTAGAATACGCCTAAGTCGCAGTAGACCAGATCGGTGAGGGACCTACAAGTTCTGTCCGTGTCAAATGACGTCGCTATGTTCTGGGTTTTCCATTTGTGACTCCAGGAAACTACACAGAGTACCGAGACCATCTTCACAGGGTTTTGTCTCATATACAGTATGCAAACAGTGAATACTTAATTAAACACTCATGGTAGAGGCATGTCCAACATTGGTTACCAAACTTGTCTTAGTCAGGAAAGTGGTTGCACGATCGCGAAGAATGGCCAGTTTCGAGTATTTTCCTAGTTTACAAGGTACTAATTAAGTAATGACTGATGTTTATGGGGAACTGCGTGCCGAGTGGGACGACACGTAAAGGATGCTGCTCACTTACCTGGGCAGGCTGCACGTCCGTGGAGAGAGGTGAGGTAACTGGCCGTGCTACAATACGGGAGGGAAGTTCGCGAATGAGTCAACCTAGAGTAGGGAAGCTATTTTTAGTGAGGCTGTCTCGCCACGTGCTAAGCTGTAAGCCACCATGCCCCAGCCAGCCCGCTCTATCTCCCCACTTCACCCACCCAACCCCCACTTCACCCACTAGGCTGAACCCATTGGACAGTCCGAGCTTGCATGTTATTGTCCCCGTTTTTAAATAAGGATACCTCTAGGACGACCTTGTCAGTCATTGTATTTGTTGAAGACATAACCCCCGGAACATCCCCGGTTCCTTAGCTGGATGTTCAGCGTATCTGGTTAATTCCCCTGGCTCGGAGATTTGTTGCTTTTGCTCGTCTTAATGCAGATTTTCATTTGTATACATCACATTATCAACCAAACCGGGTGAGCTGACCATGCGGTTAGGGCTGCGCAGCTGTGACCTTACGTCCGGGATATAGTGGGTTCGAACCTCACTATAAGCAGCCCTCAAGATAGTTTTGCGTGGTTTCCCAATCTCACATCAGGCAAATGCTGGAACTGCACCTTAATTAAGGTTCTCACTCCTAGGCCTTTCCTATCCCATCATCGCCATAAGACCTATCTGTGTCGGTGCGACGTAAAGCAGATTCTCAAAGAAACTGTCAACCAGCACAGAAATATGAAATAATGAACACATCCGTCCACATAGGGTTCGCGACAGGAAGGGCATGAGGCCGTCAAACTGGGCTCAGTCCACATCTAGTGCCAATCCCATGTCACTTGGAAATTGTAAGAAAGGAGAAAAAAACAGTTTTTGCAAGTTACAATCCCGTTCTCAAAAATAAACAGACGAATTGCTATTGAAGGATGACTTATTTATTTATTTATTTATTTATTTATTTATTTATTTATTTATTTATTTATGTATTTATTTATTTATTTATTTATTTATTTATTTATTTATTTATTTATTTATTTATTAATCCGTTTACCCCCCAGGGTTGGTTTTACCCTCGGACTCAACGCGGGATCCCACATCTACCGCCCCCAGGGCTGTGTCCTGTAGCGTGAGACTTTAGGTAGAGGGATGGAACTGGGGGAAGGACCAGTACCTCGACCAGGCGAACTCACCTGCTATGCTGAACAGGGGCCTTGCTGGGGGCTGGGAAGATTGGAATGGTTAGGCGGGGAAGGGAGAAAGAAGCGACCTTGGCCTTAAGTTAGGTACCATCCCGGTATTTGCCTGGAGGAGAAGTGGGAAACCATGGAAAACCACCTAGAGGATGGCTGAGGAGAGAATCGAACCACTATACTAAGTTGACCGCCCGAGGCTGACTGGCTCCCGTTCCAGTCCTCGTACCATGTTTCAAATTTCGTGGCAGTACTGGTAATCGAACCCGGGCCTCCACGGGGGTGGTAACTAATCACACTAACCACTACACCAGAGAGGCGGACAGGATGAATTCTACTGATAATTAGGCCCACCATCCAAAGAAGGTGCTAAAGAGCTAAACGTAACCAGGATAATTGATACAGTAGCTAGTGTGTAAAGTTGTTTGTCGGAATATCGTTCAATCTCATCTGAAGGAATTCGACGGGCCATTGTAATGAGATTTCACATTGTATTTCCGTACTTCATATTAGAGAAATGAACCGTAAACACCTCATTCCAACAAGGTACTTGAAGGTACGTTCCCAATTGGCTACAATCCAAATAATTCAGAGAAGTGCTTTTCGAGTACCGGTGGGTGGCCCAGACGGTACAGCTCCGGCATTCTGAGGTCAAGCTGGCGGAAATTCCGGCTCAGTCCGTTGGTATTTGAAGCCGTTCATAAATGTCATCCTCCCATCAACAGACTTACTGTCACATAAAAGAACATCTGCAGGATACAATTACGACACCTTGGTATCTCAGAAAACCGTAAAAATGGTTTGAGGAACGTAGAACCAAGAGCATAACATTATTATTATTTTAAAATTATTATTATTATTATTATTATTATTATTATTATTATTATTATTGTTATTATTATTATTATTATTATTATTATTATTATTATTATACTGGGGGGTACACCTTCTCCGGCCAGTTAAACTGTGCGCCTCCTATAAGACCATCTATTATCTTGAACTGATATTATGCAAGGTACTTGGGTTTTCAACCGTTAGATATCTCTGTCATCGGTTTTGTTGTTCCCCCTAGCGGGTCGAACTCAAATTAATTTATTAAGAAATTTGTATTGTGACAGGTGGCAAAGCTTAGGCTTTGAAGTTTGTTTTGTTAATGTGTAAAAGTTGTCAATACTTCTGCTGGTCCCTTCTTCAATAGCAACCAACCAATCAGAAATTTGTAAATATTTTCGCTAGCCAATTAAAACTGGGGGTGTGTACGGGAATCCAACCTATCTGTAAAGAGTTCTGGAAACTTCCCCTCGAAATACCATAAAAGATGGGCGCTTTAGGGCCGTGTTGTAATCTTCATCGCTTCTGTTTATTGAGTGCGGCGTGTCCTAACGGAGGCAGGGGCCAGGGGCGGCTTTCCGAAGCCCCAATGTAATGGCAGAATTTTCATAACATGTGATAGCTCCGGAAGACAGTTTAAGGGGAAGTTTTCAAACCTATTTTATTTGTGTAAAGTTCTTAATTTGGTGGCTTCAATGTAGAATTTCGGCAAGTCTGAGAACTCTGTTCTATTCCCTACAGGCAAATATGTAAACTAAGGGAACAAAGATTGATTACCCCTGTTGATTCTCATTCAAACTGGAATGGGGAAACTAACATTAATAAACTTCAAAATTTGTTAACACTACTTTGCCATTTAATGTTTCTTATTTAGTCACCCCTCTGTAGAATAGACTTAGCCTCTGTATCATTGGGCCATAAACCCACTTAGGGTTTCTAACCAGTTATATAATGAGGGCAAGAGTTTAGCCTCCTATAATTTCGTTTACAGGCCAGTCTTGTTCAACCTTTTCGTTTTCACATTAAGGGCAGTAGTATGGGCAATCATGCCCCTGTTTATTAGATACTAGTTTGTGGAGTGAAGTTCCTTTTAGGAACAGCAGGTTATAAAACTGTTGAGCAATAGACAAGCCCCAAATCAGGGCTACCTGGTTGCGAATACCTTAATTGAGGACAACCAAGTGTAACCTTTTGTGCAACAAGAAATTTATACCTCTACGAGGCTGGACTATATTACTGTTTGGAGCTCATCCTGCTAGGCGATGTAAGTGAGTGGAGCAAGACATGCTCTTGTTGAACACCGTACCTGTCTGGAGCAGGGCTGTGTAAGTTATCGCGTTGATAATTCTCTAAAGTTCTTGTACCTGATATTCGGACTTATTGTCCACTGTTGTTGAAGCTGAACAAGCTCATTTATATTGTTATTATAAGGTTGTTGATCATTTATATTTTCTATTTCTCCAATTCTAAAATCAGAAAAGAAAGGAAAGAAATAAAACTTCAAAATACCGTATCTTGTGCTAAGTTCTGCTACTGTCCACCTATTCACCCGTCACGCTTCTTATCACTCTGTGAGGCACGGAATTCCCGGAATTATTATTATTATTATTATTATTATTATTATTATTATTATTATTATTATTATTATTATTATTATTATTATTATTATTATTATTATTATAACCTCCGTAGCTCAGGTGGCAGCGCGCCGGCCCCTCACTGATGGGTTCCGTATTTCAAATCCCGGTCACTCAATTGAGATTTGTGCTGGACAAAGGGGATGCGGGACAAGTTTTTCTCCGGTTACTCCATTTTTCCCTGTCATATTTCATTCCATTATCACTCTCGAATATCATTTCTTTCATTTGTCATTCATTAATCATTGCCCCAGGAAAGTGCGACAGGCTTCGGCAGCCGGCACAATTCCTATCCTCGCCGCTAGATGGGGGCTTCATTCATTCCATTTCTGACCCGCTTCAATAACTGGAAACAGGCTGGGAATTATTATTATTATTATTATTATTATTATTATTATTATTATTATTATTAATTTAACACGGTGCACTGCAAATACTGTATGAGTATCGCAGATATAACTGCAGTGCAACACATGTATATTGTCTGCAAGAGGCAGACGTCCATATGAATGAATGAATAAATAAATAAATAAATAAATAAAATACCATTTTTCTATCGCTTTTTGCACACCATTGTGAGGGGCGATCAATATCATACATGTGAACTTGGTTCAATTCTACGGCTGGATGACATTCATGACGTCAACCTTATATGGAGGGATGTATTCACTACACCAGAGGTGCTCACGCACTGTAAGTGGCCAGGTTGGCAGGCGATGAGCGCAGCGTGTTATTCAACCACAGTGACGTGGCTACGTCACAGTCCGTGAAGGTTGGGCGAAGTTCTCCCAGTCACTCTCGATCACTGCTGTGATATCCGAGTTTGAAATAAAGGCAGAAAGTAATGAAAGAAAGAAGGCAGAAATCCACGTCATTTGCAATTTACGTTGCAAGAAATAAGTTATATAG
Source organism: Anabrus simplex (assembly GCF_040414725.1). Taxonomy (NCBI): domain Eukaryota; kingdom Metazoa; phylum Arthropoda; class Insecta; order Orthoptera; family Tettigoniidae; genus Anabrus; species Anabrus simplex. Next base: position 285,371,666 of record NC_090266.1, on the reverse strand, counting down.
TTCATTGCAGTTCATGTATTTTGACCGGATACAATAAAGAGTTAGGCCTAGATCCTAAATATTTTTATAATGCACCTACGTAATTAATTACAATTTTTACCATTACATTTTAAGAGGTATTTTAGAAACAGTCATAATATAATAGGAAGTTAAGGTGGATAAGCTGTGGCTTGTGGTTGTTTGGGTATAAATTATCTGATGAACTCACCAACAATCCAATCATGTCTATTTGGAATAAAATCAATGAGGTTATTTATTTGAAGGCATACTGTACGTCTCTCTGGCAGGTACATTTACGTTATTGTTGTACTTTAATCTTTGATACTAAATATCTATGTCCTCACTCGTGATGAAACTCCCTCTCGCCATATAGAGGCTAGCTATTATCACCGGGCTCCTGTTAAATTTTAAATACTATTTTCAGAAACTCAGTGAACAGGGAAAGTCACAAAACACTACAACACTGTGCAAAGTCATTGTTGCATTACGTAATTATACTAATTTTGCTGAATGAATGACAGAAATTTTATTTTTTGAATGAAAATACTGTCATAGCCATCCAAGGAATTGTAAATCGTACATTGTACTCTTAAATCCCGTACTTTTGCAGATTGTAACACAAAAATTATAACGTGATAGTTTTCTTTGCGTGAATAAATATAAAAAATAAAATAATTGTTTATTTCGAGCACAATATAAATCAAACCGGAATATCTTGAACATGTCAGTTTTTGTTACGATAAATAGTTTTATTTTAAATGACGTATCCAAATTAGCACTTCGCTGACTAGTGAAGGAGAGCTTCATAATCGCAATCGAAGGACAATGCTCCCTACCGTACGTGCAAAATGTATTGGCTCTCTCGCTTCACTGTGACGTATGCTAGTTACGTAGGCTGCCCGCATTTACGTCACGCCAACCCGGCCGCACTGGGCCAGCCTCAGCTGGCGCACTGCTGAGCACCTCTGCACTAGACTGCTATGTGTTTCTAAGATGTTTGGCAGTATGGTGCGTTTTTTTTCTTTCTGGGTGTTTTTTTCTGCTATTTGCTTTACGTCGCACTGACACAGATAGGTCTTATGGCGACGATGGGATAGGAAAGGCCTAGGAATGGGAAGGAAGCGGCCGTGGCCTTAATTAAGGTACAGCCCCAGCATTTGCCTGGTGTGAAAATGGGAAACCACGAAAAACCATCTTCAGGGCTGCCGACAGTGGGATTCGAACCCACTGTCTCCCGGATGCAAGCTCACAGCCGCGCGCTCCTAACCGCACCGCCAACTCGCCCGGTGGTGCGTTGTTTGTAAATGAAGAGGTTTACCAAGACAAACACAGTCCCCAAGTCAGAGGAACTAGAGCAACTAAAATTTCCGGCCAAGGTGGGAATCAAACCCGGAAACTTCTGAAACAAAAGCCACTACGCCGACCATTCAGCCAAGGAGCAGGATAAATAAATAAATAAATAAATAAATAAATAAATAAATAAATAAATAAATAAATACTTTGCTTTTTTAAGTATATTCGCATCTACCATTTGAATCCTATTTAGGGATTCACTGCGTTAAGAAAATCGAACGTCAAATTATGATGAAGACGTAGTTAAAATGTCATTGTCGAAGACTTGTAGTTTACTATGTTAGAACTTGAAGAAGACACCTCTGTGGCGTAGTGGTTAGTGTGATTAGCTGCCACACCTAGAGGCCCGGGTTCGATTAACGTCTCTGCCACGAAATTTGAAAAGTTGTACGAGGGCTGGAATGGGGTCCACTTAGCTTCGGGAGGTCAACTGATTACAGGGGCATTAGTTTCCCACCTCAGGTATCTTCGAAGTGGTTTTCCGTGGTTTCTCACTTCTCCTCCAGCCAAACGCCAGGATGGTACATAATTAAGGCCAGGGCCGTCCCTTCCAACTTCTTTGTGTATCCCTTCTGATCTTGCCATCTTACCATCCCCCACGAGCATAGCAGTTGAGGCCGCCTCGGCGAAGTACTGGTCTTCTTCCGCAATTGTATATCCCGCACCCAAAGTCTCACGCTCTAGGACACTGCCCTTAAGGCTGTAGAGGTGGGATTCCTCGCTGAGCCCGAGGGAAACCAATCCTGGAGGTTAAACGGATTAAGAAAGTACTTAAATAGGTTTTTTTTTACAATTGGCTTTACGTCACACCGGCACAGATAGGTCTTATGGCGACGATGGGTTAGAAAAGGGTTAGGAGTGGGAAGGGAGAGGCCGTGGCCTAAATTAAGGTATATCCTCAGCATTTTTCTGGTGTGACAAATGTATTTCATTTTCATTTTGTCAGTTTTGAGCAATCTGTAGATGCCCTCATGATTGTTCTTAACATGTCATTCTGTGTTTAATGGCATCCTCACTGAATCACTTCGTGCATAAAGAGCCTCAGTCCACATTTTTACGAAAGCAGAATTTTCATATCAGCATGTAGTACACTCCTAAAAGCATGTGTTCATGATAAACCGTAAACGAGAATTCGATCACCACCATTTAAGCAGAAAGTGCCTCAGTCACGGACTATGTCTGTTCTCCATAAAACCAAACTTTTATTTTCCAGATATCCCAGCTTATAAACATACGGTACCATTAAACTACCTAAAATGAATGGCATTAGAAAGGTATTGCCATATGTTGATCACAAATATAAGCGCTTCTATTAATAAATTCTCTTGTGGCCTACTGCTGTTCCCTCCAATGATGATGAAGACAACAGCTGGGAAAGTAACAAATATCGTCCCTCCTATGCCAAACCCGCGAATGTGACAATGCTCTTCATATATATTATTTCACTTAAGTCTGGTCACGCCTCTCAGCCACATATTGATATACAGTCCATCAGGACAATTTTGGTTGAGCGCGTTTTCCTATGCGCTTTAGTAAAGGAAAATGAACCTAAAACACATCATATTCTAGGAGTGGGAAAATGTTTCATGCCAACATATCTTTCTACAGTATGGTACGGTAAGGTTCATTTTCCTTTACGCAGGTGCAAAGGAAAATGAACACAACGAAACGTGTTCTGGTGTACTGCATATCAATATGTAGCTGGGAGGCGTGACCAGTCTTAAGGGAAATAATGGATAGGAAGAGCCTTGTCACATTCACGGTTTTGGCATAGGAGCGACGATATGTGTTAACATTGTCTCTTGTTCTCAGGAAAGTTATGTACCCGTATTTCATGTATCTGATAATTATTTTAAAGTACATGATCGTGTTAACCATAACCCTTTTTGTAATATTTTGACTGTTTGCCTATAAATGTTTGTTATTAATGCTGAAGGGGCCTCAGTTCAATGACTCAGGAAAGCTGAGAGTTTACAATAATGAATAAATGTCACCGTGAAACATATTTAATGAACCTGATTAGCATTTAAAGTACATGATTGAGTTAACCTTGATTATTTTGTAATTGTTTTACTGTTTAGCCATAAATGTTCGTGATTTGTGCAGGAGGGGTCTCAGTAGAGTGACTTTTACAGCCCATAAAGCGGAAATGACGTAGTTGAACATGCGCATGCTTTCATACAATCCATAATTGAGCTAAAATCTACCAATGTACGTGTTGTAAATGCGATTTGTGTGATACATTGTTACAAAATATTATTTTTATGTCTTCATGAAAAGTAACTGTTATTGACTAACGATAAGGCCCTTTCTGCGTGAAGCGATACACTTCATCTTTTTTGGCTTTCACATTTCTTTTATACTACAAGTGAAATGAAATGGCGTATGGCTTTCAGTGCCGGGATGTGTCGGAGGACTCGGCTCGCCAGGTGCAGATCTTTTGATTTGACTCCTGCGCGTCGTGATGAGGATGAAATGATAATGAAGACTACACATTCACCCAGTCCCCGTGCCTGGGAAATTAACCAATTATGGTTAAAATTCCCGACCCTGTCGTTACCCCTGTGACCAAAGGCCAGTACGCTAACCATTTAGCCATGGAGCCGGCCATACTGTAAGTTGTGTTCTTTTATATGAAAGAACTGTATTTCATTACATCCTAATCGTCTGTTTCTGCGTATGTATTCATGTTAGGAATAACTCTTCTTTCGTGATGACAGACTACATGCTTATTTGACTGGTTATCAGCTCATTAAGACCGAATAATGTACTATCATTTCGTAGATCACAGTCAGGCTCCCTGAATAATGGTCAGCATGCTGGCATTCCGTTCAGAGGGAACAGGGTTCGATTTCCGGTCGGCCCGTGGATTTTAAATACTTATTGTTAATTCCTCTGGCTCGGAAACTAGGTATTTGTCTTCGGCTTAATACATTTCTCTTCATCTACATACAACAGGCTTCCAACCACCACAAAAACAAGGAATTATGAATGCTTCCCTCTACATAGGGTTGGCGTCAGGAAAGGCACACGGCCGTAAAATTGGTCTAAATCCATATCAAGTGCCGACCCCAAAAAACTGAGAAAAACCCAGTAAGAAGAAGATTTCGGACACCAAACTAACTAGTGATCCCCTCTGACCATACATTTAAACAATTAATAAAACAGTATATATGTTTAGGTGGCGTCTCCGAAAACCGCAAATGTTGTTACTGAAGTGTAAAACCAGTGACTGTATTTTATTGCTTGTTTATATATCACCAGTCTTTGCAAGAATTTCTCTCGTCTGCCGTCCCGGTGGCTGAGTAAAGGAAAGCCGAGAATTAAGCTGAATAGTCACAAGGGGGTTGCTGTGGTAACTGAGGTCTATTATTTGCTCCACCTGCCTGTGAGGGCGGATCTGCACGTTCTTCCGTTCATCTGTCCCCAACCACGAAAGGAGCAGGTAATTCACATGCACCCTGCTCCCTGGGATGGCGTAGCTCTCAATTCCTTCCTTTTGTGGTTCATTCTTTTTACCGTGAGTAACATTCTTTAATTTAGATGTAGTTAAAGTTACTTTGCGTGTTGAATACAAAGTGGATTTGTTATTCCGTACCGGAATTACAGACGTCATGATAACAGACATTATTATCGGAGAGGATCATTCAATTGAGAATATTAGTAAGTTTCCAGGAAATTTCCTTTGGATGGATAGGAAATGGTAAGCAATATACTGGCTATTTCAACCAGACATAGGATGATGTTATATTACTAAAACATCAGTGGCGGAGTTAGTTATCATTGCCTTCCTGTTCATTTGAGATTAGTGGTATTTTATGGAGCTTCTTCGCGACAATTGCGTGTCGTTGGTTTCGAGCATATTCAAGGAACTTCTGAGGTGCAAAATTCCAATTGGGTCTATCAATATCTATAGTGAATGAGGAGGCGTTAACAAGAACTGGCTGTCTTTCTAGGTAGCCTTGAGAAGTAAAGAGGGCAGATCACGTGTCTACTACAGGTGGTTCAAACTCGTCCTTCTCCGAGCCACTATGTATCACCGGTGGTTCACACTCGTCTTTCTGCGAGCCACTATGTACCACTGGTGGTTCATACGCCTTTTTTCCACCTCCGTAGCGTAACGGTTAGCACTATTAGCTGCCGTCCTTGGAGGCCTGGGTTCAATTCCCGCTATTGCCAGAATTTTAAGAATGGAAGGAGGGCTGATATGTGGTTAAAATGGTACAGTACGTGCAGAACACCTCCATTAGGGGTGTGCCTGTAAAGAGCTGACCACCTCGGGATGAGTACACGAGTTTACTACTTTAATTCACTATACCCGTATCACTCAGAGCCGCCATGTAGGGCCTATTAACCGGTTGATCATACCCGTCTTTCTCAGAGCCGTCATGTATCACCAGTGGTTCACACCCGCTTTTTTCTGAGCCGTCATGTACCACCGATGGTACACGCTTACATGCTAATACGTATCGCTCTGCCTTTTCGGCAGATTTAACGGAGAATTCAATACCTTCTTCAGAGGGTTCGAACTCATTATCTTCCGATTGCAATCTGACAGTTGTAGGACCCTATTTGCAAGGCCAACTTGCTTGGTATTACATGAGGAGATGCTTACTACTAGTTGCTTTACGTCGCACCGACACAGATAGGTCTTATGGCGACGATGGGACAGGAAAGGGGTAGGAGTGGGAAGGAAGCGGCCGTGGCCTTAATTAAGGTACAGCCCCAGCATTTGCCTGGTGTGAAAATGGGAAACCACGGAAAACCATTTTCAGTGCTGCCGACAGTGGGGTTCGAACCTACTATCTCCCGAATACTGGATACTGGCCGCACTTAAGCGACTGCAGCTATCGAGCTCGGTCATGAGGAGATGGGAAGGGGATAGGTTTACTGAAGAATAATGAACTTGGGCATAAATGAAAAGAGATTTGAGGTAACCTTGGTGACAATGGCAAGATTAAGTATATTTCTGATTGTAGTGTACTGTAATAGGCATAGCAGAGGCCGCAAGGCTAGCTGTAAATAGAGGATTGTGGATGCACTTAAATCATTCACAAAGACTTGCAGACTGAACTATGCAGAACATAACATTCAGTACTGTATATGTATGTACGTATGTATGTATGTATGTATGTATGTATGTATGTATGTATGTATGTATGCAAGAGTTTTCAAAGTTTATTCGTGAGAATTTATAAAACATTAATAGAGTATTTTTCAGTGTCTCAACCCTAATAAATTGTACTGATTCCCGATTTTAGAGTGAAGTTTAAGTATCTAATCAACTGATGGTGGCAAAGCCAATAATATCGATGGCTTACTTCTAAAACCTTGTATGCCCCAATGCTCTTCCTACCCATTATATTCCTTAAGACTGGTCACGTCTCCCAACCACATATTTATATGCAGTCCATCAGAATAATTTCCGTTGCGTTCTTTTTTTTAATCTAACGTGCAAAGGAAAATGGACCTTACCATACCGTATTGTAAGAGATGATGTGTGCATGGCGAATTTACGGACTCGAACAGTATAATGTACTTAAGGTTCTTTCTCCTTTGCACATTAACATAGGTAAATGAACACAACGAACATAGTTCTGATGGACTGCATATCCATATGTGGCTGGGAGGCGTGACCGGCCATAAGGAAAATAATGTATAGGAAGAGCATTGAGAGATACGAAAGTTTTAAAAGTAAGCCATCGATATCCTGATTTTATGTCTTGCCACGATGCAAACGACTTATGATCGGATTTCTTAGGTACGGTCACCAAAATGCTTGTTAAAGAAAATAATGAAGTGATTAACAGTGTAATGAAGTTGCAGTAGTTAACAGTAAATGATGAAATCGTTAATAAATATTCAAATGATTACTAGAGTAACAACTACGCGTTAGTAGTTTGTGCCTGTCGAATAGCCCCAGTTAATAATGTTCCCAATGGAGTTGTCACGTTCACACTTAATAGATATTACAGTGAAACATTTCAAATGTGTATTTCCAATGATTTGCTATTAACGTTTATGATTAGTTGCAGTTTCATTTATCCTGCTTCATTGAAGATAGATTTTAATTTCCTGCCACCGTGGTCTAGTGGTTATCACAAAAACAGTCATCCCGGGTGATTGGGCTGCAATTCCTGGCTTTGCCATGAAATAAAGACTGAGTAAACCTTCTCGAATGGGAACTGAAGACTCGTTCTCCTTGTCTTTCTCCTTCCTTTTTCTCATTTTTGTTCTCGTTCGCTTTATTTTCTCCTTTTCTTTTAATTTTTCTTTCTCTCACTGTCCTTCCCTTTTTTGTTCTCGTGCTCTTAATCTTTTTCATTTTTCTCATACTCATTCTTGTTTTTATTCTCTTGCTCTTTCGCTTTCTCCTTCATATTCTTGTCCTCTTTCTCGTTCTTTCCCCTTATTTCCTTTTCTGTTCTCATTCTAATTCTTTCCCCATTTTGCTCTTCCTACTTTTTCTCTTTCTCGTTATTGTTCTAGTTATCTTTATTTTCCTCATTTTCCTTCTCTTTGTCGTTAAAATCACATGTCAGAGAAAAATAACTAAAAATCAACGGCTGAGTAACTTCCAACAATCTAAAATGAAGCATACAAAGCAATGTGATAAACAGTATAAATAACACGAAAGTAACAATAATGTTACGAAAATGTTGCACACTTTGCGCTGGAAAGACTTGGGAGTAAGATGACGGGCTCTTCGACTAAGCGGTATGTTCTGAGCTGTCGGTGTAAAACGACATTAGTAGATGAATAAGCTTGAATGAAATATTTAAAGGTATGAAAGATCACAATATGAACATAAAGTTGGAATTCAAGAAGACAAAATGGGGCAAATGTTATTTTATAGGAAGAGGAATTGGGGATTGAAATAAATGGCCAAGAGAGAGTTTTGATATATTTCCAACTTCTTTGAAATATTAAAAAAACTAGTTAAACAATTGATAGGAAATATGGCATCTGTGCAACAGACCTAAATGTAGCTCAGTAGTGATTGATTGATTGATTGATTGATTGATTGATTGATTGATTGATTGATTGATTGATTGATTGATTGATTGATTGATTGATTGATTGATTGATTGATTGATTGATTGATTGATTGATTGATTGATTGATTGATTGATTGATTGATTGATTGATTGATAATGTTAATAGTTTTACGTCCCACTAACTAATTTTACGATTTTCTGAGACGCTAAGGTGCCGGAACTTTGTCCCGCAGTAGTTCTTTTACGTAGCGATTAATTTAATAACACGGCACTGGAATCCTTGAGCCCCATCAAATACCATCGGACTGAGCTGGGTCTGAACCAGCAATCTCTGGCTCAGAAGGCCAGTACTCCACCATCTGAGCCACTTAACCCGGCGTATAAAAGTAAGTTTCAATCTCATTTCTGTGGCATTTTTTCACTCGTTGCCAGAAACAAAAGAAATTAGGCCTAACAGTGGACCAAAAACGAACGATACAGCAGTAGGGATAGCGGGCACGTAACACTACGATAGCAGTGAGGTCGCCGTGTAGGATTGCGAGGTGACATCGGCCTATGTGTCTAGTTTTACACGTCAGTTCATTTTGGGGTTGCTAACTCCTACATGAATGATTACCCTATTTACATCCAGGAAATTTTTCTGAACTAGCGCACATTTGGTAGGTGCATATTCCTAGCCGTAGGATCGTGGACCTGGTATCCGTTTGTATGTAAGGCAGTAAAGAGCTCAGCTCAAGAGACCAGCTGAAAGTAATATTTCAGAAGTACATAACCTACAGTTGTAGCATTTAAACGACCTTAAATATCAACGACCTCACTCGGGATCGAACCAGTTACCCTACGAACCCAAGGACAATGAATAATAGGATGTACCACTGAGGTCTGAATAGGGGGCGCCTACCTGTTGTTGAAATGAACTGCCGGTACGGTAACCTACCTACATTTTCCATTGCCATAGGAAAATAAACTCAACGAAAATTGTTCTGATGGACTGCCTATCACACGTGGCTGAGAGGCGTGACCATTCTTAAGAAATATAATGGATAGAAAGAGCATTGTCACATTCGCGGTTTTGTCACGACAGTGACGATATGTGCTCTCCGCAGGCTGACTGCCGAATGTATCTGATCTCATTTTCTTGTTCTCCTTATCTTGTCTGGCCTGTATGTGTGGCATTGCAGTTAGGTTCTTGGCACTTGAGTTCGTAGACTTCTACTTGGAGAAGAGGTCTTTTTCGTTTAAGTTGCATTTACTGATGTGTCTTTGCAGAGTGTTGTTCGTTCCGAAGGCTCTTTTTAGACCTTGTTTTATAGACATTAACTATTTTGTATGTGTTCTTTTTCACGTAGTTGAGGATGATTTATTTTTCTCTTTCATGTGTGGGTTTTGTGTTTTGCCTTTGCATGTTTAATACTTTATCTACTCTGTCTGGAGGGTGGTGGTTTTCTTTCGCGATTTGTTTTATTATATGTGTTTCTTCATTGAAATCCGTTATCTGGATCCATAGCTAAATGGTTAGCGTGCTGGCCTTTGGTCACAGGAGTCCCGAGTTCGATTCCCGGCAGGGTCGGGAAATTTAACCATCATTGGTTAATTTCGCTGGCACGGGGACTGGGTGTATGTGTCGCCTTCATCATCATTTCATCCTCATCACGATGCGCAGATCGCCTACGGGCGTCAAATCAAAAGACCTGCACCGGACGAGCCGAACATGTCCTCAGACACTCCCGGCACTAAAAGCCATACGCCATTCCATTGAAATCCGCTATGCTCATTGGTATGGAAATTGTTCTGTATATCACTGTATTCAGTCCTGCCACTTTGAGCGTGTATCGGCGGTTCGATTCGTTGTCTGAGTGGGCTTCCTGTATATCGTCGTTGAAGAAACTAAACCTCGTATGTCACAATGCTCTTCTTATCCATTATTTTCCTCAAGACATAATGATATGCCGCCCATCAGAACTTCGGGAGATAGTAGGTTCGAACCCCACTGTCGGCAGCCCTGAAAATGGTTTCCCGTGGTTTCTCATTTTCACACGGCCGCTTCCTTCCCACTCCTAGCCCTTTCCTTTCCCATCGTCGCCATAAGACCTATCTGTGTCGGCGCGACGTAAAGCAACTAGCAAAAAAGCGTTCATCAGAACAATTTTCATTGTGTTTATTTTCCTATTGCACCCATTTGATTACTGGTAAAGGGTGCACTATGCATATATGTAAAGGGAAATGAAAATGTCCATACCGTACTGAAGGAATACATGTTTGCGCGACTTATTTACGCACTCCCAGATTATATTGTATTTAAGGTTCATTTTCCTTTACATCTTCACATAGGAGAATGAAAACAACGAACACTGTTCTGATAGAGTTCATATACATATGTGGCTGGGAGGCGTGGCCAATCTTAAGAAACATGAAGGGTAGGGAGATTATTGTCAGATACGCGGTATTGATCCGGCAGCGACGATATAAGAACTGGGAGATGGAAAAGCTTCTTCCAATGCATTTATCAAATCTGGTAATCAAAAACTTATATTTTGTAATGCGGGAATGAAACAATGTTATAAGCAATTCGGGACTTCAATAGAGTTTAATAATATAGGATTCGATTGCCAGTCCTCCCCCAACAGTCCTGCACAAAATCTTCCTCGGCAAGTAAAAACTACTTACCTCCATCACAGCTTAAATAACTAGTAAGAGTTGAACGCAAAATGGATTTCTTGCTCTGAACCAAAATTTCAAAGTCAATATTATACATATTCTTCTTTTCCTTCTTGTTCTTCGGCCACCTGTTTACACACCGTAGTAGGTGTCACACAGGCGGTCTGGGACTCGGTTAATGACTGTAATGTACTTAGTGAAGCCAACCCTGTGTGGAGGGAAATATTCACTCTTGGTTATTCTGTGGTAGTTGGTGATGTGATGTGTGTAAATAAAGAGGTGTGTATAGAGACAAAAGAATTAACCAGATCTAGCTAAAATATCTGACCCGATCGGGAGTCGAACCAGAAATCCTTTGATTCGAAGGTTTCGAACCTGACCATCCAAATAAGGACCCGGACTCAATCTTATGTACATTATTAGAAGATAAAGTAGACTATCCAACTGAAGAATTCGTAAATATTCAGAAATGTTTTCGTTCGATATATGACTGTTCACACCATTTTACAGATATGAACACAGATCTAAAAATTATACACATCGAAACTGAAAGCAAATTTTTGAATATTAAAAAAGCAATCGAAGTTTACATCGCAAAAAATGCTAACCAAACCAACCTGAGTAATCACATACTTTTAAAAATTCTCCCTCTTCGCCCTACTTAATTAACTTCTGAACAACATTTACACTTTTTGCATTAGCGCTTAATTAATCCCACAGGAGGATACTCTGCTTTACAAGACTGGAATGTGGGTTAGGTTATTCTTGCGTGAAGAAAAGGCCGAGTGGACCCCGTTCCAGCCCTCGTACCACTTTTCAAATTTCGTGGCAGAGCCGGTAATTGAACCCGGGCCTCCAAGGTTGGCAGCTAATCACATCACACTAACCACTACACCACAGAGGCGGACGTTTCACAACTTAATATGCTTTTTCCTTTGTAAGTTAAAGTGATCCATTAATTTTGTCGGTCAGTGTATTATTATTAGCACATGACCTCAGCTACCGTTGTGCAAGCATATTCATCTCACGCCATGTACTTTTTGTACTGGTTCTCTGCAGTAAATCCAACAGTTGTGGCTCATAACCTTTTCGGTCTTTCATCAGTACGGCAGTTGTCGACCACGTTATGACCTCCGGAGTACGGCAGCTGCTACGACACACTCCACTATTAAACACCACCTCGAGCCTCACATTTCTTTCTCTCGAGAATGAGTCAGTCTCGTTCCAGTCAACCTCCATATCGTAAATTGTGCTTTGACCGGAAATGGAACCCGGAATCAAGTAGTTTCTTGACGGCTATGATAATGACCAGCCGTTGATGTCGACGTTATAATGTTTCATGCGGAATTTATAGACCGCGTGGGTCTTGCTAAGAAACTGTTTCACCATGTAGAAACACATCGCCGTTGCGCATGAGAAAACTGCTATGTGATACACTGAAGAAAATAGAAATTGCAACACCCAGAAGGATGGTGCTACATTGCTGCAATTGAACATGCAGGATGAGTGTTCGGTTGTGATTTGATGATTACACTTTCAGGTCCCTCTAACCGCAAGTTTAGACAACAATCAATACAGGAGGCGCCCACCACGAGCTGCAACACATTGATGAATTCGTCGAGGTATGGAGTCAATAAGGCCCTGGATCGCTTCCTGAGGAATTGTGGCCCATGCTTGCTGCACTGCACGGGTCAGTTGTTCCAGAGTTGTGGGTGGCTGAGGACGGTTGGCCAGTTGTCGACCCATCATGTCTCACACATGCTCAATAGGACTGAGGTCCGGGGATCTGGCGGGCCATTCTAAGGTTGTGATGTCGTGGAGAGCTTCTCTGGAGATGCGTGCAGTATGAACCCGGGCATTGTCCTGCTGAAACATCCCATTATCAATGAGCGCCATCATAGGGACAACCACTGGATTGAGTACCCTATCAACGTACAGTCGAGCAGTCATAGTGCCCTCAACAAGCACTAATTGTGATTTCACATTAAAGCCAATAGCTCCCCAGACCATAATGCTTGATGTTGGCCCTGTGTGCCTCTCGACAATAAGATCTGGGCGGCCCCTCTCCCCGGTACGTCGGCGCACACGATTCCGACGATCACTGCGGGCAAGCCAGAAGCGCGATTCATCACTAAAGACGACCCTATGCCATACGGCGACCCACGTCGTTCTTTCTCGACACCAGGCCAGCCTTACACGTCGCTGTTGTGGGGTCAGTAGAGCACCTTCTGCAGGGACACGGCGTCGTAAGCCAGCTGCACGCAGGCGATTACCAACTGTTTGCTGTGTAACGTGGAGTGCCACAGCTGATCGAATTTGCGCTGCTGTTGCATGGGGTTCCATCCGGGTCATCCGAATGATGCGGCGATCCTCTCTCACAGTTGTCCGTCACGCTGGGCCTGTGCCACGTCTACGAGTGTGGGTACCTTCATTTGACCACTGCTGCCATACACATTGTACCGTAGATGCCTGTCGGCCAACACGTGCAGCGACAGTCCTTAGCGATAATCCAGCCTCACACAGCCCAAATATCATGGCCCTCTCAAACGGCGACATTTGTTGATAGCGTGCTCTTCTCTGTCGTCGAGGCATGTTTGACGGGGAACACTTCACTGCACAGACTGCAAGTCAACTACACTACACCAGAGTCCGTATACTGGAGTTGATTTCTCCGCGACCAATCACGTGGGGAGACCTGTAGCAACAATCCAATGGGTCTGAAACTCTGATCGTTTACATACCTGCATGGCATCGTTCCATATCTTGAAAACCAACACAAACGACCGATGCCTTCATGGTGTTGCAGTTTCCATTTTCTTAAGTGTAAGATTGTGGGAGAAATACTGACCCGCAGAACAAGTGCCATCAGAGCGAAAATTCTTTGAAACTACCTATGAAATATTGAACGTTAGACGACAGAACCTTACTGGCCAAAGTTCTCAGCTGGCATATGTCGCATAGCGGTTCTCCCAGGCGCAGCGACGATATCTCAGTAAAACGATCCCACCAGCTGCTGTATTAATGAGGTGAAGATAATTAAATACTAACAAACAACCGCTCGCTATGAAGGGGATAGCGGAGGGTACACTGAGGGCAAGTTTTGAACCGAACTAATTCTACTTTCTGATAGGAGTGTACTGTGTATGAGGTATACAAGTAAATCCAAACTGTCGCAATTTATTTGACTTTACTGTTTCTTGATTGTGTCCAGACGACCACAAGCACCGTTTATAGTCCCTACTGTAACCTTATATTTCTAGATAGGTGATGCCTTACCTTAGTTAATTGAGGGATGGGAGGTGGGTGATGGACTGTTCAGAGCTCGGACAGTACTGTGCAGAAAAAGTGACTGGTTGGCCTGAATTTCTCCCCAAGTGCTGTGATGATGGCCGGGACAAGAGTTTATGAGAGGGAACCGGTGTCGGGTTTCATCCTGAGGGAGCCAGTCGTATAAGCAGAACAAACGACCTATCAATTTTGATGATGATGATGCTTGTGTTTTAAAGGGGTCTAACATCGAAGGTAATCGGCCCCTATCTATCAGTTTGAAAGTTAGTCGTGCGTTAGCTGTTAAGCTTGCATCCGGGAGATAGTGGGTTCGAATCCCACTGTCGGCAGCCCTGAAGATGGTTTTCCGTGGTTTCCCATTTTCACACAAGGCAAATGCTGGGTCTGTACCTTAATTGAGCCCACGGCCTTTCCTTTACAGTCCTAGGCCTTTCCTATCCCATCGTCGCCATAAGACCTATTTGCGTCGGTGGGACTTAAAAAATCAAAAACAACAAAACAGTTTTAAAGTTAGAAAAACTAAAGGAAAATGGTGATTTGAGAAAGTGCACCAAATGTCTGGTGGACATAGAGAAATTACAGTTGAATTGTTGTACCTCAGCTGATCGTATAATACTGGCGTTTACACATCCCACAAAATATTAATATGACAGCTACCAAAATGTCCACCTTCATAGTATGACGGTTAGAGTATTGGCTGTCATCCTTAGGGATCGGATTCGATTCCTGGTATTGTCAAGGATTTAAGATTGGCAGGAGGGCTGGCATGAAGTTAAAAATGTACCTGCAGTTCGCTTTCTTCAATGGTGAGGTTCCCCAGCAACAGTATACATCGAGATAAAAGTCTATTTTTATTTCAGTCACGAACTTGACGAGGATATCATCGCTGCGGGAACAATGCCGCGTACCTAGCAATGCATTTCCTATCCATTAATTTACTGCAGGAATGTATGTTGGTATGACGTATTTAAGCACTCCTACAGTATGATGTATTTAAAGTTTATTTTCCTTCACTCAAAAACATATTGAAAATTGATCTGATAGACTGCATTTCCATATGTCGCTGGGAGGCTTGACCAGTTCTTTCTTCTTTCTTAATCGGTTTACCCTCCAGGGTTGTTTTTTCTGTCGGACTCAGCGAGGGATCTCACCTCTACCGCCTCAAGGGCAGTGTCCTGGAGCTTAAGACATTGGGTCGGAGGATACAACTGGGGAGGATGACCATTACCTCGCTCAGAAGGCCTCACCTGCTATGCTGAACAGGGGCCTTGTGGGGGGGGGGATGAGAAGATTGGAAGAGACAGGCAAGGAAGAGGGAAGGAAACGGCCATAGCCTTCAGTTAGGTACCATCCCGGCATTTGCCTGGAGGAGAAGTGGGAAACCACGCAAAAACACTTCCAGGATGGCTGAGTTGGGAATCGAACCCACCTCTACTCATTCGACCTCCCGAGGCTGAGTGGACCCCGTTCCACCACACGCACCACTTTTCAAATTTCGTGGCAGAGCCGGGAATCGAACCCGGGTCTCCAGGGGTGGCAGCTAATCACGCTAACCACTACACCACAGAGGCGGACTTGACCAGTCTTAAGGAACATAAAGCGTAGGAAGAGTATTGTCAGATATGCGGTATTGCTCGTGCAGCGACGATATATGCATAAAATCTCGTCCAAGTAATGAAGACTAATAAAATAAGAGTTCTAATTTAAACTGAGCTAACTTCGATGCAGTAAGTGGAGGGTTTTGGACACATTTCTATGGCCCACACATTAATTCTTAGTCGTACGCTGAAGGGCTGCTCCACTTTGAAGTTTCAGTCACTTACCCCTCTTCTGTCCACCCCCCCCCCCCATTGTAGGAACGGTAACTTCGCCTTTGTTTTCAAGGTCGCCCGTGGGATTAGACGGGACTCCGCAATTGAATGTGTTTGCTAGATATAGTCTACACGAAAATGTGCAAATTCACTCTCAGCTTTTGAGTCAAGTTATATTACCCCTTTCTCATACAGTGATAAGTCGCTGCGCCTATCAGTACACAAGTTCCTCTTCTTCTTCTTCTTCTTCTTCTGTTTACCTTCCAGGGTCGGTTTTCCTCTCGAACTCAGCGAGGAATCCCACCTTTACCGCCTCAAGGGCAGTGTCCTGAAGCTTCACATTCTGGGTTGGGGATACAACTGGGAAGGATGACCAGTACCTTGCCCAGGCGTCCTCACCTGCTATGCTGGGGCCTTACAGGAGGATGGGAAGATTGGAAGAATAGACAAGGAAGAGGGAAGGAAGCGGCCGTGGCCTTAAGTTAGGTACCATCCCGGCATTTGCCTGGAGAAGAAGTGGGAAACCACGGAAAACCACTTCCAGGATGGCAGAGGCGAGAATCGAACCCACCTCTACTCATTTGACCTCCCCAGGCTGAGTGGACCCCGTTCCACCACACGCACCACTTTTCAAATTTCGTGGCAGAGCCGGGAATCGAACCCGGGCCACCGGGGATGGCAGCTAATCACACTAACCACTACACCACAGAGACGGATGTAACACAAGTTCATTAATCGTAAACTTCCAAGCGTACTTCCCTCCCAGAAATTGGTGCCAGATACAGACGTAAACCTTTGCTCGTAAAACAAACAACACAGCTATTTAAATATAATTAGCCGCAAGCATGTAAATAGTTCGCCGCGACCATCCAAGTGACATCTAGCGACAAGGCAATGCAGCTCTACTTGCTGCCGCGGCAAATCGCTCAATAAATACACGCACAACGTGCTCTGTGATATAGATCTATTTTACGAAAAGTTGGTTACGCGTTCGTCTTCTGTGCACGAGGTCGTGCGATCAAATCCCCTTGTGGGCTGTTAATAGTGCTTAAATACGAGAGAACTGTGTGTACATTTACTGGTGCGGTAAGGAACCTATTTTCAGGAAATTAATCGCACCAAGATATCTCGCTACGATTGGTAGTATGTGAAGAGAGTATGTACAGTCCAGAGCACGGAATCGTGCTAATGCATCTAGTTTCCAATAAGTAGTGAACAAATGAATCTACTCTACGTAAGAAGTGAAATGGGAAGAGTAAAGAAAAAATTAACCTGAGTTGTTGAAACACCTTGTAACTTGATCTTGACTTCGTTAGACGCTGCGAACAAAGAATAAGGCTAGCTGCCAATCAGCACAAGGGAACTGTTAGAACAATATAAGGGGTGGAGCAAAGGCATTACACCACTCCATTGCCGACATACACGTCCGCCTTCGTGGCGTAACGGCTAGTGTTATTAACCGCCGTCGTCGGCGCCCGGGTTCGACTCCCGGTACTGCCAGAAATTCAAAACTGGGAAGAGGGCTGGTATGTGGTTGAAATGGTACATGCAGCTCACCTTCATTGGGAGTGTGCCTGAAAAGAGCCACAACACCTCGGTGTGGGGAGGCTAGTTTACTCTTTTTTTACCGGTAAAATAACTGTTTCTATATCGGCAAGATTCCTTGCAATTGACTGTAAGTAATGTCTCTTCAGCTATTATGAAGTTGTAATGTGTCTTCAGCCATTATCAACTTATCATCAAAATATTATCTATTTTCCTCTTTTTCACCAGCATAATACTAACTCTGTTACAACCCTTGTCATTTCCCTCAGAAAGTCAGCAGCCTATAATCGCTCAGTTATTGCTAAGGGGTCCGAGTCCATTGTTACATGGTTAGTATGCTGCCCTTTAGTCCAGGCAGTCCCGGGTCCGATTCTCGGCAGAATCGGCTATTTCAACTTTCATTCGTTAATTCCTCTGGCTGGGGGACTGGGTGTTTGTTCCGTCTGAAATATGAAAATTCATCTTATATAGGGTTCATCCTCTCAGAAGAGCAGGTTGCCTGTATGGTGTCAACTCGAAAGACCTGCATCAGACCTCACCGGAGACCACGCGCCATTATTATTATTATTATTATTATTATTATTATTATTATTATTATTATTATTATTATTATTATTATTATTGCGACGGAAACAAGATTGTGAAACTCAGTTGCAAATAACATCCGCAATATGAATTCCTTAGAGTCATTCAAGTCTTCGTAAAGAAAGTAGCCTACATATTACATGCATAAACCAGTGATGTGAATTGTGATGAGTGAATGATAGTATGTTTGTGAATTAGATAATTCATTCTCATTAATCTCCATGTATTAGTAGATCGACTAATGATATGCACATATTAGTTTATAACCGTTCTTATGGTGCATATATTTTGTATTGTTATTCAAATGAGGTGTTTTACATTTCATATTTGTATAATTTTTTCACAGTAATGTGGTTAAGTGTAATAGGTGACCATGAGTCCTAACTTCGCCACTGCTAAAAACAAGTAAATAAATATTGTCGTTGGCCTGGCCTCACTCTACTCCTATTACCCTCCATATCAGAGTCCATTAAGTCCATTATTCTCCTTGGGAACATATCCCCCTCCATTAGACTCATATTACCCCGCCACAGAAGTGAGTCTCAATCTTGTCACTAAACTGTGGTGACCAACGTTATCCTCTCTCACTCTCATCAAATGCTTAGATTGCACTTCAATTTATGTTTCTAGAATTTGTCTCAAACCTAAACCCAAATATAATAATAATAATAATAATAATAATAATAATGTCTGTTAGGTCATCAGCCCAGAGGCTGGTTGGATCCTCAAATAGCACCACCAAAGGTTATGCGGTTATAAGGAAACCCCAAAAACCAATGGCAGCACCAAAATGAGGCGTACTAGGCAAGATGAGGCGTGAGGTAGTTTGCCATTGCTTTCCTCACTGGGTCAGAAAGTACTATTGCAGCACGACTGACCCTATGAACATCACCTTTCATAACACTCAGATGCACTAGTCATGCTCTGAATGGCATTACTCAGCACTACCCATACCCCAGCAACTTCCATATTCTCACAGCCATGGATGTTGACTGGGACTTCGGTGGAAGCTACACTTTACTCTGGCCTGTGCCAAGAGATGGATGCAAAAGTACTGTATCCATCAAGAAATGACAGCAGGCAGAATAATAATAATAATAATAAGAAGAAGAAGAAGAATAAAAAGAATACTGAGGTCGATGTATTTATACCCACTGTCATAGGTCATTCTATAACACAGACTATCAGAAGGGTTGTACAGACACATGAATCGGTTATTTATGAAAGGGCATAAGTCAAAAATGTTAAACCAAACCCCATGGCGCACAGCCCCGAAGGGCCTTGGCCTACCGAACGACCGCTGCTCGGCCCGAAGGCCTGCAGATTATGAGGTGTCGTGTGGTCAGCACGATGTATCCTCTAATCCATTATTCTTAGCTTTCTAGACCGGGGCCGCCATCTCACCGTCATTTAGCTCCTCAGTTGTGATTACGTAGGCTGATTGGACCTCGAACCAGCCCTCAGATCCAAGTAAAATCCCTGACCTGGCCGGGAATCGTACCCGGGGACTCCGAGTAAGAGGCAGGAACGCTGGGCCGGCCAGTCAGAAATGTCATTGCTCGGAAATGACAAAAAAACTGATAAATCTTACCGATCATCATTGACGAAAATGAAGTTCGTAGACTTTTTCCGTCATATATTTGGTGTGTTTACACGATTAAATTTTGATCATTAACAAAGTAGTTTAATAACAGAAACAGAAACTTTTAAAGAATATTTGACTTGCGCCTTTCCATAAATAAACCTGCACTGTGTTTATATTTATTTAAAGTTATTAAAATTACACTATATCATATTTATTACCATTCACTTATTTTCTCGTCCTTGGCGAGTTTTAATAACTCAAGTTTGTATCTCAATAAATCAGTTTAATAACTCAAAATATAAACATTTTTGAAGAATAATTGACTTACGCCTTTTCATAAATAGAACTGTAAGTTTAACATCAACACTATAATCCATACTGCTACACATTCAGCAAACTTAACTATTTTCCTCGATATAACAAAAGATTCAACAGTACCTCCAAATGCGAAACGGAAAGCAAATGAAGAATGCAGATCTAATAAGCACAGAAATGCCGTAAGTCTGCTCACTTACTGTAAGTCGTTACATAAATAAACGGAAATAGTGACCGATGGTTTCGTACACTTCTAAGGGTCAGACTTACAAACTTTTACAACTAAATATGCGTCTACCCCTGAAGAATCATTTACAGACATAAAAATTGACTTATGTCCCTTCATAAATAACCGATTCACATGTAGACCAGGTACCCAGAGAGTTGGCTACACGGCATGAGTCGTGAGACACTGTGGTAGAAAAGTTACGAGCTCCACGGTGTGGTTTCAGGTGCGAATTAGAAAGTTTCTCCTTGTTTACAAGCTCACACACGGCGTCACTTGCAAAATGCATGAAATGATCAGATAAGGATTAGGTCCTGGGAAAAAAGGACACTCTTTCTTTCAAATCGGAGGCAATCTTCGCGTCGGCCGCGTGATATAAAACGCTTATAGAAGTTAAAGTAAATGTTTGGGACTTGGTTATATTTTCTGTTGTTGAGATGTTGGACACAATCTGCGTTTCATGACGCATGCGAGGAACTTCAAGTATTTGTTGCAGAATGCGAATTATACCTGAAATGTTGTGTGTTAACTAACAAGTATTAAAGCTGCCTGACCTCAGCTTACGAAGTTAGGATAATTTTATATAAGGTTGGTTAGTGTATCGATCGGTGAGATCAGTTGGAAATACTTTCCTTCAGTGATATGCCGTAATGTGCGGACTGCAACAAGCCGTTTTCATTAGCGATCGATGGTAGACCGGAGGCAAGTACAGTAACTTTCGTACGCATCACAAGTGTCGGCAGAGAACGAGTGGAAGTTTCTCATGAGCTATTTTAATTCAAGAGAAGTGCTTGGCCAACCAAGAGTGTTCTGATTGGAAATAATGTTTATGTCCATCAAATTGTGTTATGTATACATTGTGTAAATTGTGCAATAATAATATCAGTGTAAAGTTCCAATTTTTGTCCTACGCTGTGAAACATAGAAGAATCAACATTAATTTCATCTAGTGCGATGGTTGGCTAATACGCGGAGGAAGCTGATTAATTAACTGTAACATGTGTCGGAAATATTGCAACAAAGCCTGGAAAAATATTTATCCTTGTATATATAGTTTTGTAATGAGTAGTCGTTGATATATTTCCAAGCCACATAGATATTCTCAGTTGAAATGAAATGTCGTATGGCTTTTAGTGCCGGGATGTGTCCGAGGACTTCGGCTTGCCAGGTGCAGGTCTTTTGATTTGACGTCCGTAGGCGACCTGCACGTCATGATGAGGATGAAATGATGATGAAGACAACACATACACGCAGTCCCCGTGCCAGGGGAATTAACCAATTATGGTTAAAATTCCCGACCCTGCCGGGAATCGAACCCGAAACCCCTGTGGCCAAAGGCCAGCACCCTAACCATTTAGCCATGGAGCCGGACGATATTTTCAGTGGTATGTTGTAAGTAATCGGCGCATGTGGGTTGATAATTACATATTGTTGAATAGTATCAGTAATGCTTATTTTTACCAGCTAACAGTGTTGATTGACCGTAGCCATGCCTTACG
This sequence comes from Anabrus simplex, assembly GCF_040414725.1. Lineage (NCBI taxonomy): Eukaryota > Metazoa > Arthropoda > Insecta > Orthoptera > Tettigoniidae > Anabrus > Anabrus simplex. The sequence continues at coordinate 285,349,803 of NC_090266.1, read as the reverse complement.
TTTGATATGCGTAAAAATTACCAATAATAACTATAACGATTCCTTTCTTAAAAGAGTAGTATGCTCATGTCCAGTAGTGTTTGGATGTGAGACATTAATTATAGGCCTACATGTCCTGTGAGATAGAATGCTTTCGATGGAGTCCAAATGACATACGTTACGTGTTCCCACCAGTTTGTGAGTTATTTCGTGTAAAGCCTAATTTTCATTTATTACGAGGTCGAGCTGATTACGTCTGACTTTATGAATGTTTGGAGCAAAGTAAAAATAATCCCAAGAGTGAATTTTTTAGTTGCAGCGAGGCAACAGTTGTTTCCAGTTAGTTGCAGTAAGGCAACGTGTTCTAATAAAAAGTGAAATATTTTCTGTTATTGACGTGTTGATCAGGCTATGAGAGCCTGCGCTTTTTGTTGTGGGATTGATAGGCATTGTATACTTCCCAAGTTCACGGTGGTATTGATAGGCAATGTTTAAGTTCTATGTTCATCGAAGATTACTCCCTGAGTTGGAGGTTGTTATGCCGATGTGTATGGCATGCCATTGAAGTTGTATTCGTCATAAAGTGATCATGTCGATAATGGAACGAGGGACATAGTGAAGTGACATTATAGTAAGAGTCTCTGTTAAATTAAATTCTATCAGTCTAAGAAGTGGCTGAGTAATGTTGAGGTGTGGCCATGATCTAGAATTTATTTCAAGGAAAGGATCCCTGTATTAAGGCACGGCAATCTTTCTATTTTCATTATAGAACCTTTTTTTCTATGATAATGCTGGAATATAAGAAATTTATGATGTTTGCAAGAACTGCCCTTGGCAAGTATAGTACTGACTATTTTATTTAAGGAATCTTCAGACTGGCATTTATTTAACAAGGAATTACTTGATGTTTAGTTATAGTTAGGGGATTGGAGGAGAATAATGAATGTGTGATCATCTATGTAATTTTCTGGTGTCGTGGATCAGATTCCAAGTTATACCGTTTATTACGGGAAGTCAAATATGATTACATTTTGTTTGGCCATAGTAAAAGTTATGGAGGTTCCAACTATAATTTAGCACTGGTAAATTTTATTCTTGAATCCCAGCTATAAGTTAACCCTTAAATGCACAGCATTGCATATGTGCAAAGGAGAATATACTTGCTTGTAATATCTGCTTTGTGATTTTACAAGTGCCATTTACTTCTGCCTTTCAAACGAACTCGCTAGGGGTGGCTAGTGTATTTAAAATTGGCTAATTTTATATTTTATGACTTTTCTTGCTAATCAGCTGGAGTGGTGTAGAATTTAAAAAGTTAAGGTGAAACAAATAAAATGTTGTTTACCTTAAAGAACTCGTGAGCAAGGACACCCCTAAAATTGAAGTCTGGCAGTAGCTACAGTAATCGTATAGCTTTGCATATATACCAGTTTGTAAAACATTCAAAACTCTTAACATTTTGACTGATCCAAGAAAATAAAAATATATTAATTTGACAAATAACTTTTTAAATATTTGTCTGGTAACAATGTATTATTTTTGGAATGAAAAACCATCATATTTAAAAGAAATAATAAATTGTGCATTTAAGGTTTGATAAGAACATTGGAACAATAAACCAATTATTTATAAATTTAGTTGCCTGCCACAGTACTGGTAATTGTTGAATGTGTTATTTTCCACTCATCGTGAGTTATTGTGTCTGCATTCAGTCTGTGACGTGTTGTTTTTAACTGAGAGTGATGATATTTAATTTTTATGCGTTGTTGTTGGTTTCAAACCATCGTCAATGTTTGTGTCAGAGTGATATGAACCCACACGAATTAAGTTGCACTCGTGGAAAAATATCTCTAAGTTAGAGAACATATGACAGATATGATAAACAGTATTTTCGACAGACAAATAACTAGCAAGGTCATTTATTAAAACACATTGTTTAAAAATTTCCTCGCAAGTTTTGAAAATTAGTAAACTAGTTACATTGCTATTTGCTTCAGTAACATAAATCAAGTGCCTAAAGTAAAATTTGAAGGATGGTTGTAATAGTTATAGATCTAAACGGAACGAAGCCTTAATTCCTGCATTTTCTGAAATGCTAATCTATACAAGAGGATGGACTTGAGGGCAGCAAGTTGCCAGCAAACCATCTCATCTAAATAGGACGGCTACTGTAAAATATGTCCATATGTGTTTGTTCCATCATCATTGGATGGTTTAATACATTTATTCATCTTATTTTTCTGCACCCGTTAAGTTTTAATATTGATAACTTTAATTAATATCAAGAATCCCGTCAGTTTCCTTGTAAAGTAGATTTTACCTATAATTTTCCTTCTCACGTACCTGTCAAGGTACAACAGTGACCAGTCACACCCGAGATCTACAAGAGACATTAACTATCCGTCATCCTGACTGAGTTCCCAGCGAGAAGACCCCGGAAGTGTACAGAATGTATGTATGTATATGTGTATGTATGTATGTATGTATGTATGTATGTATGTATGTATGTATGTATGTATGTATGTATGTATGTATGTATGTATGTATGTATGTATGTATGTATTGAACCAATGACCTTTGTGCCCTAAGAACATTATGTATAAATTAACAATTAAACTAAAAGTTGGATTCTTGATAGCATGGATTTGACACGTGACGAGGGGGTGATTACCTTCGGTCACACGCTCTGGGGTACGTGACGTCAGCCACACGTGTCGACGGCGGAAGAATCTCAAGTCATTTTTGTGAACTATTTCAAAGCGCGTGTACATGGCGTGACCCAAGCCAAGTCAAAAAATATAGTGCCTATCAAAGGGGGTCAATCATCTCACAAATCAAACCCGTAAAAATTTTAAATGTCCATGAACACCACCGCCAGAAATGTAGCAAGCATGTAGTCACTTTCAAAACTCTTGAAATTACAGTTTAGTTAAGTCAGAAAATCTATAGAAATTTTCTTGGCGGCAAAGGGAGATATCCGAAGAGAGGGGGTAACTGCTATAAATATGAAGGGACGCCATGACGAAGTCTCCTTCTCCGGCATTTGTGATACAAAGCGGACGAAAAATTGTTGAGCTGCTCTGCGAAATCCAACCAACGAAAGTAGACTGAGTTCAACTGCAGATTTTAGCCATTGTGGCTAGGTCTTGTCTCCATGAGGAGATAGTTTTCTTGAGTGAAATAATTGTACCAGATGGGAAGTCAAAGTACTGAATAAATTCTAATGTGATTAAGTAATTCGTGTGCGGAAATAATTATAGTCCATCGTGTGCGCTCAGCAAACAAGTGAAGGGTATTTTCTTTTGTTTTATGCTTTATTCCAGGAAACCTGAAGAAACATAATGAGTTGTACAGCCATGAATGTAAAAATGGCTAAATAAAATGCCAGGGTCGCAGGTGAGCCCTATGACGAACAATGGTGTGACTACATGAGGCAGGTGACTTTCCATCTTACTACCTCTTATATCTTGTCTCATTATCTCTAAAAGTGTATTTGAATGGGGATATACGACGCAGTGGTCACCCCCTACTAAGTTTTGTAAATGTGAGAGTACGACTAAAGAGTCATTTGTTTTATTTCCCACTTGGATAAATTTTTGAAGTCTTGCGAGTGCCGTATAATGTTGTAAAAGTTATTGAATAGGGTTTCGAAGTGATATCACGTCCAATGTAGATCGTCATCCGTGTGAGTGTACTGCCTATATTTTGTGATGTCAAATTAAGATGTTCCTGCAATTTGACGTTAATAATAATAATCCATGGTTACTCATTTTCAATCGAGTGGAAGCGCGCTGTCGGGTGAGAATCTAGGGTGATGAATTTGGTCACGGAGAGAAACCTTTTTCTAGGCCCATTTTAAACTGTGTCTGACTGACAATAAAAGATCTAGTAGAATGTGTCAGTCATTTTTCGTAAAAATCAAGTTATTAAATACGATATCCTTTATGCGAAGTTATTCGTGATTAATGCATTGTGCGATATTAGACGTCGAGATTTCTACTAAGGATTTTATTCCAGTTCTTTGTCGATGATAATTGTGGAGCTGGGAAACAGAGGTTAGTTTTGTTGATATGAGGTGTGTGAATCAGGTTGGACCTGTCATTGAAGCCGGGACATGGAAGCCCGAGGAATGTTTTATATGAGTTGAGATGAGATGTGCGAATCAGGTTAGAGTCCTGTCATTGAAGCCGGGACACGATAGCCCGAGGTATACTTTATAACGTTGGGAATGGAAAGAAATTCATAGAAATCGATAGCGGTATTAATTGGCGACGCGTATAATTAGTGTGGGCATCTTGAAGCATAATCTGTGAATTTTGTTGGTCAGAATATCGTATTTGTTTAATTTTGTCGGCAGAGTTTAAAGAGAGCATTTTGAGAAGCCAGTCGACTGGAATAAACAAGGTGTTTCATGTTACTGCCAAGCGAACTTGGGGACGAGATGCCTCAGCTGTGATAACGGGACAGGCGTGGAATTGAGATTGTACTGTATTCTCGGCCGGGGAAAACGTAAAAATGCTGGATTTAGTTGAAATTCAAAGCCGGTAATGATCTGAGTATTGTGAAATAGTGTAAAATTTGTTTAACTGGGGACGTATTGAACATTTGAAATCACGAACTTTGAGTATAAGGAACAGAGTAACCAAATTCAGGGTTGTCCAAAATATAGAGCGATGGTTGTGATGATCGGTTTGTCTGCGAGGGGTGTGCAAAATTCATAAATGGTATGACGAGATATGACATCGTAATTATATGGCGAGTTGTTTGGTTTGTACGTAGATTATTAGGATATCCAAGTGTTAATAACGGTTACGACTAGATTAGATTTTAAAGTGTGAGATCACGAGACAAGATATATAACTGGACATGAATTATGTAACAATTCTTTCCAGCCAGATAAATATCACTAGATTGAATTCACATCACAGCTGCGTAGGAATTTGTGAAGAAACCAGAGTCCGCGGAGATAAAATTTACTGTTCTTTAACATTTCGTCAAATCATTGAAATTTATTTAATTATTAAATTCAGTGAAACCGCCTTTTGAAATAACTTTAATCAAGCGAATAACTTGGAGATGCATTCTGGAAATTTTAGTTTGTTTTCTGGGGAATATTAAAAAAATAAAGTAACGATTAAGGGGACATATCCGAAGGAAATGGATTTTACTGCCACAAAGTTTGTGAGCATTGCTATTGTTGTAATTATTGAACTTTGATTGATTGAGCAGTGAATGTGCTGGGGATAGTAAAGTGGAAACTTTGGTCATCAACCGATGTAACTTAATTGTGTTTAGCCTTCAGCCTAGAAACTTGGATGGTCAGGGGGTCATCAACCTCAGTGACTTGGATTAGGGCCATATGCCATTGTAGCATCATTTCCTTGCGGTCATCATCCACAATGACTTTAAAGTAACTTAGAAGATTAGATGTCGGTCCATGACATAGACGCAGGTCACATCGATTCAATTAAGGGTCCATGCCGTAGAACCACTGTGTGGCATACACCGATTGGACGGCCTTAATTATACCCAGAGTCCAGAGTTCGTGTTATGAGGGCTGGACCATAACGAATCACTATGATGGTACATGTGGTCTCACATGGAAGCCGAATTTGAGGATTTCCAGACTTTCCTTTCTTAAATAATTAATAATTGAGACAATGGTTTCTAGTAAGAATGCCCATCAGGCAGTTACGTTAAAGTCTCACACCAGTGTTCTGACCTTTATGTAAAAATGATTGTGGTGTCCAGTGGACACAATTGACTTCTATGATACCGTTGACATATCAGATTGCTTCAGAATTTGCCTGAATAAGTAGGAATCTTTTAAATAGACCTTTCATTCCAGTAGATAGATTAGAATTACTGAACCCTACCTTTACCTCAGCAAGTGACGAAGAACCCGATACGACCCAAGAGACAGATCTCATGAACTTTGCTGATAGGTAAGAAGGGTAGGTATCCCTCAATATGGACCAAAGGGTTCAGTATGTATGTATGTGCAAGCTGCGGAACTGGAAGTTCTTGCGTGGAATCCGAACCATGTACACGCAAATTTTCCCTTCAAGTGTTCTACCTGAAATGGTGAAATATAGTAGGAAGGCAGGGATGAAATGGCTTCATAGCGAAATACGATTTGCATAGAATGTTTGTAAGGTACATTCTGATTGGACGAAAGCAGTAATTGCACCTCTCTGTAAGCAAGGGAACAGGAAGGATTGCAACAACTCCCTAGATATTTTGTTGATCAGTATAACAGTATAAGGGAAGGTACAATCAGTGGTTGAGAGTTACTTGAATGAAAACCAGTATCGTTACAGACACGAAGGGGCTGTCAGAATCAGATTTCCAGTCTGTGCCAGGTAATTAAAAAATGCTACGAGAGGAATAGACAGTGGTTCTGACCACGTGACACCTGGACAGATAATATACACCACCCCAACCCGAAACCAGGAGAGAGATAATATTTCGTAAACTGCAGGGCTGAGCTACGGTCGCCGAAGGCTCCAGCTAGTTAATAAGAGTAGTGCCATAACCTTTGTTCGCGTATTCAGAAATGTGACGTGAGTGAATTAATCAGTGAAATATTGGCTGAAATAAGTAGATCGAGTGCGGCATTTATATTGAAGTAACCGCGAGATTATACATTGAATGAACCTAGTAACTGTACGCGAAACCATATCACGTGTAGAGGAACGTGGAATTGATGAACTGGTGTAATTACGGGAATAAATTTGTATCGTTCATGTCTTACAGCAACGCTAGAGTCGGACTAAAATTCTGGGCAAACTGAGTAACTCGATCACAGCATCGAAATCGTAAGACAAACGGCTGTAGACAGTAAGCTAACGTTCGGGAGTACATGTAACGAAATGACATAAACAGTGTATACTATCGTGGCGAAATAATTAGTTGCAGTGCGCAGATCTAACTGAACCAATGTTCGAGACCCATTTATAACGGACTTTTTCGAGTATTCGGAGTATAATCCAGTCACTCTCTCTCTCTATCTCTCTCTCTCTCTCTCTCTCTCTCTCTCTGTGTGTGTGTGTGTGTGTGTGTGTGTGTGTGTGTGTGTGTGTGTGTGTGTGTTCCTAGGGTTAACAGTGACGGATCAAAAGAGAAGCAGACGACAGCTCCGGGAGCTTCAACCATTAAAATTGAGGGGCGTTCCCATGTGAACCTCGGGAGTGTTATGGCTGGTAAGGGCCATCCAGCGGAGCCGCTGCCATGGAGTCCATAGCAACCGAAAAGGGAGAAAGATATGCCATATTTGAGTACATGGTAACCTAGTACAATTTAGGCTTATAATGTAAATAGAGTTTACAGAGTTAGTATCTGGAAGTACCGGGTTTTTCATACGTTAGGCTCTACGAGAGTGGGATTCATATGTTTTGTGTATTGCATGTTTACCTGTTTTATTTGTCTGTGGGATCGCCTGAGGGGGCATCAGTGAGGTTCGGTTGTATGATAGGATTATCTTAAGAAATATAAATTATGAATATGACGAATTGTGTAGCTAGAAGATATTCTTCACTGGATGGTCAGATAGACAGTATGTGGAATAGGGCAACGTAAAATCGGGGCATCCATTAAATTAATCTCAGTGTCACAAAAGTGCGCAAATATGTACAGCCTTGAAGATATTTTTCATTGGATGGTCAGATAGACAGTTAGTATGTGAAATATGGGCATAAAAGTGTGCGTACATTTACAGCCTTGTGTAGAGCACCAACCAACGTTCGGGCTTGTTCACAGTTGGAAATATGAATGCGGGATGTTGAAAAAAAGGTCAGTTCTGGAGACCATATTACTGTTGTTTGATAAGAGTGTTATATATTAGGAATGTGTTGGTGATTTAATATCAGACATCGAAAATTTCCAGGAGAATGTAACTTGGACTGAGGGGTAATGTGGGACTTGAACCTAGGCTAAAAACGTCTGGGGTGAAGTATATCGTCGCTGCCGGAACAAAACCTCCTATGTGAAATATTTTAGCTTAGAACTTCGGCCGGTAAGGTTCTGTCATTTAAGGTGCAAATTGTGTGAAATTGTCAAGGCATTCTCGTTCTCCAAACAGACGTGCTGCGGGTCAGTATAGCTCCAAAAATATTATCACATAGGAGGTGAGCTTAGCAGGAGATAATTTAGCTCTATGTTACAGTTTTACATGAGGCCTGACAGGAAGGTTAACCAAGAGAAATGGAAGGGTGATAATGTGGTTTAGTGTCCCCAGATTTTGTTTCTCGGGCGCAAGTTCACATTTATTTGTTATATCCCATCATCTCATGTTCACCCCTTTTGAGCAGGAGCTCAGTTATACAGATGATAAACTCCTCACAACCGGATTTTTCTCTTTCTTTAGAGTACAATGGTCTACAGCTAATCACTTTACGATGCGGAAGGTCGCGGCCCGCATCGCTTCTTGCCAAAAGCGGTAACATCCAAGTTTTATTATGTGGTTTTTTCGGAAGTGATGGTGGAGTTGTATTCATGTCATGCTCATTATCCTTGTGCTGTTTCTGATTCTTTGTAGATTTATTTCATTGTATTGTGCTTATCCCAATTGCTGACTAGAATGCATGCTTTGCGACGGTCAGTCCTTCTGTTAAATTCTGTGTAATACGTAAGATTTAGGAAGGAATTATGGATCAGTAGCGGAATCCCACTCCGTCTTAATTAATTGTATTACCATTTGGATGTCCGCTTGGCGGATTAATTGCCTGAAATCTACTCTGGTCAGTCGTGTTACTCAAACCATCTTCATAGCGGTAGCGAAATAATTATGCTTTATCCGATTTTCCATTAACCATACGCAAGCAAGCGAACTCACTCAGTAATATTAGCATAAAGATGAGGTAGTGAATCTTTTGATAACTTATAAACTAAAGAAGCATGTGAATTCCCTTGTTGATATTTGAGTGACAGATTGGAAAGCGAACCCACTTAATAACAGATTAATTCCCAAGATGTAATTTAAAGAGTGAGTACTCAAGACTTAAGGGTTAAAACGGACTTGAAGGACATTATTTTATTGTGGATGTTGGTCCCGCATTACTTCACTTTCCGTGAATGTGGGCTTTGACCCAATCGCATTTCTATCATTACGGGTTCGGCTTTTGTACAGTGCCACATTTAACATGCACCATGCTTTAGTGAATAAACTCAGGTGTATTTATAATTGTATTTGATTGTTCTCATTCGTTCTAACCCTCCTAATCTCACAAGTCCAACTGTAAAGGTCTGAGCACGCTCTGGAGACTGTTTCTCATCGCCGATGCGTACATGGAGGTTAGTGATGATTGAACACACTATACTCTCGTAGTAGGTGGTTACAGTATGTATGTATGTATGTATGTATGTATGTATGTATGTATGTATGTATGTATGTATGTATGTATGTATGTACGTATTTTACGTACGTACGTACGTATTTTACTGCGATAACAACTACCTTCGATGTACGGACATACGCCCCACTACCTAACGAACTGGTTCCTTCATATTCTATTACTGCTCTTCATCAATATAATGCGGAGTGCTGGCAGCCAGACTGGATGTTGTAATGACGTGGCGGACCCCACGCTCTGATCTCGTAATCTACAGGAAACAACAAACACTATAGAGAACTTTCCTGGTCATAAATCATAGCCTCTTGTTTATAGTATAAATAACGCGCATGGTACAGAAATGCAAGAACAGACACACCAATGTTCCCATGCAGCGCTGTTCAAAATACCCACGTTTATACCGGGAAAAGGCAACGAATTCATATGCGTTGGTCACATGACCAAGGAACTTGCGTGACACTTCAGAGCATAATAGATCGTTCTTCCAAATGTTTATTTGTAAATGATGATCACGCAGGTACCTCATGAAATATCACTGCATACGGAATGATAATAATTTATAATTTCGTGTGGCTATTTCTAGCCGAGTGCAGCCCTTGTAAGGCAGACCCTCCGATGAGGTGTGCGGCATCTGCCATTTGTAGCTAACTGCGTGTTATTGTGGTGGAGGAGTCCGACTCGTTGGCTGAATGGTCAGCGTACTGGCCTTCGGTTCAGAGGGTCCCGGGTTCGATTCCCGGCCGGGTCGGGGATTTTAACCTTAATTGGTTAATTCCAATGGCACGGGTCTGGGTGTATGTGTTGTCTTCATCATCATCTCATCCTCATTACGACGCGCAGGTCGCCTACTGGAGTCAAATAGAAAGACCTGCACCTGGCGAGCCGAATCCGTCCTGGGATATCCCGGCACTAAAAGCCATACGACATTTCATTTCATTTCATTTCATTTCATTTGTGGTGGAGGATAGTGTTATGTGTGGTGTGTGAGTTGCAGGGATGTTGGGGACAGCACAAATACCCAGCCCCTGAGCCACTGAAATTAACCATTGAAGGTTAAAATCCCCGACCCGGCCGGGAATCGAACCCGGGACCCTTTGAACCGAAGGCCAGTAAGCTGACCATTCAGCCAACGAGTCGGACATACGGAATGAAACGCCCATAGACTACCCCAATTCAAAAACTGGTTTAAAACTGATATAGCCTTTGTTAGAATGAGTGCATTACTAGTAACTACTGAAACAGTTTATAATATCACTAATAACTTAATTCGTTAGAGACTGCATAGACGAGGTGGTAAAGACGTATTCGGTCAACTTGGAAGGTGTCGGTTTGATTCCCTGTGAGGAAGTTGAAAAATTTAGAAACGAGATTTCCACTTTTGGGGAGGCACAGACCACAGAATTTTACTCGGCTTCCAAGTTACCAGAAATGAGTACCACGTTAGTTGCTGTACGTGAAGGCGACTGGGCATAGAACTAATCGCTCTGTAGTGTCGAGGTTACCGTTGGTGGAAACTGTTACCATCCACTCCAGGGAGATGGCTCCGAATAAGGATGTCTGGCTCCATGGCTAAACGGTTAGCGTGCTGGCTTTTGGACACAGGGGTCCAAGGCTCGATACCCAGCAGGATCGGGAATTTTAAGCATCATTGGTTCATTTCGCTGGCACGGGGGCTGGGTGTATGTGTTGTCCTCATCACGACGCGCAGGTCGTCTACGGACGTAAAATCAAAAGACCTGCACCTGGCGAGCCGAACATGTCTTCGGACACTCCCGGCACTAAAAGCCATACGCCATTTCATTTCCGAATAAGAATTCGTTAATCGAGCTGTGTGGTTTGGGTCACGCAGCTGTCGCCTTGCATTTGGGAGATAGTGGGTTCTAACCCCACTGTCAGCAGCCCTGAAGATGGGTTTTCATGGTTTCACATTTTCACACCGGGCAAATGCTGGGGATGCACCTTAATTAAGGCCACGGTCTTTTCCTTCCTATTACTAGCCCTTTCCTAGCCCATCGCCGCCACAAGACCTATCTGTGTCGGCACGACGTAATGCAAATTGAAAAAATAAAAAAATACGGAATTCCTTTATCCGAAATACATGAGAGCGTACCTGTTTCAGATAAACTGAATGTCAATCTCCTCTTTCAGTTCTTACCACGAGAAGAAAAACTTTGTTCATAGCGTGGCAATAAAGGCCGAATGGTGGCGGCCGGCAATAATTCCTGCGAGAGATAATAATTGCGGCGCAACGGCCGGCAATATGGACGGAGCCAGTAGCGAGCAAAACAATAGAGGTGGTGAATTGTGGAGGCTCGCGGTGGGAAGCTCCTGGAAGAAGCTGGAAGCCGATTAATAATGGACCAGACGCCCTGAATGATCTGGAGGTAGAAGCTACTAAAATTGTATATCGTCGCTTCACCGGTAAAAGGTTGTAATCCACAAAGTTCTTCCTATCGATTATTCTCCTTAAGACTGGTCACGCCTCCCAGCCACATATAGATATGCAGTCCATCAGAACAATGTCCGTTGTGTTCGTTTTCCTATGCGGACGAGTAATCGAAAATGAACCTAACATGCATTATACAATAGGAGTGCGTAAATACGTAATGCAAGCATACATTCGTATGGTACGGTACAGTAAGGTTAATTTTCCTTTACACATGGGTAGAGGCATTATTTTTTCGCATTAACGATAAGTGCGACAAGAAATCTTTTGAAGTGATTTTGAGACAACTTAACGAATCATATGGATCTAGTTAAGAAATTAGTCACTTTATTTTCGCGAATTACAGCGAATTACAGCGACAAGGCCCATTTAAGCGAAATTTACTTATTTTGCGATAAGTGCGAAAATGCAGCGAAATTCGCGGAAAATAACGATGTTGAAATTGTATTCCAATATCAGGTGTGTCAAGGGAAAGGAGACAGAACATGATTTATCATTTCGACAGAAGTATTTCTTCGTATTAATATTGTACAAACTCCCTTAAAAGTATGGCCATATAGGGTGAAAGCTACGGCCATGTAGGGTGAAAGGGTAATTTGTTATGTAATCTTCATCAAGGCTATATTATAGTCTCATCAAGATGACATAAGGATTAACAAACGATTATCAATATTGTTTCTCTTTATTTATCTTTCACATGAATAATTCGCAAATCTCACGAATTAAACTTTTTATGAATTACTTCAGGAAATGATTAACGTGAAATTAAAGCGATGGGGTCAGCCCTATTTCGCGAAATAACGCGAAAAAATTGTTTCCTTTTCGTGAAATCCAACAAAAATTAATGTGAAAAAATCATGCCATTACACATGGGCATAGGAAAATGAACACAACAAAATTTGTTCTGATGGACTGCATAACCATATGTGGCTGGGAGGCGTGACCAGTCTTAAGGAGAATAATCGATAGGAAGAGCTTTGTGGATTACAGCCTTTTACCGGTGAAGCGACGATATTATAGAGAATGCAACTGGCGTACATCAGTTAATCTGGAGTCAGGCTCGAGCGTGTCAATCGCGAGTGAAAAGTCCATGACGAGACATGCACCAGGAGTGGCTCAATGGTTAAATGGTTAGCGTGCTGGCCTTTGGTTACTGGGGCCCCGGGTTCGATTCCCGGCAGGGTCGGGAATTTTAACCATAATTGGTTAATTTAGCTGGCCCGGGGGCTGGGTGTATGTGTTGTCTTCATCATCATTTAATCCTCATCACGACGCGCAGGTCGTCTAAGGGGGTCAAATCAAAAGACCTGCATCTAGCGAGCCGAACTTGTCCTCGGACCTTCCCGGCACTAAAAGCCATACGCCACTTCATTTCATCGGGAGTGAGTCCGGTAGCCGGCTTCGCGGAGTTCAACAACACTGCGTGGTAAGAATCTGTGTTGGTGATCCGAAGTTCGACGCGCCGGTATACACTGTGATCGCCGGAGTGTGTGTTACAGTCGTGAGTAAAAACTGCGTCGAATGGAAAACTCAAACGCGAGTGAACTAATGATTAACTGTACATAGTGGTTTGATAAGTTTAATTTATAGTATAACAGGTCCCTCTCCCTGTACTAATTTTAGTTTTAAGGACCCCGATAATCTATCGCAATAGGTTGTTTATTTGTGCCAAAATTTACTTAAAACCAATAAGAGATTGGCTTTTTACGGGGCTGGTGTGGTCAGCAAATGTTAAATGTTTAATAACAATATTAGGCAAAAGAAACCAGATAAGTCAGCACGATTCCTTGCTCTGGGCTGAACCTGCCCAATGCTCGCAACCACGTTTTTATTTTTTCACTTTCTTGGTGGAAAATCGAACCCACGTCTTTCTGGATAGATGGAAATCACCGTTACGTATTTATGTTCAGGAAAATCCCCTAAATGACCCTGGATTAGGACTGAATTGTCCAAATCTAGCCCCCACTACATCGTCAAATAGTGGACTACTGGACTAAGTCTTAACGCGACCGCCTGCGAAAGCGCCCTGCCAATTTACCCGATAAAATCGATGTTGCACATGGGGTGTGCGCTAATGTAATGGTTTAGCTACTTTACTATCAATATGAATTCTAGAGATTTGACACCTGGCGACTTAAACAGGGATATTCACTCACAAATTCAATTTTATCTGCGTTCTTTAGTTTAACTTCAATGTAAGTCGAGCGGTAGAGAAGCATTATATTTTCATATGACCACTGAGAACAACAAGGAGATTTTATCTTCCAACTAACCAGCCGTCTTCAAGCTCGTATCATGTGACATACCGCACCGTATCAAGAGAATGTGGTGGCATCTAGCCAGATTAAGTTACCTGATTATATCATGTCCTGTTGCATTCCTCCATGCGCTTCTACCGTCGGTCACAATCTAAACTCTACTATGACACAGGCATACCCGGACTTGGAAGTCAATTGTTGATCCTAATAGCCCAACTCAGAATAAAGAACATGACCACTGGAATGGTTTAACACAACTCTCAGCTGGAAATTTCACTTAGGCTCTCATTTTGACGTTTTCAGCTTCTTTATTTATGAACTAAGGACATGCTAGGTCATTAGAAATAATAAAATAAAGGAAACTTGCGTTCTCATATCCCTCGAGGCGGTGCACCTATTTTCACGCCTACCCCCTCCCCAAATATAGATCAGCTACATGCACTTTTTATCCCTATAACAACATCAGTCCACCTAAGTCTCTGGCAGAACCTGGAATTGAACTAAATGCTCGGAGGATGACAGATAATAGCACTAACCATTACACTACGGTTGTGGATATGAGGTGTAGTAGAACTTGATGACATGCTTCAATTAACTGACTAATTCCATCGGCACTACGGCACATGGAGACTCCATGAATAACTACATGAATTTGTTTAGGATGGAGATATTATGAATACGATATCCGTTCACGTACGGTCTTGTTATTAGCGCAACGATTTTATTTCATTATTGCATATTTTAATGTGAAAAATATAACTTTTGTGAAAATTAGTAAGAAAATCCAATCGTAACATCATAAAGATATTTACAAGCAATAATTATAGAAGGAGATTCGCTCAACCAAAACCACTGTCTGAATTCTGTTACTTTTCTAAAGATCCCATTCCCTCGAAGAACGATTGATCTACTTCCTACGAGCACATTGTGTTCCATAATTGTGAGTTTACAATTAACATAGGCCTATTGAAGCGGCGCGAGCAAATCCTCGTATCCCAAAATGCCCTTCCTATCCATTATTTCCCTGTAGACTGGCCGTGCCTCCAAGTCACATACGGATACGCAGTCCATCAGAACAATTTTCGTTGTGTTCATTTTCCTATGTGTGTGTGTAAAGGGAAATTAACCTTACCGTACCACCCTGCAGGAACGTACGTTTCCATGACGTATTTACGCACTTCTACATTATAATGCATTTAAGGTTCATTTTGCTTTACATGTTAGCATAAGAAAATGAACACAACGATTTTTTTTCTGATGCACTGCATATCCGTATGTGGCTGGGAGGCGTGACTAGTCTTAAGGAAAATAATAGATAGGAAGAGAACAGGGAACTGGAAATCAAGTAGGGATGACATAAAACTGTTAGTGCTCAACTGTAGAAGTATTGTAAAGAAAGGAATAGAATTAAGTAATTTAATGGATATATACTTACCAGATATTGTAATAGGAGTTGAATCATGGCTGAGAAATGATATAATGGATGCAGAAATTTTCTCACGGAACTGGAGG
The DNA here is from genome assembly GCF_040414725.1 of Anabrus simplex. NCBI lineage: Eukaryota > Metazoa > Arthropoda > Insecta > Orthoptera > Tettigoniidae > Anabrus > Anabrus simplex. The sequence goes on along the minus strand of NC_090266.1, from coordinate 285,334,258 downwards.
GTGTATCGTAGAGATAGGATAGGAATGGTAGGAGGGGGAATATTCATTCTCGTGAAAGAAGAATTTGTAAGCTACGAATAAGTTAAAGTTGAGAAAAAAGAAATTCTAGGGGTAAGGCTCATCTCTAAAGATAATAGGCAATTTGATGTTTTTGGAGTTTACAGACCAGGAAAGGGTAGCGCATATGCTGATTCAGAATTATTTGATAAGATAATAAGTTATGTGGGAAACGATAACGAAAGGAACGGGTGATCTCAATTTACCAGATGTCAATTGGGAAGGAAATGCGAACCACAGGAAGCTACTTTTTTTGCTAGGGGCTTTACGTCGCACCGACACAGATAGGTCTTATGGCGACGATGGGATGGGAAAGGCCTATGAGTTGGAAGGAAGCGGCCGTGGCCTTAATTAAGGTACAGCCCCAGCATTTGCCTGGTGTGAAAATGGGAAATCACGGAAAACCATTTTCAGGGCTGCCGATAGTGGGATTCGAACCTACTATCTCCCGGATGCAAGCTCACAGCCGCGCGCCTCTACGCGCACGGCCAACTCGCCCGGTTCCACAGGAAGCATGACCAACAAATGGCAAATAAGTTAATATGGGAAGGGCACCTGATTTAGAAAGTGATGGAACCAACTAGAGGGAAGAATATCCTAGATGTGGTGCTGGTAAAACCAGGTGAGCTCTATAGAGAAACTGAAGTAATAGATGGTATTAGTGATCACGAAGCTGTTTTTGTAGAAATTAAAAATAAATGTGAAAGAAAGGAAGATTTTAAAATGAGGACTACTAGGCAGTACCATATGGCTGATAAAACAGGTATGAGGGAGATTTAATAAGTAAGTATGATCGGTAGAAATCTGTAAATAAAAAATGTAAACAGACTCTGGGATGGGTTTAAAGAAATTGTTGAGGAATGTGAAAACAGGTTTGTACCTTTAAAGGTGGTAAGGAATGGTAAATTTCCACTATATTATAACTGGGAAGTAAAGAGGCTAAGAAGGAGGTGCAGGTTGGAAAGAAATAGAGTTAGAAATGGCTGTGGAAGTAAGGAGAAATTGAAGGAATTTACTAGGAAATTGAATCTAGCAAAGAAGTCAGCTAAGGATAACATGATGGCAAACATAATTGGTGGCCATACAAATTTTAGCGAAAAATGGTAGAGTATGTATAAGCACCTTAAGGCAGAAACAGGTTCCAAGAAGGATATTCCGGGAATCATTAATGAACAAGAGGAGTGTGTATGCGAGAATCTTCAAAAGGCAGAAGTATTCAGTCAGCAGTATGTAATGATTGTTGGTTACAGGGATAATGTCCGGATAGAGAAGGTGACTAATACTAAAGAAGTATTAACATTTACCTATGAAAGCAATGGCATTTACAGTAAGATACAAAAGTTGAAAACTAGAAAAGCAGCTGGAATTGATAAGGTTTCGGGGGACACACTAAAGACAATGGGTTGGGACATAGTACCATATCTGAAGTACTTGTTTGATTATTGTTTGCATGAGGGAACCTTACAAAATGAATAATAATAATAATAATAATAATAATAATAATAATAATAATAATAATGGCGTATGGCCTGCAGAGAGACCTGGTGCAGGTCTTTTTCTAGTAGACGGTCTATTAGGCGACCTGCATGTCTGTGAAGATGCGAGCCCTACCTAGGATGATTTCTAATGTTGAATACGCCACACACACCCACCCCTCGAGCCATTGGAATTAACCAATTACGGTTAAAATCCCCGGCCCGGCCGGGAATCGAACCCGGGACCCTCTGAACCGAAGGCCAGTACGCTGACCATTCAGCCAACGAGTCGGACAACCAAAGAATGGAGAGTTGTTATAGTAGCCCCTGTATATAAAGGAAAGGGTGATAGACATAAAGCTGAAAATTACAGGCCAGTCAGTTTGACATGCATTGTATGTAAGCTTTAGGAAAGCTTTCTTTCTTATTATATAAGACATGTTTGCCAAATTAATAACTGGTTTGATAGAAGGCAGTTTGGGTTTAGGAAAGGTTATTCCACTGAAGCCCAACTTGTAGGATTCCAGAAAGATATAGCAGATATCCTGGATTCAGGAGGTCAGTTGAACTGTATCGCGATTGACCTGTCTAAGGCTTTTGATAGGGTAGATCTCATGAGAGACTACTGGCAAAAGTGAGTGCAATTGGACCTGACAAAAGAGTGACTGAATGGGTGGCTCTGTTTCTAGAAAATAGAACTCAGAGAATTAGAGTAGGTGAAGCTTTATCTGTCCCTGTAATAATTAAGAGGGGAATTCCGCAAGGCAGTATTATTGGACCTTTATGTTTTCTTATATATATCAATGACATGTGTAAAGAAGTGGAATCAGGGATAAGGCTTTTCGCAGATGATGTTATTCTGTACAGAGTAATAAATAAGTTATAAGATTGTGAGCAACTGCAAAATGACCTCGATAATGTTGTGAGATGGACAGTAAACAATGGTATGATGATAAACGGGGATGAAAGTCAGGTTGTGAGTCTCACAAATAGGAAAAATCGTCTCAGTTTTAATTACTGCGTTGGTGGGGTGAATGTTCCCTTTGGGAATCATTGTAAATACCTAGGTATTAATATAAGGAAAGATCTTCATTGGGGTAATCATATAAATATGATTGTAAATAAAGGGTAAAGATCTCTGCACATGGTTATGAGGGTATTTAGAGGTTGTAGTAAGGATGTAAACGAGAGAACATATATGCCCCTGGTGAGACCCCAACTAGAGTATGGTTCCAGTGTATGGGACCCTCACCATCATTACTTGATTCAAGAACTGGAAAAAATCCAAAGAAAAGCAGCTCGATTTGTTCTGGGCGATTTCCGAAAAAAGAGTGGCGTTACAAAAATGTTGCAAAATTTGGGCTGGGAAGACTTGGGAGAAAGGAGACGAGCTCCTCGACTAAGTGGTATGTTCCGAGCTGTCAGTGAAGAGATGGCGTGGGAGGACATCAGTAGACGAATAAGTTTGGGTGGTGTCTTTAAAAGTAGGAAAGATCACAATATGAAGATAAAGTTGGAATTCAAGAGGACAAATTGGGACAAATATTCGTTTATAGGAAAGGGTAGTTAGGGATTGGAATAACTTACCAAGGGAGATGTTCAATAAATTTCCAATTTCTTTGCAATCATTTAAGAAAAGGCTAGGAAAACAACATATAGGGAATCTGCCACCTGGGCGACTACCGTAAATGCAGATCAGTAGTGGTTGATTGATTGAAGAGCATTGTGGGATGCGAGGTTGTGACGATATACATAATATTGTCCCACAAGTTAACTAAACAGTTAAATTACCGTGTTGAAAAGACTATGTCCAATAATTCATGATTCTTATGTAATAACAGATATTGCTAGAAGTCAGGAGATTTAGAGATACATTCCTTAATGTAAGTGCTTTCACATGTCACCAAATTGTCCATAGTAGTAGACATAAAGAACTTCGAGGTGCTATTACGTGAAATCCCTTACCCCCCGTGGTACTACAGCTTGTTAAGTGCTTTGGCCTGCTAAGGCGTCTATTGACCAGCGATATGACCTGCAGTTATGGATCTGCCACCTGACCAGCATGATCATATCCTCAACGATATGGCTTGGCTTTCTTGATCGCGACTACTGCCTCTTGCACCAGACCGTTTCTCAGTAGGCCTCACGAGGCTGTTGTAACTTCATTCAAACACTTTGTTGAGGATTATAGTCATAGGACGGGCCAGGAATCGAAACCGGTGCAACCATTTAAAAGAAATACACGCTAATAATACGCAATGTTGCCAGATATGATTAGTCAAAGTAGGGGAATTCCCTAATTCTTTACTCAAAACCAGGGAACGAATGATACTTATTAATATTTGAAATATGTACTGCATCCATGTGTTATGAATGATTTCTTTTCTTTTCGTCGAAGGATGATCAATATCATGTTCAGAACTTCGTTTTTCTTCATGGTTGAAGGACACGAACATGATTAAACACAATCAACAGAATCTCAAATCACAAAGCAACCTTCTCTTTTTTATAAAAAAGAGAATAATTGGTTCGCCTTTGTTTCAGGCCACTTTATGGGAAGACAAATCACACAGTAATAACTTTAATGAAAGTGCTGAGAATTACACAGCACTTTTAATTGTTATATTGCATTAAAGTGAACAAAGAAATGAAATACAATATTCTCATATCCTTTATGTATAAATTTTGTGTGGATGGAAGAGGTATGATTATAATTTTATACTAATAGGCAAATTATGGTATTTTTACGTACCGTAATAAGAGTATTATGGTTCATTGTGCAATCAGCTAAAATATGGTATGCATACCATAAGCTAATTATGATAGCTTGGCATCGCTAATATGAACGGGTGTGAAAATCCACTGTCTTACTCGCTTGTATTTTATCAGCATTTTATTTTTTGCAAAATGCTTAATGTCGCGCTAACTCGTACATGTTTTCGACGATAGTGGAGAGGGAACGGTACAGCAATTCAGGTACAGCTCCAGCATTTGCTGATGTGGAAATAAGATGTAGAAAACCACAATCAGGGCTGCTGACCGTGGGGTTCGAACCCATCATCTCGGAAATACGAGTGTGTACCCAACTCACCTGGTCACATTTTCTTGCTAATTAGGTATCTCATCTAGTTAGGCACTCGTCTGCTGATCTCAAGGAAATGGGATCGAATCTCTACCTGGTCAGTTGGTAGCAAATGGTGCTTACATACGGTGGATGTGTTGGTGGTCATTTTTGTTTTGAGAGGAAGTAAAACTGAGCAACTATCCTGCTTACATACGAAAGACACGCATCAATAGACCTAGTACCATACTATCAATACCGATTACGATAAATTTCCGGATCTTCGTCGTCTCATAAGACCAATAGGAACTTTATAATAATAATAATAATAATAATAATAATAATAATAATAATAATAATAATAATAATAATAATAATAATAATAAATACCGGGCGAGTTGGCCGTGCGCGTAGAGGCGCGCGGCTGTGAGCTTGCATCCGGGAGATAGTAGGTTCGAATCCCACTATCGGCAGCCCTGAAGATGGTTTTCCGTGGTTTCCCATTTTCACACCAGGCAAATGCTGGGGCTGTACCTTAATTAAGGCCACGGCCGCTTCCTTCCAACTCCTAGGCCTTTCCTATCCCATCGTCGCCATAAGACCTATCTGTGTCGGTGCGACGTAAAGCCCCTAGCAAAAAAAAATTATATATATATATATACACATTTTCTGGACTAAAATCGTTCACTTTTACACTTTATTTGCCAGTCTTTCGTATTCTCCAGCCGTAAATCTATTTCCAACCTTAGTCTCACTTTAATGTAGTGAATTTTGAAATTAGGAATCACTACAAGAACTGTAAACATCTGAGACACATCACGTAAATGTCAAATGTCCAGTAAGACTGAGGAATAATAAAAAACAAACGAGAAGGATCCCGTAGCAAAACACACAACAATTTGTTAGCAACGTAGAAAATATACGAGGCAGATACAAAGTAAATCTTGTTGCAGTATTGAAATCCACACGTCATAATTTTGGAGATAATGTACAAATACCTGTCATTATAGTTCCGTATGGATCTATCTATACATTGTAATCTCTTCTCCGTATGCAGCCATAGGTTGGGTTTCAAACTTACCGTATTTCTCCGAATTTCAGACGGCGTTTTTGCTCAGAATTTCATGTGAAAAATCATGGGCCGTGTTGCATTCGCGACGTAGCTGTAATGAACACAACAGCCAGCTACCACGGTAACCACGCCGCGTCCCTTCATCCCCCCGCGGGCATAAAACGTCTGCGTCTTTATTAAACATCGCTAGCCGCGGCAGGCAATTGCACAGTGCCTCTGTGTAACATCACTGGTTCTCGGAAAATAGTTAAGATTGAGTGACATTCTACTAGCCTCTACAAACACTTTCTGAAATCTGCAGAATGGCGTTAAAACATTGGTCCTACTCTACTGAGCTAATTGCAAAGTCGACCGTAATATACCATACTTCCAAGCCCCAGCTTTACGGGAAATGTCATTCGAAATGGAATAGCAAGGCTGAGACCCTTAGAATTCTTTGAAAGTCCAAGACTGCTCAGTTACAAACTTACAACGCGTCTACTGTACCTGACGCTTAAAAAAGTAACCGTTTTATAGACAACAGAAATATAAGAGCCATTCCAAAAGATACGACCCGGAGGCTATAACATGAAAACCTGGACCATTATTTCAAAAGTATTGCCCAGCACTGTTGAGGCACTTGTTCCAATGCGACACAAGGCAGTGAATGGCCGCCTCGTAAAATTCCTAGGACTGCATTGTGAACCAGTTCGGAACGTACTGCTTGACGTCGTCGTCCGAAGTAAATCGTTTGCCTCTCAGAGCCTTCTAAATATTTGGACTTTTTGCGCAGCGGCGACCCTGCATGCTTTATCGTTTGGACTCGGGCTCGAAGTGATGACACCATATCTCGTCTCCAGCGACCACTCGTGACAGGAACTCATCCCCTTCCTTGGCATAGAGCAGCAGGATGTTCAAAAGAGAGGTCCATTAGACATGCTTCCTGTGCTGGTTTAATACTGTGCGGCACTCATTGGGCGTACTTTTAGCGACATTTCAATCTGTCCTTAATTATGGCGTGAAAACTACCGACGCTCACTCCAGCTTCTATGGCTGCTACCGAAAATCACCGGTCTTGCACAATGAGGACACCCACATGCTGGACAATGGCATCGGTGATGCCGTGTGACGTTCCAGACTGTACATCCTCGGCCAACGACATTCGTCGTTCCCTGAATCGTTTCTGCCACGCTTTGACCATTGAAACAGGTATGCAGCGCTCTCTGTACACTTGTGCCAGTTCCCCTCACCCCTTCTGCTGTCTGGACACGCTCTACACCCCTTTTCTCTCCTTTTGAAGCCCCCATTTCACTGTTGGCAGCACGACTGGGTGCCGTGGCCGATCAATGGATGCGCGTGCTGGCTCTGTCGTCACGTGGTTTGCACCCATGTCCCTTAGGAACTCGGGCCTCTTATAAGGACCGCACCTTCTTCCGCAGCAATTGCACTACGATCTTTTCAGCCGTTTTCATTTTAAATGCTCTGGCTCGTTTCTTTTCAAATGGCCCTCATATTTTCGCAATGGATTTTTGGTATTGTAGAGACACGTGGAACAGGTATTGCTGGCAAAATTTCAATGGGTTCTCGTCGATATTATGATGCCAATTTTAAGTTAATGGTTATTAAACGCGCGGAAATGAAGAATAATTGTGCAGCCGCAAGAAAATACGGGGGCCGATGACCTAGATGTTAGGCTCCTTTAAATAACAAGCATCATCATCATCAGAAAATACGGTATATCTAAAGCCAATGTTCGGCGCTAGCGTGAAGCTAAAAATAGCTTTAAAAAGCGTACCGTACAAAAATGCATTCAGTGGCCCGCAACAAGGACGCTTTACACAAGTCGAAGATGCAATTTTAAGGTATGTGCGCGAAAAACACAAGGGCGGAGTGGCCATATCGCGGCGCACAAAACTCATTTACCTTCAGTGTCCGCGTCTTTATTATTGTATACATCGCTAGCCGCTGAAGCCGATCGAAGCCGGCAAGCGAGATGCGCGTCTAGCGGCATCCCATTCTACCAGACGCTTAGTAAGAGTTTTATAGACAACAGGGATACTTTCATGATAGATTGTTGTATTGTAGATACACGTGGGACGAGTACTTCCAGCAAATTTTCAACGGGTTCTCTTCGATATTATGCTGCCAATTTTAAATGAATGGTTATTAAACACGCGGAAATAAAGATTAATTGTGCAGCCGTAAAAAATACGGTATAACTAAAGCCAATGTTCAGCGCTACCGTGAGGACAAAGGTAGTCTAAAATTGCATACTGAACAAGAAAGGCATTGAGTGACCCGAAACAAGGATGCTTTAAAGAAGTCTAACATGAAATTGTGAGGTATGTACGCGAGAAACGCACGGTCGGAAAGGCCATAACATAAGATGCGATACGAATGCGGGCTCACGAATAGGAATTCCCTGAACTTTCAAAGGCAGTAACAGATACCTCTAACAAAATTGATATGGGAAGTAGATGGGATTTATATGATACTTTTATGTATTTATTTTATTTCTCAAATTAAATTTGAATTTTTAATAAATAAAATTATGATTTGACACAACACTTTTTAAGCCTGATTTAATTTTTTTGAAGGAAAGAGTTGGGGTCGTCTTGCATTCAGGGCCGTTTTGGATTCGGAGAAATACGGGACTTGGTGAACAGCGAGTATGGTCTAGCCCACGCTACGGTTATTTAGAGAAACTTGCATAAATATTGGGAGTTATTATCAGGCGTACCCCTCATATTGATGCAAATCCCATTGCAAAACCGATGTGAGGGTTGAGGTCTTGTTACTTGCTAAAATAACTTTGCATTAACCTAACTTATTATACAATGGCTGAAAATTAAATCCCAGTATCAAGAAAGAGTTGTGCTAGATAAACGAAATTCGCGAGGTATGTTTGCAGATCTGAAAGATGACGCCGCCTATTCCCATTTCCACGCTAGTCGACGAAGAGTGGTGCTAGCAGCTTATTGAGTTTGATCGAAGGGCTACGATAAGTTGGAGATTCTTTTCCCGATATTGCAGAAATACTTGGCGGGGATGTATCCACAGTGCATCGGTGTTGGCAACAATGGTCACGTGAAGGCATTGTCTCATGATGACCGGGATCCGTCCTCACTCGGGCCACTACGGAGGGGAAAGACCGCCGTATTCGCGGCATGGCTGTAGTGGATCGTATTGCCTCTGCAACAGCCATTAGAGCTTCAGTTAGCATCAGCGTGACACGGCGAACTGGAACAAATCGATTACTTGAGGGACAGCTGCGAACTAGACGTCCTGTATCGTCCATGCCACTAACTCCGAATCACTGTCATCCCCTGCGACTTCAATGGTGTCACGATAGTGCTCAATGGAAGGCGGAGTGGAGATCTGTTGTTTCTCGGATAATAGCCGTTTTGTCCTGGCCGTTTGTGTCAAGAATTGCTGGCTATAACTCATCAATATCTGCCCGAATACTTTTCCTGAACACATGAACGGCCTCTAACTTCTTCACACAGACGCACTGTTTGAGATATTCTGAAAAAGCATCCGGGGCTAAAATGTCTGCGGATGTTAGAATGATGGCTATTGATTTGAGAAGTAAAGTTCAATAAGTTTAGTCCGCTGTTGGATGTTCAACTTTTCCATGTTTACCTTTCCGAATATCCATTAGAAGACGGCGAAAGGAAATGAGAATGTCACTTTAAAGAGGAAAATTATGATATATTTCAATTCATGCGTGATTTCTGCGCCATCCCGTTCCATGCTAATCTCACAGGAAAACCGCCGTGTGGGCAAGATATTCGTTTGCAATTCAACCTGTTACTGAAATACACTTTAGCTCCAGTTACAAGACATACTCGATACCCAACCAGCCTTATGACCTTATATGAAAATATAGTTATTCGGAATAAGGTTTGGTATAGGAGGCCAACCATTATGCTTGGTATATTTCTGAAATATGGTAGGAAACTAATCAAAACAGCAGTCACCGAGCTCGATAGCTGCAGTCGCTTAAGTGCGGCCAGTATTCAGGAGATAGTAGGTTCGAACCCCACTGTCGGCAGCCCTGAAAATGGTTTTCCGTGGTTTCGCATTTTCACACAAGGCAAATGCTGGGGCTGTACCTTAATTAAGGCCACGGCCGCTTCCTTCCCACTCCTAGCCCTTCCCTGTCCCATCGTCGCCATAAGACCTATCTGTGTCGGTGCGACGTAAAGCAACTAGCAAAAAAAAAAAAAAAAAAAGAACAACAGCAGTCGAAAATCAGCATTTACAGGTATCGAAACTCTGTTTCTAGAATAGTTCGTGTCCTACCACACCGGAATAGAAGTCAGATTTTAGAAGTATTTTTGCGTAAATAAGTGCCATAGTCGAAGGTGGGGGCGGTGCCTTTAGTGCGTCAGTATGATTTGGTAACGCTCGCCAATGATTTAGTGGTAGGCCTATTGCTACATCACGTCCTCAAATAGGAACTCCGTAGATATAAGACAAGAGTCGAGGCGGGAGTTGTTTAACGGAGTGGGAATTCGCAATTCATCTCCACTAACATCTAATAAAAGAATGTAGCTTCCAGATGTAATGTTAACACTCTGACTGATTACGTCGAATGCACTCTATCTGTTCCCCAGCAACACTCAGCTTCTGAATCTGCCGTAGCTCAGGTAAGGAGATATTGAGGAGTTGTAAAATTCCTAGAATCGACGCTGGAATCACATGCTCACATTGGTCAAACTGACTGTATTTTCTTTTGCCGAAATTATTCTGCACGCACTCCAAAAACTGTTGGACCGATGTTTTATTCTGTTTCCAGGACTTATCCCAAGATTAAACCGAAATTTGTTAATATCACGCATACATACAGAGTTGGGAAGTAATTGAGTGAAAGTGATGGCATTTCTCTTAACGAATACTTTTTAAGTTATTTTTACTTGTAGTCGTTACTTCATACTAAATGTCATATTTTCTTGTAATTTACTTCTTAAGATCATATTGTAATCGTTACATTCTAGAAATTGACATATTTCGCATCGAGAGTTTGGCAACATTGAAATACCAGCATTCGCAAGGTGTCATGCCAAGAATACGTAGGGACACTGCGGATTCACATTATTTATACACGATTTGGCTACGCACTGGTCATCTTGGCCGCCCAAACGACTTAATAGGTTGTGCGTGCCACAGAATTCAGCCGTTCTTTTACAATGCTTCTGTATCTAAATGCCCCTGTAATTGTACACTCTATGTACACACACACAACTGAATACACAAAAATAACATCTGTCTACCTGTCAGGTCATCAGCTCAGAGGCTGGTTGATTCTCAAATAGCACCACCAAAGATTATGCAGTTACGGGGGATCGCAACAACCGGTGGAGGCGCTAAAATGAGGCGTACTAGGCAAGATGAGGAGTGAGAAAGTTTGCCATCGCTTTCTTCACTGAGCCAGAATGTGCTATTGCAGCACAACTGACCCTATGAACAACACCTTTGATAATAATCAGACGCACTGGCCGTGCTCCGAATGCCATTACTCAGCACCACCCGTACCCCAGCAGCTTCCATATTGTCACAGTCATGGATGAGACTGGAGCTTTGGTGGAAGCTACATTTTGCTCTGGTATGTGCCAAGAGACTGATGCAAAAGTACTGCATCCATCAAGAAATGGAAGTAAGCGAAGCAATTACATAAACTGACAAATTACAATCACATGAGGTAAGTAGGTGACCTTGTTGAGTCGTCTTCACCTCTATATACCGGTATCATACAGCAAACGAGAAATGAAGAGAAACTGTTCACCTTTTTGCAAGAGGTTCTTATGATGTTGTTATGAGTATGACGTGTGAGTCCTTATCGTTGCCGAACATCCCTTTAACTCTTACATAACTCACAGTGTACACAAGCAGCAACAGATGTGGTCACTTACCGTCAGGCCTTGGAGAGGATTTCCACACTTTCTGTAATTAACGTCGTGATTGTCCAGACCACAGATAAGAACCAATGGTAATGTATGTGAGAAGTGTGTGCATTCTTTTCCTACATACTGTACTGTTAGATTTCCTGTACATTTTAGAGGTCCCCTTACTCTTCTTCTTGACATTCATCCATGAATGTGTTACCACTAACTTGTATTACAAGAAACTTGAAGCATATATTTCCTTTGAACGTTTGACTCAATGGGGAACAGCTGTGCGACATACAACATTCAGCCCGTCCCTGGCTTCTCACCAAAGTGGCCATTGATCCAATCCCAGCCCATGCTTGCAGGAATTTCTAAATGGAAGATAACTTCTCTGTGATTCTCCACCGTGGCATTGATTACGATGTCAACAGCCACGTTAAAATAGAGAAGCACTCGCTTGTTGGTTAGCTGCATTTCAAGACATTTGTTTCTTACACCCGAATCTGCTCAACGAAATTAGGTACAATCAGTCAATCAATTTTGTTGTTGTTGTTTCCACGTAAAGGGCTTCGGATATAGAGGTTAACAGCCCCGTATGCTCAGTGCAAGTTGGTGGTCAATGGGAGTATTTAAGAATAAAGCCATAACACAAGGAAATAAGGAGAACCAATGCATCTTATACAATAAAGACATGGAAGTAGCACTCCTACTAAAATACGGCAAAGAAACAAAAAGAATTACATAACATATAGATGGGGAACTAATAGGTACAGTAGAGAATTAACTTGAAATTTACACTCTTGTTAAGTCACATAAGATCCACGAAGGTAAAAGAGAGTTAGGCAAAGTATTGTTTCCCAAAGAGGGAACGTACAAGGGATATAAAAATTCGAAATATTGTCACAATGCCGGAAGCTACAACGAAGAAATACCTGAGATAGCTGAACTGCTGGAAGTTAATTTACTGCTGTAAGTTCATTTACTGCTGTTCATAATCAACACAGTAATTTCAAAAATAAGGTTTAAAGTTCAATTGGACGATTAATGTTTTGCAACTCCCATAGATGCCCCCTCCCCCCCCCCCCCCACCCGACAAAAGTTAGTTTCATACGGTTAGAGGAAATAATTACAAACGCCGTACAGAATCGGTACGGGAAGAAGATGAATAGTTAATAATGTTATTTGCTTTACATCTCACTAACTACTTTTACGGTTGTCCGAGACGCCGAGGTGCCGAAATTTAGTCACGCAGGAGTTCTTTCAGGTGCCAGTAAATCTACCGACACGAGGCTGACGTATTTGAGCACCTTCAAACACCACCGGACTGAGCCAGGATCGAACCTGCCAAGTTGGGGTCAGAAGGCCAGCGCCTCAACCGTCTGAGCCACTCATCCCGGCAGATGAATAGTTAAGTAAGAGTAGTCAGCTTCACCGCTGCTGACAGATTCCTCAAAAGTAATTCTTAACATACTTTCTCCCTCTCCCTCGAACTCTCACCTCATTTCTGGTTGAATGATGAGCATGATCAGAAGAGAAATCAGCTCCTCGATCACGGTGGACACCCGCTCGAACACCCGTAGTTGGACAGGGTGCTGGTTCGATTACAGACCAGGTCAGTGATGTTAGACGGGTCTCGTTAATTCCTGTGGCGGAGCGAGTTAGCCGTGCGGTTAGGGTCGGGCAGCTGTGAGCTTGCATTCGGGAGATAGTGGGTTCGAACTCCACCTGTCGGTAGCCCTGAAGATGCTTTTCGTGGTTTCCGATTTTCACACCAGGGAAATGCTGGGGTTGTACCTTAATTAAAGCCATGGCCACATCTCCTTCCTAGTCCTAGCCCTTTCCTATCCCACCGTCGGCATAAGACCTTTCTGTGTCAGTGCGACGTAAAGGAAATTGGAAAATTAATTCCGTTGGCTCGACGAATGGGTTTTTGATCGTCTTAATACACCCGTCTTCATGCATACACAACACACCGTAACTATCACTTACCAATTCACACCTCCACCAACCGCCGAGGAAGCTCGAAATAGTTGAGTACATTCTTCTTCACACGTAGCTGGCGTCAGAAAAGGCAGTAAAACTAACCCCACCAGGGAGTGAACAAAGCAGCAGATATGTGTTTCTCATAAGTTCTCTTGTAAGAAGAAGTTTTCAAAGAAGTCGGAAAAATCGAGCATTTCTTAGGGGTTTTCCAATGTGCATTAACGTTGATCACGAAAATTCAGCCCAGTCCAATTCCTGGACGTTGACTGCCACCAACTTGGGTGCCCTCTACTGTTTCCACCTAGCCAGAGTACATTATAACTTACGGTTACATAAATGTACAAGTCCGGTATAGGCTATCTGGCAGTCATCCACATTTCCTCAAAAGCTATCTGTCTAATATAAACCATTGAATCGTTATAAATCGTCTCAAATCTGTTTAACTCACCTCCGGTGCCGCTTAAAATGTACATTTCTAACACAATCTTTTTTGACAATGTACTCTGTACTCCTCTAGCCGAGTCCCAGTCGATACTCCTGTTATTAAACAGTTTATTTCATTTCAAAAATCTCACGAAGTTGTACATTATAAATATAAATGATTACAAAATTCCTGATCCGCATGTAAACTGATCAATAATATATTTCTTTTAATTTTTGCTGTAGTGAAATACTTATTCAGGGCATGTACGGACAAGTTCGCTTCCTATGAGTGTCCAATATTTCAATTTAATGCCATTTGAATGGGGAGTGCGTTAGATACTGGCGTTCTTCACAGTACTTGAAAGTTACTATATAAAATGGAATAAAATTATTATAACGTCAAAAGTATCTTCTGGGAGAATATTCTCACCTCATTCAAATTAACTATCACATAAATACCCGCTTTTTGCTAACCTATTGTCGTTCAGACTACCAGGCCTACCTCCGGCTATGTTAATTGTGTATTAGCCTTTCTTCAAGCCATCCATATACCCGAATTACAACCATTAAGGATCTCAGAGTAAGCTAAAGTTCAAGTCCTCTTCTGGAGAGACAAGCAAAGCAAAAGCCGCACGGCTATGAATTTCCGATACAAATTCGATGTGACCAACACGCATCATACATTGTAACTAGTAAAACTACGGTCAGTTTACAACATATCAACTCTGTTCAAACCTGTGGAGATATATACTATTTTACAGATAAAACAACCGGATTGAAAGGCCTTATCATTTTGACTCTATGTTCTTGTGCAATTCAAAAGTAAAAACACATCGTTCAAATTGATATTTTAAATTAATTCTATCCACACGTGCGGTTTAGTGTGTGTAGCGTGATAAGTAGGCAGGAGGTGATATGTTGGGTAACCATCTCCGTCAGTGTGTTTACTTGAGGTCGAGTTGGCTTCTAACCCACTTTTCTATTCTAATTCCCCATTTTAGCCTTTCAGACTAGTCTTAGACGTGTAGCAGTGCCGATAATCCAGCTCGGAAGGGCCGGACAGGAAACTAGAATGCTGACTCTCGGCAACAGAACTCCTTTCTAAGATCTTTCCTGAACAGCATTGTGATGTTTAATCATTCATAGCAGGAAGGAGAAAGTTCTGAAAGCCATGTACGTTGGGAATCAGGAATTTCATGCAGTAATATATTGGAATTCAAATGTTTAACAAGTTCTGTATATTCTAATGTTATAATGAATAAAATACTGCAACAGAACGTTCGATCCATACTTGCGAATAAAGTGATCTTACAGCGACTTTTATATTTTTATATACTGAGGATTTTGCTTTAGCCACTAGGAGCTTATCATCCCATTCGTTTGGACCGAAAATCAAAAATCGAGGGTTATTTAACGCACACAACACCGCACAGCAAAAAAAAAAAAGTAGCTTCCTCCTACTTCCACACTTCTCAACAAAAGTTCCCTGTTCCTCATCTTCCCTCTGTTGTTCTACCGGCAGTGACTCGTACCGATTTCTGACAGACACCTGTCCTGAATTCTGATCCTGAATAGAGCCCTTCTTTTGCTAGTGGCTTTACGTCGCACCGACACAGATAGGTCTTATGGCGATGATGGGATAGGAAAGGCCTAGGAGTTGGAAGGAAGCGGCCGTGGCCTGAATTAAGGTACAGCCCCAGCATTTGCCTGGTGTGAAAATGGGAAACCGCGGAAAACCATCTTCAGGGCCGCCGACAGTGGGATTCGAACCCACTATCTCCCGGATACCAGCTCACAGCCGCGCGCCCCTGACCGCACGGCCAACTCGCCCGGTAATAGAGCCCTTACCCTGCAATCTCCTTCCCCTTAAAACATTAGACAGCCTGTCTTTTACAATTCCCCTCTTACCTTCTCATCCCTCTTTTTCACATACTCTATCCTGTACATATTTTGAGGGAGGCCTACCTTATTTCTTGTCTTCTGAGAGATTCTTAATTATCTCCCTGAAACTCTCCAACTCTTCCCTCATACTCCTTAATGCCTGGCCACACCCACAGTTCCTATACTTGCACCCCTTAGCCATTCTTTACGGAAAAATGAAAATAAAATAAAAAATAAATGAACTTGTTCTGTGCAAAATAGAAATGAAAGGAAATAAATATTGTCTAGAATAGTAGCCCTACACAAGGGTCACACGACAATAATGTAATTAATATCCTCCTACAGTACGATACTTCTTTGCCGTACTATACTTTTATCCTACAACACCCTAACAGGATAAAAACTGGCGTTAATTACTGAATACCGAAGGGAATACACAAGAATTATACAATTCTAACTGCTGTTAATCCTATCCTAATTTCTACAACTTTAGTAAGAGGGTTTCTACAGATACTTCTAGTATACAACACACATATTTTACAATAATGGGATAAGCACGCTAATTTCTAACGATATACTACAATACAGTATACCACAATAACTTTTAAACCACGTACAGACAATACGTTATCACTAAGCACAAACAGAAATGAAAATTACAAGTTTAAAATTCGCAAGAACTACTCAAAAATTATCAACAAAGCTAAACACGGTTACATATTATTATTAGTGCTATTTTATCCCACTATGCTCTAATAGATACGCACGAAAGGTACACACACAACGATACACACGAATATAGCAGGCAAGATACTGTTTAGAATAGCGTATCTACACTACAATTCTCAACTGAAATGTGGTTATATGACTTTTTACAGCTGGTGGATTACTAACATTTTCCCTACTACACGGGACGGAGAGCAAAAGTGTCCTTAAATGCTGAAAAATAAGAGGTTGTCTACAATAAGTTTTCAAAAGTAAAAAGTCCTTTTGTCAAAACTACGCCGGGGACTTGAATTGCAATATTATTGGGATATAGGTATTTGATTAACTTATTAACTTTTACTCGATGGATAAACGAAGGTGCAAAGTACAACGTACTCGGGGGACTTACTACAAATTATCGCAATGCAGTAATCAGCTGATAATTGTATTTATTTACTCAAATGCTAATATGATCTGGTGGGAATGCAGCAAACTATGTCAAAAAACCAAAGACTGTTGAGTAATTCTACAGTGAAATACCGTGTATTCTCTTTAACTTCTTTTTTAAAATCGAAAACAGCCGTATCATGTTATTTAATTGAATAAATTATTATCTTCGTGATAGTTTGAACGGATATCTATACGAAATACCGGGTCTCTTGTCTGCCCGAACTTCTTTTGATAATCCGCCTTTGTAAGTATTATACCTACGAACCTACAGAAACAATTTTTGAAGTTATTATTAATACCTAAATTGTTTTCTAAACCTAAATTAGAAGTAAAGTACACCACACTTAACCTAGAAAACGTAATCTACTGAACCCCAATTGAACTACTTTATATAAACTTCAACTAAATATCGCTACTCCCAATTTCTACCAACCAGCACTAAACACCAATGGTGTAGCACTAAACTGATCACACACACACACAAAATTAAACTATTTCAATTAGTTTTAACTACTTTACCACTACAGTAATGCAAGAGTACTCTCAAAAGCTGACCATTCACAAGTGCATCCAACAATGGCACGTGTTACCCTTCAAGACACATCACTTCCAGTATTTCGACGGAGGTATGAACTTCCATTGTTTCAACTATCCGCATTTTACCTACCAGATGTTTTAATCTTCAATAACAATACCAACGAAAGAGTAACGCACTTAATTGATACACATTGGGTCAATTATACTCAGACTTAGACGGGTCTAAGACGGAAGGAGGAATTTCTGATGCCTACTATTGCCTTGCCCTCCACCGTTCAATATATTCCCTCTTCTCAGCGAGGCTTCAGTATTCACAGGTGAAATACTTGCCGTTAAATCAGCCATCACGTTCGGCGTGCAGCACTTCGGTAGAATATTTATTCCCACGGGCTCCAAAATGCACTTAAAATTAGGACAACCATGAAGGAACGAACGTTAAAATAAGTACATCATGGATATACTGAATAGTATGTATCAAGCTAAGGAAAATGGAAAAATAAATCATCTTATGTGGAACACTGGTATACTTCACTACGAAACTGTGGACTAAATGGCGAAACAGAGCATCACATAAGCCCAGTTCCAACCAATACCCCCTCTGTATACAGAATTCAACATCACATGAAGAAACAGACTGGACAACAATACATCTCATCAAGGCAAACATTACGCCGCTATCCAGAGATACATCGCACAGAAAACATGGTTCAAAATTCTATCTCTTACTCGCCGACATACCACCTCAGTTTTGAAAGTGAGACTTGGACATGCATCTTACCCAAGTCATCTGTTCAGAATCAATGTTCAAATACCCTAATATCCAAATCGTCTCTCTGATAACAATCAAGAAGTAGACCTCAACCATACATTTTTAGGATACATTAAATACAAATCATAAGCTACCAATTTCGATTAATCCATTTAAAAAAAGAAAGTTACACTTCTCATGCCTGTTTCGTCGTTGTTTGTGGCCGCCGTAACTTCAATATCGGAGGGGGTCTGTTCGTGATAATTTACTGATGTAGGCTGATATAAGGTCTGTGAAATATACCAGTACAATCATAGTAAACCTTTCTGCTTGCGAGATCTATCTAGAAACTCGGAAAATATTCTGTACTGTCTGTAATTGCTGTAGTTGCTTATGTGATTGCAAGATGTACTTAGTTCGGATGTGCCAAGAGTTCAAGAAAACGTGCGCGGACATTGTCTCGCTCTTTTCTACTTGTGGACTTATATTTCTGGCACACTGTGCCTCAACTTCTAAGAGTATGAATTGCCATGACTTGTATATGTGTGGTGGCCAATCTTTGGAACGTGATTTACTATTTCGAAAATATCGCTCGCATTGAGCGGCATTGGAACGGTAATGCCTTGGTGAGAATGTAGCAATGAAGTCATTCAGCTATAACCTCCACGCTTTAAAGTGCTTACAGAGTGTATGAGAATCCTTCATATACTTCAAACTGATGATTCTTAAGGATCACCCATAAATAAAAACTGATAATTACACCAGCCCTTCCTCACACAATAGGAGGTACTGTCACAGAATTTGGCAGAACCACATAGAAGAGTGTTCAACTTTCATAATCACACTGACTGTTGGTAGTTCCGAAAGCTGATCCTAAAAGGCCCATGAAGTTCAGTGCGATGTTGTGCAGACAAGACTGCGTCTTCTACAAATAATCTACCTTACCGTACGCAAGGAATGTAGGCCTATATTTGCATGAAGTATTTATGAACTCCTGCTATATATATCCGGTTCATTTTCCATTACACGCAAGCATAGGAAAATTAACACAACGAAAATTGTTCTAATGGACTGCATATTGAGATATGTCTGAGAGGCGCGACCAGTCTAAAGGAAAATAATAGACAGGAAGAGCATAGTGGGATACGAGGATTCGTTTCATAAGTGACATATGTGATTTAGAGCTTCCTAACCGAGGTAATGAGAGCGTCCTTCGATTTTCCGAATGTTACAAATTGTGGAAACCCGTAACATCCACACCTTCAGGGACCTTCGTGCCCTATAAGGAGATGATTCCGCTTTCTTTTTATATCACTGCTTACAGCATCACATGAACATCGAAAACTATCCACAATTCTTACGCAATCCTAAACAATTCTCTCCTTCGTCATTATCTGGGATTTGGAACCCTCTTCGATTATTGCGTACAACGGAATGAGAGGAGCGTGTTTTCAGAGTTTAGCCATGCTGGGACGTCGGAAGTAGGCCACTGTCGTGTGGGCTTATTTTGGCTGCGTCGCCCCCGGGCTCGGGTTGGTCCACCGGACACCTTCCTTACCTCCGATCGTCTCAAGTTCATGGACACCTCCTGGAACCCACGCGTGATTTACAAAAATTCTTAAGTTGAAAGGCCTTATCGAGTCTTTAAAAACACACATTATTTCACACACCATAACATGTGATCGTAGTAAAGACCCACAACCATAAATACAAACAAGATCATTTGTAGAGGGAGCAGTAACATGTAACCTCTACATAGCATGAAACTTTGTCATGTCTCTGTAGTTTATCACACTGATGAAGGTAGGATTCGTAATGAAACACATTTTAATTATTTGCTGCGACGATTATTTATCTGTATGTACATGAAATGTTTGAAAACCTGCTTTATTGTAGAATCTGTGTTACATTGTTTAGCGGTATTTATTTAGGCTTTATGTGCAATATAACGTACTATAGCTGCCTGGAACGAGTGTAGATAAGTCTAGGGATAGCTGTACTGAACGCCAGAATTTAAACCCTGTCTTCACAGAGGTACCTTGATCGTGAGTTGGCGTATTCGGTTGTGAAGACGAATGTGGCTGTTGGAACATGTAAAGAATAATAATTAATCTCCTTTCTGTTGTATCGTAACATAATACCAATTATATCATTACAATAAAATAACAGATTTGGTCAGAATTTAAAAATAATTTTTGTGCGCGTTTGCAGGTCATGTCCTGAATAAGAAATAAACGCAAGTTTTAAATTTGTGTATGTATGTATGTATGTATGTATGTATGTATGTATGTATGTATGTATGTATGTATGTATGTATGCGCATCACGAGAAAACGCCCAAATTAAACCGAATGGAAATCGATACGTTTGGTCAGCGGGGAAGGTACTACAGTCTAGTCGGTACATAATTTTACTAACGCTGGGTGTATTACCAGGGTTTTACTATTTATTTATGTAATTTATTCTGGCTCGGTGATGAAAGCAACGGGAAACTACCTCACTCCTCGTTTCCCTAATATGCCTTTTCAGTGTTGCCTAGGCCATATATGACAGCTGTTGGCAGTGCTGTTGAGGATCAAACCAGCCTTCGGGCTGAATACTCAACATACATACATTATCGGTTTAACGCCACACCGACACAGGCCGGTCTAAAGGCGGCGATGACATAGGACGGGACGAGGAATTAGAAAAGATACATCCCCAGCATTTGCCTGGTGGGAAAATGGTAAATCGCAAAAAACATCTTCAGGGCTGCCGACAGCGAGGTTCGAACTCACCATCTCCCGAATACAAGTTTACAGCTACGTGACGCAAACAACGTAGCCTATTCCCTCGGTCAAATATTAGGGTAAGGTCTAAAAATATAAATTATCCAATATTTCCGTCAATAGCAGTCCTATCGAAAAATGAAGGGCGCCATACCATAATGCCACTCGTGTTCGAAACCGAGTTAATGTTGAATCTGGTTTATAGTGTAGACCTACTGTATGTTCCACTCTCCATTTGCTATTGTTGCAGGAACTCAATGAGACAACTAGTGGCACTCCAGTGGCAAGAAATGAAATGTGACTGTCATAACGATGCATGTGCCGAGTTGTGTTGCACAGTTCTCTGGCCCTCAGTGTGATATGCGACTGCTGCAACGTCGAACAATGAGTAGCAGCTCACGCCTAACAATAGCAGAAAGAAGATGTAAAAATTGATCAAATCGGAAAAAAGGACAAACTCTGTATTTTCATATTTTAATACGAAAAACTCACAAGTAGATTAGAAAACGGAACCAATCTATTATGACTGGCATGTTAGCTTGTTGCCATTATTTTATAGCGTTTCCCCTGTTCGTTAATATAAACTCGTGTATTTACTGCTGCTATTTTAATAAATAATAATAATGTAATTGGCTTGACGTCCCACTAACTACTTTTACAGCTTTCGGAGACGCCGAGTTGCCGGAAGTTTGTCCCGCAAGAGTTCCTTCACGTACCGGTAAATATTCCGACACTAGGTTGATGTATTTGAGCACCTATGTTCCGCGTTCAAAACTTATACTCTGCTTTACTTTTGATGTGGCACATATTCTTTTCTGGTATCAGATTATAACGGTTGTGTTTCCATGTTTCAAGTGACTTGCAAGTGTCAGTTTTTATGTAGAGTTATTCCATTGGAACTCAATTGCATTGTTTAGAATGTTTTATGCCCTAAAGACCAATAATGATCAATAAGCGTGCTTAAGAGGCCTCATTCGTCCCACTTTAATCGGAAGGAAACTATATGGATAAAACGAAACACCGCAAGACAGCCATGAGAGTGGCATCTTATGAAATACTCATCCTGAAGCCAAGAACGTTTATTCAACGTGATTAATAGTAATGCATATCTATTGTGCTAGTAAGAATATTTGTCAGGTATTTAATGTCATATTTCAGGTACGGACACTTCAAGCAGATGTTTAAAGGTGAATTTGTGCCAGATACGAATTTACATGTTGGGTAAATTTTAAATAAACTAGTGATTTATAATACTGAATATAAGTTACAGTAGGGAAGTTATGATGTTGTTTTGAGAATACAATGGAAATGATAAATTTGTTGCAATAAAGTAAGGTGTAATGTCAAATTTTGTGTTATTATGTGTCCATAATAAGAGCGAGAGAGTTAACGACAATGTCAGGATTATCAGATAACCTTGTTCATGTGGACGAGGAATAACAAATAAATATGTCCTTGGTTCATGGGCGCCTTCGGTGAAATAATTCAATTTAGTCACCAGGGTGTGCTTTAAAGTCATCAGTGGATGAAATGTTAAATGAATATAATCTTACATGTCCCCCTTTAGATAGTAAAACCCCACACAGTAAGAATCAATTGAAATTCTTAATTAGGGCTAAAATGAGAATAATTGATAACGCGGAACACCACCATTTTATAATTAGTATACGTGTGATTTGACGTATTTTCTTTCTTGGTCATGTCTTGCCTCAGGTATATTTTGCTGTTTTAATGCCTTTTGTACAGTTGTGACAATGTTATTTAACTGTATTGTCTTCTTGCGTCGCTGAACCAGCGTTGTATAATATGTATATAGTCCACCCACGAATACCACATTGTGTTTATGTTTTCTTAGAGTTAGGGCTGGGACAGACAGCCAATGTGAGGTTATTTTAATAGGCACGTTCAAACAGAAATCCTACTACAACAGAATAACCCTGGACAAATAGTGTGCTCAGTGTATAATGTATTCAATATCGTCGCTGCTGTGTCAAAACCGTGAATATGACAATGCTCTTCCTATCCATTATTTCTCTTAAGACAGGTCACGCCTCCCAGCCACATATTGATATGCAGTCCATCAGAACAATTTTCGTTGAGTTCATTTTCCTATCCGGCTGTCTAAAGGAAATTGAACATTTAGGAGTGGGTAAATATGTCATGCAAACATACATTCCTACAGTACGGTACAGTAAGGTTTATTTTCCTTTACACTTGCGCAAAGGAAAATTAGCTCAACGAAAATTGTTGTGATAGACTGTATATTGATATGTGGCTGGGAGGCGTGACCAGTCTTAAGGGAAATGAGCATTGTCACATTTGTCACATTTGTCACATTTTTGGCCAAATCCACGTGTACGACATAGTTCGCACCCCACAAGCGTGCGAAGAAGGTGTGTGTCTGAAGTCGAAGAATAAAGGCAATAAAGTGGTTTAAACTGCGTTCATCGCTCGTTGGGGTCAATAGTATAACAATGGTTGACCGTACTGTTGTAGCTCAACATCAAATACAATGGTCAGTGGAATACTGGGAGAAGCCTTGGTTCGAAATTAACCGTCAGCCGTCCCTCAATGAGTATCAAAATTAATTAACGACCGACTAATTAACAATCAAGACGTAATTGAATGCGATAACAACCAATCAACGTGAGGTGAATGAATTCATCATAAATCTTCAAGATTTTCCATGCTCATTCCATATGAAGGCCGAAATAGAACCTACCTGAATCCCTGACTATTTTGGCCGTGCGGTTAGGCGCGTGCGGCTGTGAGCTTGCATCCGGGAGATAGTGGGTTCGAATCCCATTATCGTCAGCCTGAAGATGGTTTTCCGTGGTTTCCCATTTTCACACCAGGCAAATGCTGGAGTTGTACCTTAATTAAGGCTACGGCCGCTTCCTTCCAACTCCTAGGCCTTTCCTATCCCATCGTCGCCATAAGACCTATCTGTGCCGGTGCAACGTAAAGCCACTAGCAAAAAAAATTTTTCCTCAAATTCCTCGTCTGATGCGTTCTTTTCCCTAGTTGAAATAATATATAGTTCACATTTCCTTGAGGGTCTGGCAGTTAGTCAGTGAACAGTTGTGTGCACCATTAATAATTTTGTGTGGCTGTTCCTAGCCTGGTGCAGCCTTTGTAAAGCAGACCCTCCAGCGAGGGTGGGCGGCATCTTACGTGTATGGGAACTGCGTGTTGGGAATGTTGGGACAGTACAAACACCTAGTCCTTGGGCCACGGGAAATAAACATTCAGTCGAACCCGGAGCCCTCTGAACCGAAGGCGACTACGCTGACTAATCAGCCAAAGCCCCGGATGTGTGTCCCATTAAAAGACCATAACCTCCAATCCATGGCTTGTTTTTACGGTAGGGGACTGATCCGTCAATAAATCTGAAGGTTTGACGTCAATCAACAGAAGAGAATATAAATAAGCGTTAGAATAGTAGAAATGGCTTGAGGAAGTGGAGGAAAATAAACTAGTGTCATAAATCAATAAGAGTGGACGCAATTCGACCATAAAACCTGAAATAAGGTGGTATGGAAATAGTAAAGTGGCCTTGGTATTGTAATTAGAATAGCATGGGATTTGGCTAAGATACCTGCTGATTGGACGAAAGCTGTACTTGCACTTTCTTCTGTACAGAAGGAAAACAAATGATAGCAACAACCACTATTGAGGTACATATTGACCTTTATGTGAGACAATATATTTAAAGACAACACGTCACAGCTGTAAAAGCTTATGGGTTACTAGACCCTTCTAGGACTCGGCTTAGCGGTGGCAGACTGTTTACTACTACTATTAAATTGTTTTAATTCCTGCCGGGCTGAGTGGCTCAGACGGTTGAGGCGCTGGCCTTCTGACACCAACATGGCAGGCTCGATTCTGGCTCAGTCCGGTGATATTTGAAGGTGCTCAAATACGTCAGCCTCGTATCGATAGATTTACTAGTACGTAAAAGAGTTCCTGCGGAACTAAATTCCGGCACCGTAAAGGTAATTAGTGGGACGTAAAGCATTTTTTTTTCTTTTTGCTAGTTGCTTTACGTCGCACCGACACGGATAGGTCTTATGGCGACGATAAAGCAATTATTATTATTATTATTATTATTATTATTATTATTATTATTATTATTATTATTATTATTAATTTTCCTTTCTTGAAGGGGGGTTGGGCCTCTAAGATAGCGACGCCGTTTCTCAGACCAGGAGATCCGTGGTGGTGATGGAGATGTGTGTAGAAATTGAGGGGTTTGACGCCCGTGGCTTATCCTAGGAACTGTTCAGGCATTTACCTCACTACAGGAGAATGGAAAACCACGGAAAACCATTCTCAGGTCAGCCGACGGTCTTCCGAATGCAGAGGTGTAGGGCTACGGTTGAACCGTGGCCACCCGTCCTCTGCTCTGTTGGTCGTTCGGAGTGCAGGGCTGTTGGACCACGGACCAGCCTTGGCAACTTGTAGGCCAAAGCCTACTCTGCACCAGTGACGGTCTATCTACACCAGAGGTGCTCACGCTGGGCATTTCGTCCCGCGGGCACACAGCACTGTAAGTGGGCGGGCAGGCAGGCAGGCTTGCTACGTAAACTGCTCGCATTTACATCAGGCCAGCTCGGCCGCACTGAGCTAGCCTCAACAGGCGCCCAGCTGAGCACCTTTAATCTACACAGTCGAACCTAGTTAGCAAATGAGGATTGCAAACCAGCTATGGGAGATATGATTCTCCGTTATAAAACTGTGTTTCAGTTTATAAAGGTAGCCTACATGGTTTAAGCGTACAAGTTACGAATTCACTACATACCTTTGTAAATTGTAACTCAAAAATTGTAACGTTTAAGTTTTCTTTGAATGTATAAATATAAGAAAATAAAACTTACTGTTTGTATCGAGCGCAGTATAAATCAAACCAGAATATCTTGAAAAGGTCGGTTTTCTTGCGATTATAGCGTTTTTTTTTTATACTGTACCCCAATCAGCATTTTGCTGAATAGTGGAGGAGAGCTTCGTAATCATAATCGAACGTCAATGTTCCCTTCTCTGCAAAGTGTGTTCGCTCTCTCACTTCACTGTGACGTTTGCTTGCTACGTAAGCTGCCCGCATTTACGTCTGGCTAGCCTCAACGGGCGCCCAGCTGAGCACAGTCAAACCTAGTTATAAAATGAGGATTGCAAACCTGCTATGAGAGATATGATCCTCCGTTATCAAAAATAGTACTCACCGTGGAGATATAATGCCAAATAAGGCTTTCGTGGCCACAGACTAAAAGTCACACCTTGGACGTTTTTCGCTAATTGGCCGCGCACGCGTGTTTATGTGTTTTTGTTTGTGCAGCGTTTCATTCACAGCGTGCTATTGGACTCGAGAGCTGTACTGGCAGGCATTTCCAAAAACCAGGGGTAGTACCAGATTTTGATCATGGAGTATGATTTCCCATCTGGCGGGTTAGCCATCCTTACTTCCTTACTAGGCGGGACTGTTAGGTAGCGTCTTTGAAAAGCACGCTATGGGCAAAACCCTGCACACACACCACTGCCTAATATTCAAAACAGCTCTATTGCTGTGTTTATTCGATCCGTGGCCGTGAAAGACTTCACTGGCACTCTTTATAGACATTTAAAAAAATGTGTGTCCATCGGTTGTTAATATAAAAGATCTGAATCAGTGTGTTTTCTGACAACGAAGCAGTTGTCTGACCAGATCTTCAGTATGTGCCAAGGTATTCTGAAATGGGAAAAAACAGGCAAGTTATGCTTCAGAATGTTTGATCTACAGAAGTCATATATGTCAGGTATATGTTTTCGTCGCACCGACACAGATAGGTCTGATGGCGACGATGGGATAGGTAGGTACAGCCCCTGCATTTTCCGGGTGTGAAAATTGGAAACCACGGAAAACCATCTTCATGGGCTGCCAACAGTGGGGTTCGACCCCTCTATCTCCCGAATTCAAGCTCACAGCTGCGCGACCCAAACCGTATGGCCACTTGCTCGGTGTCGGTTTAAAAGAAAGAGATGGTTATGAGATGCTAGGTAAGTTATCAAAAGCAATCAGGGTTACAGGGAGATTTGACGTTAAAATACAATTTTGATTGAAGGTAGGCTATTGTTAAAGGATTGACAAGACGGTAACCCTTCAGTTTTTTATGAGTTATATAATGTAAGATATCACTGAAGGGTAGAATTCGGTTAGGTAGGTTTACTGTAAGCAGTTAGGTTTATTCCGATAACTTACTATTAATGGTAGGTGATGTTGAAAATTTAAAAATTCACTCTTTGAAACGTAAAAATTAATGCGGCGAGTATGGTATTTAAATTATTACAAAGTATTTCCAAGACAAAAAGTATGAGGCAGAACAGGAACCTAAGAAAGTTTGAATGTTATGTAGAGAATACAAATTAGGAACTGGTCAGTCGTTTTATGTGAGACAAATAGAATCAAGTTGTAACAAATTCAGTGACCTCACATAACACGATGAAATGTATGTTGCAAGTGGGAAATGAATTCACAGATGAAATTATCCTTAATTGTTGTTTCCAGAACAAATTACCGGTATAAGAATTAAAGCTGTATGGACTCGGAATATCATTTTCAACGCAGGAGATAACAGACATGATAGTAGCGAGAATTATATCTGTCCAAACAGGTGATGACAATAGCAGGGGGGTACTCATAATGCGGGAATACGGGCAAAATTACGAAGGAACAAGCAGGATGGAGTCGTGCGTAGTGAGTGGTTTGGCTGGTGGAGTAAATTGAAAATTACTTACTGAAATAATCATCATCATCATCATCATCATCTGTTTACCCTCCAGGTTCGGTTTTTCCCTCGGACTTAGCGAGGGATCCCACCTCTACCGCCTCAAGGGCAGTCTCCTGGAGCTTCAGACTCTTGGTCGGGGGATACAACTGGGGAGTATGACCAGTACCTCGCCCAGGCGGCCTCACCTGTTATGCTGAACAGGGGCCTTGTGGAGGGATGGGAAGATTGGAAGGGATAGGCAAGGAAGAGGGAAGGAAGCGGCCGTGGCCTTAAGTTAGGTACCATCCCGGCATTCGCGTGGAGGAGAAGTGGGAAGCCATGGAAAACCACTTCCAGGATGGCTGAGGTGGGAATCGAACCCACCTCTACTCAGTTGACCTCCCGACGCTGAGTGGACCCCGTTCCAGCCCTCATACCACTTTTCAAATTTCGTGGCAGAGCCGGGAATCGAACCCGGGCCTCCGGGGGTGGCAGCTAATCACGCTAACCACTAGACCACAGAGGCGGTCCATCTGACATTACCTACTGTAATACAGTAAGACACCGTTTCTGAGGTGACATGTATCCTACATTTACAACATTTTGTAACGCTGAAACAACAAATACCTGGTTAGACTAATAAGAAATAGACAGCTGAAACAAACAGGTTTCACATCTAGTAGATGAAGTGGTGCGAATAAATTCACGCTCACGACGTGGAAAGGGCGCCTTTCAAAGCTGACCAATGAAAACGATTGTTCGTCCATTTCTAGGATCGTAGTGTGTAAGTGCAAATGGTTTCTAGAGGACCAACTGCAATCGCTGTTGACGATTAAGATACCAGATACCATACCACCTGGACTACATTTACGAAAGAAAAAACATACGCCTGAACCCAGGATCGACCACTCGACCTCCTGCATGGTAACCCAAAACTCTATCTACTGCACCAACTGTACAGTATGATTAACTCCTGTTGACAGAGGTAGTTACCATACATGTGGTTACAGTGTTGCCAGATTGCTACTCTTCAACGTCGTTTTTCTGCCGGATATACTCGCAAGACGAAATTTTGTAAGAGACATTTTTTTATTGCTGGCATGTGAGGAGTCGCGCTGCGACGCCCGAGTGCGCGAATTACGCTTCACCCTGTATAAAATCGAGAACATATTCAACAGAGTAATTGAATTCATCCAGAAAGGTAGAAGAAAGGAAAGGAAGAAGCTATTGAACGGACCTGACTTGTATGAAGGTTTCGTTAGGAGGCATATATCAAGAAAACGCAATCATATAGAAGATACCATTGATTTAAAATACGTAAAGTCACGTCAGACATTTTGGTAGTCTGTATAATAACTTAGACATATACGTTCATCTAAGCCAATATAAAACAATACTGCAATACAAGAAGGCTTTGCATTTGACAAAATGTTTTCATTAATGTTTTCTTTGAATCCGTATTTCCTAAATGCACAAAAGACCGACATGATTGACCTGTAAATCGAGAATGGGGTTGACGACCAGAAGAGACCAGCCGACTTGACGGGCAGATGTGAGCTCGATTCCCGCAGAAGAGATGTCAGATGACCGAGCCCAGAACATCAAAGTAGGACCAATGCAGCTGATGGTGTAGCTGGACCAACACCAATCCCGGCAGACGAGTACAGAATACGATAAGTTGTCAGAATATTATCAAGTGAGTTTTATGTTTTCTTTTTAAAATGTAGACTGTGTATATTTGTTTGGAGTGTAATAGGTCGTTATATCTTCATAATATAATTCAATATCGAGAAGTTTCTCGCGACTGATCTTGGCAGGACTGGGAAGCCATGCCTAGAAATGAGCATCAAATACTAGCACACCATGGGTTTCAGATAATGGCACCGTAGCGTGCTTGCTATGGGCCTAGCCTTTCAGCAGGAGATCCTTGTTCAAGTTCCTCCCCTGGAAAAGTTTATTCTTCTATTCGAGCTCTCAAGCCGGTCGTCAGCCACGTGCAGGTTAGTCGCCCGCGAAACGATCGGATTTGCTAACTTCAGGAGCTGATAAAGTGACAGCAGTTCGAAATATCTAAACAAAATCCAATTATGTATCAGTATCACCAACCTCTATACGCTCATAGCCTCAGTTCTCGTTTCGTCATACTTTGGCGCTAAGTATGTGTTTACCAAGCAAACAAGCTTGTAGTTTTTACGTGATTGTTTAAATCGTGATCATAGCCGCGGGACCTCCAGTGGAATTTGAATCGCACGGAAGTGACTGAATGTTAACATCCTCTCCCTTGCATGACATGATTTTACGGCAGTGAGTAAAGGTATATTGGGATACTCTTGTCGACTAGTGTAGTCACTGCTTTAAACCATGTATGTGGGCCGATGACGTCGATGTTAGGCCCCTTTAAACAACAAGCATCATCATCAAGCATAAACCATGTGTGTCTAACACGTGACTACAGCTTCTTTTTATTCGCCACGTGCTTTTTTCAGTAGAAGACTTCACTCGAACACAACAGTACCGCAGTAGATGCAGAAGCAATAGTGTAGGAGCTGGATACAAATTGAATTTCCTAGAATTCTCAGTGCACAACTGTGTCAGCAAGGACTTCAGGAGGCTTGCGGTGAAAATTATGGTGATCTTTGCCTACGGTCGATGGGAGAAAGGAGAACAGACACAACATCGACAGTTCTTTTTTTTCCTAGGGGCTTTACGTCGCGCTGACACAGATAGGTCTTATGGCGACGATGGGATAGGAAAGGCCTAGGAGTTGGAAGGAACCGGCCGTGGCCTTAATTAAGGTAAAGCCCCAGCATTTGCCTGGTGTGAAAATGGGAAACCACGGAAAACCATTTTCAGGGCTGCCGATAGTGGGATTTGAACCAACTATCTCCCGAATGCAAGCTCACAGCCGCGCGCCTCTACGCGCACGGCCAACTCGCCCGGTCATCGACAGTTCGGAAGCGAATCCCACACAGTATTGGGGATTATGTCTAGGTAGCTGGGACTTAAATTCTGAGTATAGCCCCTGCTACTGAACAAATCAGACACCGCTCCTGCTGCATGCAGAATGATGGGTGAGTTGTGCATGAAATGTCGTTTTCCTCTCACCGTTACTTGCAGATTGTTTTGTAGAGACGACTAGTAGTACTCCGCATTAACGGTCGGACTTGGGATAACGGTATGTTTTACAACAACGCCATCCCAACCGTAGGCAGAGATCACCATAATTTTCACAGCAAGCCTCTTGGAGTCCTTGCTGACACTGTTGTGCATTGAGAATTCTAGCAAATTCAATTTGTATCCAGCTCCTACACTATTGCCTCGAAAATACTGCGAACGTATTCCGTGACCGCTCGTTCTGTTTCTGTTAACACTGCTTACGCGCTTGGAGGGGGAAAGGTGAGTTTATTTGCTTGGGGGGAGGGCAGTAATATAACCAACCTGAAGTATATACGACATTGTTGGGCTCCGTTTCACGGCGGCACTATATCATTGATGCCAATGTTAAAAAATGAACCAATATACAGTACGTATATTTATAGCTTATGGCCACCGGAGAAGCCTGGTGCAGGTTTTCCGAGTTGACCCCCTGTAGGTGACCTGCACGTCTGTGAATATGGGACCCTATCTTTGATGAATTCTAATGTTGATAAGGGCATATGCACCCATCCCCAGAGCGAGAGGAACCAACCAAGGAAAGTTAAAATATCTGACCCAGCCAGGAAATGAATCTGAGACCTTTTGAATCATAGGGAGGCATGTTAACGATTTAGCCATGGATCTGGACATCTGTCTGCCTGTCTGTGTGTCTGTCTGTTACAACATAAGGGGAAACGGCTTGACAGATTTTCGTGAAACTAGGCATTTAAAGTTCAAGAATAACCGGTTTGTGCACCGGGCCATATGTCATTTTATTGGTCTACGGTGGCGTAGGAATGTTAAAGGTGTCAAAACAGGACAAATAACATTTATCCGTTAATATTAATTGTAGGCCTACCGAAAACCTGCACGTTATAGATGTTTTACAAAATATAATTTCAGTTCTATTATGTTTTATGTACTTTTGAAGTAAAAAGCAAAGCAAAGCAAAGTCACCTCCGTACAGGCCATGAAGGCCCTTGGAGGAGTGGAAGGTAAAGGCTTCCACCATTGTTAACCTCGGCACGTGATGGGGTAGAGTGGTTAGCTCTACGCCCGGCCGCCTTTGCCCCCAGGAATTAACCGGATACTCATTTTTGGTGTAGGCTGAGGGAACCTCAGGGCCATACGCACCTCCGGAAGTGGAAATCTCGTTTCTTAAATTTTACGACTTCCTGACGGGGATTCAAACCCACGTCCTTCCGGGCGAACCGATCACGGCTTTACTGCCTCGGCCAGGCAGCCCTTGTCCTTTTGGAGTACGGGGTATAATTACGGAGATATTCAAGATTATTGAATTATTCACAAACTTCCAAATATCTCCGGAAATAGTAGCACCGGGCGAGTTGGCCGTGCGGTTAGGGGCGCGTAACTGTGAGCTGGCATCCGGGAGATTGTGGGTTCGAACCCCACTGTCGGCAGTCCTGAAGATGGTTTTCCATGGTTTTCCATTTTCACTGCAGGCAAATGCTGGGACTGTACCTTAATTAAGGCCACGGCCGCTTCCTTTCCCAACCCTAGGCGTTTCCTATCCAATAAGACCTATCTTTGTCGGTGCGACGTAAAGCCAATTGTTAAAAATAGAATTATTAGTTCTATCTAAAAGGTATACATACCGTTAATTATAGAAACTTTACTTTCCAATCTTTTAAACCGGATATCTTTTTACCTTAGGAAATATTCAGGAATTTAGACTTTTATTGCTTAGTCCGTCAACGGCGAGCATCGGTGACGGGGAAATACTGTACAGTCGTCTGTGTAACGAGATAGGCCTGTCATGATCTCATTTCTATTTATTTATTTATTTATTTATTTATTTATTTATTTATTTATTTATTTATTTATTGCATCATGAGCACCTGAGCTGCAGCTCGTGTTGGTGCAATATATTCAAATTAATTATACAGTATAACGGCCAAATGAACATAAATGAAAAAGTTAAGTGAGTTGTACTAAACTTTGTATTTTACGTACTGCCACTAAAATAGTATTGAAATTCAGATTCAGATTGATCAATGTATGCACATTTGGCTTAGATTATTTGGAAACTGGTATAAAGCATAAGTTAATTTAAAATATTATGGTACATGTTAAAGAGATAGATAATGCAGAGCAAGTTTAGTTTTGAACATAGATAGCGAAGGAGCCATTCTAACGTCATCAGGAAGTGCATTATGTATACTTACAGGACAGTACCACAAGGATTTATTGCCAGATCTCTCAGTAATGGCTGTCATATGAATCCTGATCTTATGAAGCATAATATTGATGACTTTTACGCAGTGTTATGAGTGATAGCATGCTGCAGAACTTGCACAACTGCATCGTATGAGTCAGTATAGGCAATCTAAATGGTATTTTAGCTCTCTGTTATGCAATATTCCTACGTTCTCAAATAACTTTCTGTTTCAAAATGCCTACGTATGTATCATACACGTTTCATGATTTCGAATCAAGGCATTAAACATTAATTTTGATAACCTTTGATAAAATTTGTATTTAAGTCTTTGGAGCACTTTCATAGAAGGGATAACGTTTCTACATAGCTCTTGTATGAGCTCCTTTCAAGAAAGAAGTGCATCAATGATTAACACAAAATAACTACTGGCTTCTTACTCTAGGTACAAGATAATCAAGGATTGTATGCGTAACATCAAGTAATCCCTTACGTGTCGGTTTATGGAATATCACAAAATGTGTCTTGTTAAGATTTAGAGCCAATCGATTTTTGCTGACCCAGGTTTGGAGGAGACTATTTTTTTTTTTTTTTTATTGCTGGTGGTTTACCTAAAAGAGATTTTCCTTACATGTACCCGAGTAAAAACATTTGCATCATCAGAATACAGAGGTATCTGCCCATTCAACTTCAGAGATCCTATACCATTTAAAAATTTAGTGAAATATAGGTCTAAGAAATGATCTCTGCGAGGCACCGATTGTTATGATTAGTGATTTACTTTATAGCTTGTTATAAACGGAAAATTACTTTCTAGCCTTGAGGTAATCATTCCTCTAACTCCAGCTGCTTCTAATTTCTTGATAAGAAAATCATGATTAACGGCGTCGAATACTTTCCTCAATTCAATAAATAATCCTGCGGCTAAGTTTCCTGAGTCTAAGGTAATGGTGGTGGTGGTGATTATTGTTTAAAGAGGAAGTACAACTAGGCAACCATCCTCTATCTAACACTAATCAGAGAGAAAAATGGAAGGGGTCCGACACTTCGAAAAATGAAGGTATCGGCCAAAGGAAGACAAGGGCCACGAAGGGCGTGAAAATGAAAGACTCCCTAGCCCTCGCAAACCTAATAGCGTCGGGGTCGGAAAGGAACAAGAGTTGACCAAGGGAGGTCGGATAGGATAGATGAAAGTGAGGAGCCTGGCACAAGTAAGTGGAAGAAATGCCAGGACTCAGCTGAGGGCCCCGTGGTCGCCAACCCACGCTCCATAGTTCAGAGCCCCCTTTTAGTCGCCTCTTACGACAGGCAGGGGACACCGTGCTATTCTACCGCCCCCACCCACAGGGGGAAATCTAAGGTAACTTCTAAATGAATAATTTTATCTTCAGCTGCGTTATTTGTACTTGAATTTGGTAATAATCCATACCGTTATTTGTATAAGCAGTGTTTTTGAAGAGGAACCTTAGTAACCTATCTTTAACCAGTGCCTCCGATATTTTGGTAGTATTGGAAATATAGAAATTGGTCTATAGCTGCTCATGGCGCTTTTATCTGATCCCTTATATATCGGCAGTATTTAGCAAATTTAACTTCTTCGGTACTTTATCTTCACTGAAGGATTAATAACTTGCGTAATACAAGAAACAATGCTTGGAGATAATTTTTTATTAAGTTGTTGCTTATTCCATAAAAGTCACAACTACTAGTTTTATGTTCAATAAGTATTTACAATTTTAAAAATGAAAGAAAAATTAAGACATCAGCTAAATAGCATGACAAACTATTGAACAATTATTTTCTCCGTTCCTACGGACGAAATTACACAACGACCATTTGCTTGATGTGCGTTTCCCTTTAGTGGCCAGTGGTCGCTATGTTCTTTCCTTTCATCTGTTGGGGGAACTGAAGATCCTCATAACGTTATTCTTTTGTTATCAACGACGTCAGAAATTGGTCTCCCTCTCTAGGAATCCCCCTTTCCGGTCTGATAAGGGTTTGTACAAGGTCAGTGAGAACATTTTTACTAGTTTAAGGTCTTAACATTTACTTTTCTATACATAAACCAAACATTTGTCACTGTTATGTCAACCAAATGACAAAAGATCGAAAATAACATTTTATGAATTTTATTTTGTTTGAACAGTACTCAACTGTCCAAGATAATGTGTAGCAAACAATTCATTTCCGCTTTTTCACATATGCAATGCTGCGCATTTTTAAGGGTTAATTGTTCAGAATGAAACGCCGAGACCTCTGTTTGTAAGGAGAAGCCCCAAAGAGTGGAAGACGAACGTCATAATTGCCCCTAGCCTTTGAACTAAAACCTTGTGTGATCCATTATTGTGTACTAGTTACTATTCCTTAAAGCGAGCTAAGGAAGGCTGATCAAAAGTGCAGGGAGTCTCACGGGAACGAATAATTCTCTAAACTCGCGTCTGCTTCAGTTCGTTTATCTGACACTAATTTCGATTCTTGATTTTACTGTGGATCCCATTGTCGAACACTCGATTGTTCTTTCGATACCTGACTTTGCGACCTATTAGTAGGGGATCATCAGACGACAATAAGAGTGGTGTAACCACTGGGGCATGTTTATCTCACCCTGTCCCTGTGTAGGACCAGAGAGAACATTCCATGTGCAAGTCATAATTTTCTTGGCAGGGAAATTGTATTTCAATATAATTTATTTTCGTTATGTTTTTCTATTGGCTTTACGTCGCACAGACACAGATATGTCTTATTGTGACGATGGGACAGGAAAGGGCTGGGAGTGGGAAGGAAGCGGCCGGGGCTGTACCTTAATTAAGGCCACGGCCGCTTCCTATCAATTCCTAGGCCTTTCCTATCCCATCGTCTCCATAAGACATATCTGTTTCGGTGTGACGTAAAGCAGATAGCAAAAAAAAAAAAAAAAACGGAATCGTTTCCTCGTGGCGCCACGTGAAAAAGAGGTGTCCCTCAAGGTTCTGCACTTGATCCTCTTCTTTTCGCAATCTTTGTGAATGACATATCATCAAATTTAAGACATTGCAAATACCATATGTACGCTGACGATCTTCAAATCTATACAGACTCTACAGCACGAGACTTTCAGGAAAATATCTACTTACTAAACATTGACTCACAGACTGTTAGTGATTGGTCTGCATGAAATTGAATCCTACAAAGTTGCAAGTAATCCTTCTTGGCCGTTAAAATCAAATAACAAGTATAACTAAGCGTCCGTTGCCAAGAGTAAACCCTCAGGATGTTCCAATTCCTTTTGTATCGCAAGTAAAGAATCTCGGCGTTATCATGGACAAACGCATGACTTAGTCTGCACATGTCTTACATATATGTCAAAAAGTTAACTCAGCTTTACATTCCTTATATAAATATAAACCTATATTTCCAATAAAAAGAAATTAATCGATGCTCTTGTAGTGCCACATTTTGACTATTGTGATGTTGTTTACAGTGATGTGAGGCCGCAGTTTTCCCTAAGGCTGCAGCGCGCTCAAAATGCATGTGTGAAATATATATGCAATTTAGGAAAATATGACCGCGTGTCACCTTCGTTTCTAAAACTACAGTAGTTCCGACTGCATGTTCGTCGCAACCATCATACTTTGCCTCTCATCCATCGAGTTCTTACTACATCCTCCCCATCTTACCTTTCTTCTCGTTTCCATTACTTCTCAAATGTTCATGACAGACATACTAGGGCTCAGATATCAAACCTGCTCGTCATTCCTGCCACATATAACAACTCATACTCTGTGTTTGGCGCACGAGAATGGAATCGTTTACCGGATGACGTCAGAGGAATACCAACTACAATGTTATTTAAAGAGAATTAAGAGGTACAGCAGGATATTAGCGAACTGTGCATTTCTGGTTTTGCATTGATCGTGATATTACAATATTATTATTATTATTATTATTATTATTATTATTATTATTATTATTGCTGTTGTATGTATGTCTCACTGGGGTGGAATTTTAATTCAGTTGTATTTTGATTGTTTTTAATTGTTTTAGCTAGTATTGATCAGAGTAGTATTAATTATGACTCTAATGTATACTAATTGGTTTAGTGTAAGAGAAGGGCCAGTGGCCTTAACTACGCCGATAAAGACATTTTTGTATCTATCTATCTATCTATCTATCTATCTATCTATCTATCTATCTATCTATCTATCTATCTATCTAATTTTTCTGGGTAAATATTGGCATTTCCTGAAGAGGGCAATTCTGTTTTATTATAATTTATTTCATTATTATTTTTGGGTCATAAGTTGTGATATCTGGATGTTGGCATTTCTTTCTTGTCTTACTGTTGCTACATACAGACATGGACAAAAGTATTCATACCCCTACCCATCTAATACAAAATGCTTTATTGCTGGACCAATACAGAGTACAGGTCAAAATTACAAATACAAACGCATACCTTGTACAGCAGTGTACGTTAAAAAGCACAAAATAAACTGGAAGTAAATAATGCGTACTCCATGACACTACTTGTCTGGACATAAGTATTCATACCTTACGTGTAGAAATGAGGTTTGAACGAGTAAATAGAAACCTGTGTTGTTTCGTGGCATTAGTTGTGTAGTAGATGCAGACAGAGACGGACTGATCAGCTGATCAGAGACGGTACTAGTCCAATGGCGAGGAAAACTAGGGAAACGTCTCTTGAAGAGAGACGACTTATTCTACGCCTTTACCACCAAGGAAAATCGTATTCCGAGATCGGAAACATCATTGGAAGAAGTAAACGAACTGTGCAAGGCATCATACAAAGGTTAAAAGGACAAGATGTTCTTATAAGCAAGAAAAGGAGTGGGCGTCCGAAGAAAAGGAACGTACGAGAAGAAAGGTTCATAGTAACAACATTAAAAAACAACCACACACTACATCTTCCGCAATAGCATCGCAGCTGGCAGAATATTTCCATCATGCAGTGTCACACAAAACAGTAAGGAGGGTCCTTCATCGTGCTGGGTATCGATCTAGGGTCCCAAGAAAGAAACCGCACATAACGAAAGTGAATCAACGGAAGAGACTACAATTTGTAAAAGTATATGTGACGAAAGATAATGCGTTTTGGTCGACAGTGATGTTTACAGATGCGAGTAAATTTAATATTTTCCGAAGTTACGGACGCATTTTAGTGTGGAGACGCCCTAACACAGAGCTCGATGTGCAGAACCTCGTTACCACTGTGAAGCACGGCGGGGGTGGGGTTATGGTGTGGGACTCAATGGCCGCCAGGTGTTAGAGAGTTGGTATTTATCGAGGGGACTATGGACAGGTTTCAATATCTGAACATCCTGAAAGAAAACATTCGCAAAAGCGCCGAAAAGCTTGGGATTGCTAATGAGCTTTTCTTCCAACACGACAATGACCCCAAACATACGGCGGAAATGTTCGTTTGTGGGCATTCTACAACACGCCGCACACATTAAAAACACCTCCCCAATCGCCGGATACCAACCCCATTGAACATCTATGGAGTGAATTGGAGTACAGATTAGGAAAACACCACATAACAAGTAAAGCACGCTTGAAACAGTTACTACAACCAGAATGGGGGAACATTTCATCTGAACTAACACGGAAACTGGTGTTCTCAATGCCCAGCAGGTTAAAAGAAATAATATACAGGAAACGCAAACAAACACGCTACTGATCGAGTTCGTAATATATGTTTCTTCATTGAGTTGTGAACTCTTCTGGGATATGGTATGAATACTTATGTCCAGACAAGTAGTGTCATGGAGTACGATTTTGTTGCTTTGGTATGTATTGTTATTTACTTCCAGTTTATTTTGTGCTTTTTAATGTACACTGCTGTAAAAGGTATACGTTTGGGTTTATAATTTTGACCTGTACTCCGTATTGGTCCAGCAATAAAGCATTTTGTTTTGGATGGGTTGATGTATGAATACTTTTGTCCATGTCTGTATTTCGATGAACCTGTAGTCAGTTAGACATCGGTTGATTTCCAGTGGATAAAGCCATGTGCTTTTAGCTGCCTGAAGAAATGTTCATACACCGCAAGTGCCTCCCTTTGCATTTCAGCCTAGTGTAATCGAGGTGTATTCTCTGGTTGACACTTGGATGTTTGCTCAATGCAATACGTAATATCTGCGTGTGATGAGCGGTTTTATTTCCACCTTCTCTTAGCTGAAAGTACAGTACCTGCCGTTATTTAAATACATTTCAATAGACAAAGTGTCAGTTTCTGGAAGCTCTGGAGAAGTGCATTTTGACATTCATAAATTATTTTTCATGTTATTCGTCTCCTTTCTGTCCTATGTTTCATTTTACCCGGAAGTTTTCACCTCGCATCAAAATGGTGTGACGTAAAGTCTCCATACAAATGACGGAAGGGTGACTATCGTAATTCTTGTCCAATGTTTAGCTAAACCAGGGGCGTAGCCAAGGGGTGTACTAGGGGTAGAACAACCCTCTCCCCCGGATGTAATTTTTACAAAAGAAAATAAACAGAACGTGACAATAAACCAGTGAAAGTCGATTCAATGGGTTACCTCCTTTGAACATTCACAGACACATAATCGCAAAACCAATAGAACTATTGAATCTATTTTCTAAGAAGCCTTCAAAGTTGGATTTTCGACTGTAATGTGAACATATCATTCGCCGCAATACTATTTACCTTGATCGTATTGATCTTGTTCTATATTTTAATGTAATATTTTTTAGTTTACCGGTACTGCAATCTGAATATCCACGTAATTCGCTTGTATCAGTGTCCTTATAATAACACTCATGCATGCGCGCACCACACGCGCACAGGCAGCTTCATTATGTTCTACCATCATTTTGTAACTACACCCCCCAATTGGTCGATCCTGGCTACGTTACTGAGCTATACATGTCCACCAGTCGTAAGCAAACAACACAAGTAAATGGCTGTAATTGCAAGGTGAATTTTTCTCCTTGACTCAACACAAATTACAGGCAAAATAAAGAACATTTTATGGTGCATTTTACGACCAGGTGGACATAGTCAAAGCTGACTGTAGACTAATGTTTGCGTTGTCTCTTTCTGGATCTTATACCTTACGTTTATTTTGAAGCGCCGTTCAAGGTGATGTGAGCTGTCGCATTGGTATTGACTTGGTCACATTCATGCAGTATTGCAATACCACAGAATGCAGCGACCTACTACGACGTAGAAGGACGTGAAAATTAACGAATTTCCTGTTCCCAAGCGAAGAGAATGCACAAGCCATTACACGATGTAGTGAATGACGTCGGCGTTTCCATAGCGACCTCATTTCCTCCCACATTTGCCAATACATTACCTCCTGGTAAAGGGTTAGAGCTTGCTTGCTTGCTTGCTCTCTCACGGTGTTCCACTTCTAATGTAATTTGAGCAAGTTCGTCCTTACTTCGCTCTAGTGATTTCTTTCTGGGACATACCTTATGCATCATATTCGGGAAGATACACTAGAGAGTTCACAATCATATTTAAAATATTTAATTCTCATTCTTATATACCACAGTGGTTCCGAAGTATTCTTCTTTAATTAAATTCAGGTAGCTCAATCGTAAGGGTACCAGTACACAGTTGTGAGACCACTGCAAGTTATTCCGTGATAAACACAATGCAGTGCCGATTTACTAGGGGATGAATATATCTCCACCTGCTTTATTTTCCCTCCCAGGCTTGCATGATCAAAACTTAAGTTCCCTTAAGATAACTTTACCGCTTCCGATTGAGAGCATTTAATAAATTTAAATAGCTCATTGATGGTGTGCTGTGTTGATGCAGATGAAAATAAGTGTATAAAGATGAACAAAAACACCCATTCCCTAAGTCAGAGGAATTAACCATACGCAGTTAAATACCTTGGCCCAGCCGGCATTCGAACCCGGGACTTTGTGAACCGAACCGAACCGAACAGTTAAGAGCAAAAGTTCTAAACTGTTATTAAAAATATGCTAATCCAGTTCTACTCGCCTACTCTCAATTGTAAGAGTGTTTAGCCCCAGAGCGGCTTCGGCTCATCAGTTGGATACCACACCTCTCCACAGTGTTGTCAACTCACAATCGTAGTCAGTCGCTAACTTCATAAAAAATGTCGCTAAACGAAACGTTAAAATTCGCTAGAAATGTCGCTGAATTTAAATATCTTTTACGTTTTTTTACACTACATAATAAATCCCAAATTGAACTTACCTATTCTGTGTCTGAGAATGCTTAGACACTTTACTTTACGTGTATGAACGTCACTTATAAGTTCCAAAAATAACCACTGACATAGCTGACACCCGTCTCCCTGTAACTACAGCAATATCTCACATATTCTCTATACGTGAATACTTCACCATTACAAATCTAAAATCTAGTTGACAGTTTCAGTTAGTTGGCTATAAGATCAGGGGCTGCTCTGACGTGAGAACCCTGATGACGTGACGACACGTAGGTAGAAACACTGCGTCGTTGCAGCAAGATCTTGAAGGATGATAACAAAACAGGTCTTCTCGATTTTATTGTGAAAACTATGACATTTTAAATTGTAATGTAATCGGTTTCTAAAACTGAAAACAAGTTGAAATGGCTAGTTTTGTCATCACATGGATATTGTTTTAGAAGTCGCTAGTTTTGTCGCTAGTCGCTAACAATAACATTTTGTCGTCAGAAGTGTGTCAAAGTCGCTAGATCTAGCGACAAAGTCGCTAAATTGGCAACACTGCTCTCCAAGACACTGTGCGTATCACGGGATAAATTGCAGTGATGTCACAACGCTGTAATATCTTCGAGAGGTGCGGTTTCCAGTTGAGGAGCCCAAGCCGCACTGGGGCGAAACACTGGTATTCTTACGATAGAGTTACATGAATTTATTTAATGTTTTAAATCGGAAGCAATAAACTAAAATTTACTTATGGGAACTTAATTTTTGATTCTTCCTCTTTAATGTCCATCATACCAACTACCACCAGAATCAGCAACTATATTCACAGTTTTACCTGACTGAACCGTAAAATGAGCAATCCTGTGCAACAGTCGGTGTCACATCGGTGTACTTGTTTCAGCGTTCATAAAACATACACCTATATTAATTGAAATCTCTTGCAAGGGATCTTTCTCTAATGATCCATTAAATCTATGTAAGGACTTCAAAAGTGCGGATGCTACGGAATGTTCTTTATTATCAACGGAAACTATTCCATCGGGTACAAAATACATTGCCACAAAGAAAACATTAGCAAGTGATTTTTCGCAATCGAACATTTGTAAGAAAATAAGCTGTCGGCATTGAAATTGAAAATGGTGCAATGCCAAAGAGACTGTCTGAAGTAGTTTGACATAAATAATGTACGAAGTATTTCATTACGTTCATGATGTGGATCATAGCGTGTTGAAATGAATTAAAGGACACACTTCATAAACAGTGATAAATTCAAATTACCAACTTGGTTTTGTAGCATTGTATTTTTTACCCGGTTAACTCGTTTTCGTTGATAATGGAGCGTACCGGTATATATCTTTCAAGTCTATAACCTTACAGGGATTTGATCGAGCATTAGAGAAAAATGACTTGGAAGATATTTTAACAAAATAGGTGTATGTTTTATATACACCCAAACAAGCATACATTATGGAAAATCGCAGGGAGGTGATTGGGGTGATGATAAGCCAAGAAGTGTAGTCGAATACACTATTGTTAATACAGTTTAAGAAACCGAGCTCGAAAGCTGCTGTCACTTAAGTGCGGTCATTATCCAGTATTCGGGAGATAGTGGGTTAAAATCCCTCTGTTGGCAGCCCTTTCACACCAGGCAAAGGCTGGAGCTGTGATTTAATAAAGACCACGGCTGCTTCCTTCCCACTCCTGGCCTTTTCCAGGCCAATCGTCGCCATAAGGCCTATCTGTGTCGGTGGGACGTAAAGCAACTTGTAAAAACACAACAAACAGTTTATCAACGTCAGAAGAGAACGCTGTGAATCTTGTGTGCGTTTCAGCAGAAGTTACTTCGAGCGTCTACTCGTCTATAGTCCACTTGCAGACTGCAATACGAAAGTCTCTCGTACACATCCACCGTTCACACTGTCATCAGATGCAGGCCCGGATGTTCAATTCCTGTCATAGCAGCATACAGTTGTAGTAAAAAA
Source organism: Anabrus simplex (assembly GCF_040414725.1). Classification (NCBI taxonomy): domain Eukaryota; kingdom Metazoa; phylum Arthropoda; class Insecta; order Orthoptera; family Tettigoniidae; genus Anabrus; species Anabrus simplex. The sequence continues at coordinate 285,291,043 of NC_090266.1, read as the reverse complement.
AACGATAGTGAATTGGATTATCATCTTGGCTTTTTTATTTTCCTTATCACTGCCAGAACCACCTCATTGCTTTTGCCATAGAAGAGAGACATACCCCGTACATATGTATACGAACGTACGTATATACACTGCTCTTCCAGTAAATGCAAACACCAAGAGGTACCTATGTGATAGCGATATGATTTTCACAGGATGTAGTAATTTTTCAGTGCTGAAGAAAGAATTCAGATCTCATTGTCATGTCTAAAGGATGTACAGGATAAATCAACCTGCGATATGATATGTCCATTTCTGGTTTGTTCAGCCAGCCGTTCTCATCTGGACTTAAATCAAATATTGGCTCAACGGTTTCTATGCATCATTCATCAGTTTCTCGTTTCACAGAGATATGTCCCTCATGGTATTCCACGTGCAATAGTGTGATTCATTGGAAAACTCAATATTCTGTCATTCCCTCTGCCAGTTATCCGTTCAATTCACCCTTACAGCCTGTCAGACTGTTAATGTTTTATCTACGATAACCTTTTGATATGGTGTCCGGCTCCTTGACTGAACGGTCAAGAGGTTCGGGTTCAATTCCCGGCTGGGCCGAGGAATTTAACTGCGTATGGTTTATTCCTCTCCGGTCTATAAAACCAAGAACAACGGCAGAGAGGAATCGTCGCACTGGCCATGCGTCACCCCGTAATCTGCAGGTGTTCAGGTTGAGCAGCGGTCGCTTCGCACGCCTAGGTCTATCAGGGATCCAGCGCCATGGGTTTTTATGGTTCATTCCTCTGACTTGGGGACTGGTTTTTTATGTTCATCTAAATACACTTATCTTCATCTGCATCAACACACCACCACTACCAACCTCCACAGCGACACACAATAGAGAAAATATCGCTCCACAAAGTGTTGGTGTTGTGAAGAGCATCCGGCCGTAAATCTGTGTCAAATCAACACCAGGTACCGACCCCAATAAACTGGGAAGAAAAGTCAGGAAGAATAAGAAGTAGAGGAGACTTTTAATAGGGCGCCGACGCACAGCTCATACTTTAATGAAGTGAATTTCTGAACATTGGATAGCATGTTACTCTTTGCCAAAGTACTAACGCAGCAGATGAAGCGGAAAGGATATTCACTAACTTGACGAATCTCCCTAAGAAGTTTTCCTTGTCATTCCCTCCGTGCGTTATCTAGTTCGTCAAATAGTTTTCAGCATGGTCTCTGTACATCAGAATAACTGTGCCACGCAGACCATGCGATTTCCGGAGACGCTCGAACACTCACATACCAACAACACGAACTCCATCAAACTTATCTTTAATGTGCGGATGTTTTACACGCTGAGGTGGTATCCTGAACATCTTCAACAGAGAATTGGTAAATTAGTACTTTCAGTTTGACCCAAAGCTACAGCCATCTTACGTCTGATAGGTCTAGAGCCCCTCGACCAGTGTGAACCATTTCCTCAGCACCGAATAGTAAATATCGTCGCTGCGGGAACAATACCGCATCCGCTATTTTCCTTAAGACTGGTGTCGCCTCCCAGCCACATATGGATATGCAGTCCATCAGAACAATTTTCGTTGTGTTCATTTTTGTATGCTGCTGTGTATAGGAAATTGAACCTTAAGTACATTGTACTGTAGGAGTGCGTAAATAAGTCATGCAAACATACATTCCTAGAGTGCGGTACTGTAAGGTTAATTTTCCTTTACATACGAGCATAGGAAAATGAACAAAACGAATATTGTTCTGATGGACTAAATATCAGTATGTGGCGGGGCGGCGTTATCAGTATTAACGTAAATAATGAATAAGACAATCATTGGGAGATATGACCTTTTGCCCGAACAGTAACGAATTTTCGTCGTGTTCATTTTCCTAAGCGGGAATGCAAAAGAGACTGAAATTTATCATCCAGTAAGAATGTACGTTGGCATGGCATCTTTAAGGCACTCCTACGGTATAATGTATTTAAGGTTCATTTTCCTTTACACGCGAGCATAGGGAAATGAATGCAACGAAACTTCTGATTGACTACATATCCACTTAATATGGCTGAGATGTGTGACCATTCGTAAGGAAAATAATCAACAAGAATGCATTATCAGATACGCGTCATTGCTGTAGCAGCGACGATACGTTCTGTGAAATGCAGATGTTTATCGCAACTTCATCGAATTCGGAAATCAAAGAGCAAGTCTTTATAAAGGATTTCATTGGAGACTGCTGTACTTTTCAGCGTCAAGTCTGCATGCTCCTCTAAATGAACGAAACACCCCTATCATCCTCTATTTGGAGCCAGAAGCGGCCCCTCCTACTTCTACGTTTCTTACTTTGAAATTATTTAACACTGAGTCTTCCATGTTTCCCTCTGCTTCTCTTAAATTCCACTGGCCGTGTTCATTATTCTCGTATATAACCAGTGTTTTTTGCTAGTGATTGAACGTCGCACTAACCCACTAAAGCATTTCTGCGACGCAAGAATAGTAATTAGTGTGAAAATTGGAAAACCATCTTTTAGGGCTGCCGACGGTAAGATCCGAACCTGCCATCTCCCGAATGCAAGCTCACGGCTACGTGCGACTCTCACCGCACGGCTAATTCACTCGTTGTAACCAATTGTGTCACGCAATACAAGCACTATCCGCCTCCAGGGCTAAATGTTTAGCGTGCTGGCCTTTGGTCCTGAGGGTTCCGGGTTCGATTCCCGGTTGGGTCATGGATTTTAACCTTCATTGGTTAACTCCGATGGCTCGGTGACTGGGCATATCTGCCCTCTTCAACATTATAATTCATCATAGGTATTGCCACATCCTCATAGATGCGCGGGTACCGGGCGAGTTGGCCGTGCGCGTAGAGGCGCGTGGCTGTGAGCTTGCATCCGGGAGGTAGTAGGTTCGAATCCCACTATCGGCAGCCCTGAAGATGGATTTCCGTGGTTTCCCATTTTTACACTAGGCAAATGCTGGGGCTGTACCTTAATTAAGGCCACGGCCGCTTCCTTCCAACTCCTAGGCCTTTCCTATCCCATCGTCGCCATAAGACCTATCTGTGTCGGTGCGACGTAAAGCCCCTAGCAAAAAAAAGACGCGCGGGTAGCCCATACGGCGTCAACTCGAAAGACCGGCATAAGGTTTCTTCGGAGGCCACACGTCATTATTATTATTATTATTATTATTATTATTATTATTATTATTATTATTATTATTATTATTACCGAGAGCACAGAGCTAGTAGCAAATAGAATATCGTATAGACACTTAGTTAACCCTCAAATGCTACAAGGAGTTCTCAAGCACATGGGAAGTAATTAAACGGGGTGGGGGTGGGTGGTGGGTAGTGCACCCCAAATCAACACGAAAATTCCGTATGAACATATGACGTACGGTCGGTCACCTACCAGCTAAGCCTCTTTTAAAGTTCAGTCAAACAGAACGCGAGGTGACATGATGACGCGATCGAGACCGTGGCGGGCAGTCTTCCACTTGTAATTTCCTACATACATCGCGCGGGCAACAGTGTAAACATAGAGCGTAAACAACAAACAATAAACACAACTTGGATTCTGTGCACCCTTTACAAAATCAGCAGAAGACCTTTTCGGAAATTTTACTGGAGAAACATAATTGGACTTTGACTGCATTTTTATTTACTTGCGATTTTTTTAATGTACGGTTTGGTAAAACATTATGAAGTAAAATATTTAAAACATTTAAAATCTTCTTTACTAATGAAGATTGATAGCTTTTCGTTCGTCCCAATGTGTTTCCTCCAATTAATAGTCTGGTTTGATATTTTAGATTCTAGGAGAGCATGTAAGTTCTCGAATTGCTCTTTAGACATTGGAAAACATGTGAAAAACCGGTCTTCCGATGAAATCAACTGACGGCACAGTCGATGAAACTTGCCGAACTTGTTCATTTATTTATTATGATTTTATTATATTATTATTTATGCTTCTTTATTTATTTAATGCACCCATTTTCTTTTTCGCTTTACTTTACTCAAAGTGAACAGGAGAAGTAATTCTTCATCGGAGGAACTGCTAGATTTTTTTTTTTTGCTAGGGGCTTTACGTCGCACCGACACAGATAGGTCTTATGGCGACGCTAGATATTTGATTAAAACTAAGAAAGGAAACATGAGTTCAAGAAAGAAAATATTGAATAAAAGCGGTATGCACTTGGTTGCGACTGCTTTCACACTGGTTCGTCCTGACTTGTCCCCATTCTGTGGACTACCCCAGCCCGCGACGTTCTTACGTCATTACGTCCGCCAGGACAGTTCACTTCCTGTTTGACTGAACCTTTAGTTATTAGCTGGAATGGGAGATAGTCTACTATTAGGATTAAGTTTGGAGTCAGACATGTCGTTACGGACGTAGCAGTTCTTCACCAGCTTGTGGAGCAAGATTGATACTCTGTAAGTGACATTACCATACCGTATTGTACGGATGTTGCTTGCATGGCGAATTTACGCACTCCTACAGTATAATGTACTTAAGGTTAATTTTCCTTTAAACAGTAGTAGGCTATAGGGAAATGAACACAACGAAAATTATTCTGATGGACCGCACATATACATGTGGCAGGAAGGCGTGACCAGTCTTAACGAAAATAATGGGTAGGAAGAGCATTGTGACATACGAGGTTTTAAAAGAAAGCCATCGCTACAGTAGTTGTTCTTCAGTACAAATGAGCAGAGAAAGTAATGCTTCACCGGATATTTGACGTCCAAATGAAATGTTTCTTTCTCCTCAAAGGATCAGAACGAAATTATCCAGCTGACGTGTTAAATTGCTCTAGAAGTGCTCAATTGACCTATCATTAACCCCAGTACAACCATCATCGAAATAGACTAATAGAATGCAACAACTGCATTTTAAAATATCCTTATTCTCTCATAATTTCTTATTTTTAAATTTAGCCTCTTCCTTTTGATTTAGGTTTATCGTTAGTCACCTAGGAATTAACAAAATTGTCCTTGCCAGTTCGAAAATCGTCCATATTCTCTCATAGAATAACCAACTTAAAGGAAATATGAGCTGTGGGTCAATATTTGGCCGCTTCGCAAGGGGTTTCACTCTCTCCATCTCTCTCTCCTGTTCTAGATAACTTGGGTTCATTTCACTTTCTCTGTAAATTTACAGAGACGCTGTTGAATAAATGCGGAAGTCTCTCGAAATGCGGAAACATCGCAAAGGCAACGAAAGCTTACTTTTAAGTCTCTGAAGGTTCCTTTCAAGATATTGCAGAGAAGAAGAAAACATAATTCAAGTCGTATTGCTACGTTATTTTTCGACATAAAATTCCCGGCCAGATAATGAAAATTATACTTCAAATTGCAAGTTAGTAATGTGATTAAGTTTAGATTTCGTCGCTGCTGTGCCAAACCGCGAATGTGACAATATTCTTTCTATTCATTACTTCCCATAAGACCAGGTCACGCCCCACAGCCACATACTGATATGCAGTCCATGAGATCAATTTTCGTTGAGTTTAGTTTAGTGTAGTTATGAGTAAAGGAAAATGAACCTTGCCATACAGTACTGCAGGGATTTACTGTATGTTTGCATGGAGTATTTGCGCACTCCTGCAGTATACTGTATTTTCCTTTATACACACACACACACACACACACACACACACACACAAAAAAAAAATTGAAATGGCGTATGGCTCTTAGTGCCGGGAGTGTCCGAGGACAAGTTCGGCTCGCCAGATTCAGGTCTTTTGATATGACTCCCGTAGGCGACCTGCACGTCTTGATGAGGATGAAATGATGATGAAGACGACACACACACACACCCAGCCCCCGTGCCAGAGAAATTAACCAATGGTGGTTAAAATTCCCGACCCTGCCGGGAATCGAACCCGGGACCCCTGTGACCAAAGGCCAGCACGCTAAACATTTAGCCATGCATAGAAAAATGGAACATCAGTTACACAGGTAAGTAAAACATTTATTTTTATTAGGGTACTTAGGCAAAGCCAAAGACCTTTATAAAATCGCGCGCGTGTCTGTCCGTGCATCTTAGCTAACGGCTAACAGCAAACCATCAGAACAATTTTCGTTGTGTTCATTTTCCTATGCTAATGTGTAAAGGATCCTTAAATACTTCATACTCTGGGAGTGCATGGGTATATCATGCAAACATACATTCCTACTGTACGGTGCGAAAAGATTCATTTTCCTTTACAGATGCGCATAGGATAATGAACTTAACGAAAGCTGTTCTGCTGGACTGCATATCAGTATATGGCTGGGAGGCGTGACCTGTCTTATGGGAATTGTCACACTCGCGGTTTGGGCTCCTCAGCGACGATATACCCCTAGGCCACTTAGGCTGTCATTATTAGGTATAAGGAATGAGTGATAATATGCATAACGTTATCTAGCGTTTTTCAAGAGAGCTTTAAAATCTGTCAATTGTTTACCCTTTTATTACAGTCTATATTTATATTCTGAAATATCGTCGCTGTTCGGGCAAAAGGTCATATCTCTCAATGTTCTTTCTGTCCATTATTTTCCTTAATACTGATCCTTAAGTACTTTATACTGTGGGAGTGCGTAAATAAGTCATGCAAACATATCGTCGCTTCACCGGTAAAAGGTTGTAATCCACAAAGCTCTTCCTATCGATTATTTTCCTTAAGACTGGTCACGCCTCCCAGCCACATATGGTTATGCAGTCCATCAGAACAAATTTTGTTGTGTTCATTTTCCTATGCCCTTGTGTAAAGGAAAATTAACCTTACTGTACCGTACTATACGAATGTATGCTTGCATTACGTATTTACGCACTCCTATTGTATAATGCATGTTAGGTTCATTTTCGGTTACTCGTCGGCATGGGAAAACGAACACAACGGACATTGTTCTGATGGGCTGCATATCCATATGTGGCTGGGAGGTGTGACCAGTCTTAAGGAGAATAATCGATAGGAAGAGCTTTGTGGATTACAACCTTTTACCGGTGAAGCGACGATATATTCCCAGAATGCGGTACGGTAAGGTTCATTTTCCTTTACACGCATGCATAGGAAAATGAACACAACGAATAGTGTTCTGATGGACTAAATATTCATAAGTGGCTGGGAGGCGTGACCAGTATTAAGGAAAATAATGGATAGGAAGAACATTGGGAGAAATGACCTTTTTCCCTAACAGCGACGATATAATCCCCAACATATACAGTCTACTGTACATTCAATTATTTCATTGTATACTGATCTTCATTAATAACTAGTGCCAGAAATATTCATTTCAGGCAACGAACTCTGTACAGCCCTCATAACCGCCCAGTTCCGTCTTATACTCTCTCTCATAGGTCAGAGCAAACACATGCACGCGACTGAATAGCGAGGAGAGACAGACAGAGACAGCGAAGATAAACATGTCAGCTCATTGAGTGTCAAATTCTCCTGTTTCTTTGTAATCCTTGTGTGCTGAATATTGGATGTGGACCAGGACTTCATTATCAAATGGCATCGCGCTCAACCGTTGTAAGAAGGAAATGGCCCTTATTTTCGTCAATATAGGCCCTATTATGTTAAACTACCTTAATATATACACGAACACTGTCAAGACGAGTATGATTATATTTTGAAGGAAAATATGCACGGATATCAAGTTTGAACGCGAGAAATTAAGAGGAAACAAGTACCCTTCATTATCATGTTTGTAGGGCGGCTCATGATTCATTTAAAAACATACTTGTTTACTGAAGTCTCATACCGCGCTTTTTCTTAATATAATTGTGGTAAATGGGAGAGAAATTAAATGGCATGAAACGACGAATAAAAATAAAAGACAGAGGCAATGCTTACTTTTACAAAGACTTGTAAGTGAAGAATATTTTTAAAAATCCAAAACGAGAAAATAATGATAGGTGAGTTATAATAAATAAAAATAAGATATTCTCATAACATCATGGTGAACTGTCTTAAAGGATAAAAGGAGTGCACTTTTAAGAAAATTAATAAATAAATCAAAATGAAAAAATAGAAATGAGGGATATACCTACTGTGTGTTTCTGTTTTGTATACTGTATTCTTTGAAATGTACACTCATATAGGATTATTCCTTGACTGACTGTAACTACGGGAACAATGAAATCGTAAATAATAGATTACATTGTGCATGATCTTCACAGTGAAATTGCAGTTAATTAATTGTTTTCCTTGATTAGGAAAAGCCAGAATGGCCAGAATGTTTAATTATCACCTAGTTCCCGAGAAAATACCAATCAATCAGAGGAGCGATCGGTCATTGTGTCGCGTCTCAAGCCAACTCCAAGAAGACCAATACAAGTGACGCTTGTCTTTTCTCCATCCTCAGGTTTCGATAAAATCTACGCCCAAGTGTTACCTGTTTCCTTTTCCACCCGGAATTCTTTTGATCGTAAATGTACAGATTTTTTTTGCTGATATTGATTCTCTTAAACCTTTAGTCGAAAATAGTAAAATATAACATTCGTCCCCCTTCAAATAGCATGTAGCAGTTTCTGACTCATGCGGA